>NC_068406.1:3568866-3891366 GCF_023724105.1 Carassius gibelio | reverse complement strand
TGAGAAAGTGATTTAATGCTAAATATTTCACATTTTTTGGAGATTAATAACATTTTGGGTCAACCATTTCTTTAGTAGCTTATAATTGTACAGAATGTGGATGGAAAATGGCTTAATGAAGGAGCTAAAAATATTTTGTAAGAATGTAATTACGTTTAGAGGTTATGATTGAACAAATATAATTAGT
The DNA here is from genome assembly GCF_023724105.1 of Carassius gibelio. Taxonomy (NCBI): domain Eukaryota; kingdom Metazoa; phylum Chordata; class Actinopteri; order Cypriniformes; family Cyprinidae; genus Carassius; species Carassius gibelio. Next base: position 3,891,179 of record NC_068406.1, on the reverse strand, counting down.
TAAACATAAAAATAACAAACGTTCTATCATATTATTCTATAAAAATAAATGTGTGCATAAAATTTGTAATATCTTTTTCAAATGATATTTAAAAGAATGTGTGTGTGTGTGTGTGTATATATATATATATATATATATATATATATATATATATATATATATATATATATATTACTTCTGTAAATGGTATGCTCTGGGTGAATGCTGGGTACACTTACATGTCATTAACTCGTATAGGCAATTCTCCTGTATAACTGCTTTTTATTTCACCGTTTTACTGGGTGAAATAAAACCATTGCTTTTTATATGCTGCAAGGCCTCATTCCCCCCTAACACACACACACACACACACACACACCAGACTTCTCCTTATTCACAATGTGTGTCTAATTAATGAGCAACAACTGCACAACAGAGGAATGTTTCATTCCTGGCTTTGCATTTTCCACATTTGTTTACTCTTTTGTTCTCATTTGATCACTTTTTACTTCTAAGTACTTCATAATGATTCTGTTTGATTTTCTGTACTCTTAATACATTTCCACACAAAGGTTTTGCATGCAAAGTCCTATAACCTTTCTTTCTTTTTTCACCTTGCATGTTTCTGCTTTTTCTTTTCTGAAACACATCATTGTTTTCTTTTATCCTTTTCTGCTTTTTTTATAGTTCTTCTCATCGCTTTGTTGAAAACATCTTGAAAACTGTCATCTCGAATGAGATGAAGAAACCGCTGAAGACAAAAACATGTCAATAAGGGGATTTTCAAAGGACAGCGAGTCAAAAAGGGAGGGATGAAGAAAATATAAGGAATTCAGTTCTGGGGGATTTGGAACTTAATAATAATAATAATAAAATAAAATGAAATAAAATGAAATAAAAAGGTTATATAGATCAGACAGCGAGGTGTATTTGAATGTAGTTCAGTGTTTGTGTGTGATTGATTGTTGATGTGTTCTGAAACATGGCCATTCTGCACAGTCCTCACATGTGGAACAGTTTACTGCAGCCCTGCTCCAAATGAACACAACCTTACAGAGCAACAGACTGCAATTAAAAGAAAGAACCATGCAGAGAACCAAGAGACAGACAAAGACAGAGAGAGAATAGTCCACTTATAAGTAGATCAAAAGGAGTCTACTTTCAAATCTAAAGTGCAGAAAGGTACCAGGTAATGTACCTGTGAAATGAAAACAATGCCAGTGGAAACTCCTTACTATGACACATCTCAAATGTGCAAAACAGCTCTTTGAATGTAAACATGATTCTTTAAAAATGCAATCCATTACGATCACGTGTGTCAGTTAAGAAAACTTGTATTTGTAATCTGTATGAAGATATGGAAAGTCAGCTTCACCATTTATGGGTCTGTGCTCTGGAACTTTCCATCAAGTCGTGATGGAGGCAGAAGGAGGGGGTAAGCGAGCGCTGGGTGCCCTCCACCCTGGGCATGTGGCAGTAGAACAGAGGCAGCTTTATTGAGCTGTGTCTCTGATTTAAATCATATGGCATCGCCTGGAATCGCTTCATGGCTTGGAGGCCGTTCAAATGAATGCCCAACAAGAGACTCGCTCTGTTTCTCCCCCACATTTCATCTGTTTGTTGGATCTCAGTTTCTTTCACAGTGATTCTCACTAAAGCAAATGGCGTCATGACTGCTTGATTAAGATGCTGTATCTTTTATATCTCAGATGTCAAATGTCTTCCCTGAAGAAATGTGCACGCAAAATGATTAGAACTCAAAGTTTCACTGGTTTTCCTGTCACTTCTTAAAAGCATGCTATTCATGTGAAAAGTGACAGCTGACCTGGCTAAGATGTTCACCAATTCAGGCGAGATTATTCGTAAAAAGTTTTTTGCTCAGACAGGCTTAATTTTTTTTTTTTTTTTGGCTCATCCGACTCAAACCTATTTAGCTGTTTACAGACCTAACAGCAGAAAACCACATGAAATCTGGCTTTTACAAACCCAGTCCAAACCACATTCACATGTGGTCTGAAATCAGATGGCAATTTCAGGTTCTTGGAAATGTGTGTGTTTCAATCTGAATGGTCAGATCAGATTTTGTATTTTTCAGACATCATTTACATTGCTGCATCAAATGTACATTACAATAAGACTGAGCAAAAAAAATAAGTAAATTAAGGCACAACCATAGATGGAGACATTTCAGTTTTTTACTCTGGCGTTGAAGATGCGATCTCATAGCTGTCAGATGCAGACAGTTCAAATTCTGCATTATTCTTCTATATATGTTGATAACGTTCTTCTGTCTGATGCTGCCTCTCAAGTTGGATCCTGACTAATTTTATGAGAAAGCATTGGTTTGACGTCTTGTGCTAAACTGATGTTTATAGTGCATGGGGTCACATGAGTTTTAAATGCTATTTTTTCCCTCTTTGTGTTTTTCTGCAGGCATCTGTTGGATTACTGTGCATCAGTTCTGGATCACTTGCTGAGATCACCTTCCATTCAGATCAGTGCTGCGCAAATGTTTAGAATGGATTTTCGATTATTGCACACAGCTTGTTAAGAGAAATCCTTTTATAAATAGCATTGAAGTTAAAAGAAGTGGTAATTTACCATCTCAACAATAGGACGATAGGACAGTTTTTGGACACTGGAGGACCGCCATCATCACAATGGCAACCAATAGGGAGAGGCCTATGAGTCATATGACAGGGTTCTACCCTTTTGCCTTCAGTTCAATGCGAAACCACTCCCCCTTTGATCTTCTGGCCAATGGCAGCCTATTTGGACGATTTGGAGCAGACCTACCCAAAGAGATGGCAGCTCTGTGTAAGTAACAGAATAATTTCATTTTATGAATAAAACTGGAGCTAATCGTGTGTTCTTTTCTTATGTTGCCCTTAAGGTTTTTTTTTTTTATTTAATTTTTTTGTTTTGTTTTTTACAGTAACATTGTGAAATATTATTACAATTGAAAAATAACTGTTTTCTATTTTCTATTTGTATAATTTATTTGTATATTATATTTATATATATTATATTTAATAAATACTATATAGGTACTTTTTTCCTGTGATGAAAAAAAAAACAGCTTAACATTATTCACAGGAATAAAGACCATTTGACATTTTATTCACATAGAAAACAATTATTTTAAATTGTAATAATAATTCACATTTTTGTTGAAATAAAAGTGCATAAAGAGACTTATTTCAAAAATATAAAAAAATTGTCTAAATATGTATAGAGTATTTACACACTTACATATGCAAATATTATTTTGTTAAAAGGAAGAGCAAAATACATGAAGCTAATATAGAAGATTCTACCAGTGAAGTGTGCTTTGAGTTTGTTCAGTTCAGGGTTTGTTCTTGATGTCGGCTGTGTTCAGACACGCACATCCACTGTATCAGACCACATGCCAGTCACCACCTCCTGGAATAATCCTGCCGAAGCACACACACACACACACACACACACACACACACACACACACACACACACACACACACACACACACACACACACACACACATGTTTGTTTTTGGGAAAAATGTGTTCATCCCATAGGCGTAATGGTTTTTATAATGTAACTGTATATTCTATGGCTCTACACTAGATCCACTACACCAACCCTACCCCTAACCCTAACCCTCACAGGAAACTTTGTGCATTTTTACTTTCTCAAAAAAATAAAAAATAAAATAAAAATAATAATAATAATAATTCTGTATGATTTATAAGCATTTTGAAAAATGGGGACATGGGTTATGTCCTCATAAGTCACCCTCTCCTTGTAATACCTGTGTCATACCCATGTCATTATACAGAGTTGTGTCCTGATATGATACAAAAGCATGCCCACACACACACACATACACACACACACATACATACAAAAAAGAAAGGCAAATTCAAATCCTTTGCACTGTGAAGAATGCATATGAACACAAATGTCCATTTATAGCCAGAAAAGAGTGAAAGAGGAGGATACAACTTTGTTCAGCAAACTGAACAAAGATTACATTTCAATGCAAAAAAAAAAAAAAAAAGGAAAGGGAAAAAAAGTCACATAGCGGTCACAAGATGGTTGATGTATGATACCTGGGATACTGCTTCGTATTTTGTCTTCCTGAGAGATAGAAAGTAGTAAAAGTAAAATAGTTGTGTCAACAGTGCTGCAACTATCCTGTGTGATTATCTCATTATGTGGTGCCTTCATACACAGACGCTCCATTAGCTCCATTTAATAAGAGATAACATCTACCCATCCCTCAATCCATCCTTTCTTCTTTCAGAGTGGGAACATACAGAGGGAGAGACAGAGAGGCAGATGGGCTAGACGGGCGGGACAGTCTGTTTCTTTAAAAAGATGATCACTCAGCTGTTTGCATTGTAAACAACAGAGTATTTTAAAGCCTAACCCTGTTCTCACTCTTAAAATAAGGACAAAAAAAACCTTATGCAATGCACACAAGAATAATGAGACTGAACCCACTGCAAGCACAGAGTCCCGTTGCGCATAACATGGGTTGTTAAATGTATGTTTTTAAGAAACCCTAGTTCACTCAAATTGGTAACCTAAAAATGGTAGATCTCAATTAAATGGTTTTGCTTGTCAAAATATGATTTAATATCACTGAATCAATCTAAATATATCAGTTTATACCATCAAGACTCATGTATTAAATCAGATAAAAATAGGATCTTATGTGATATATAATGCAAGTGACATATAATGCACAAATATGCACAAAGTCCAGCATCTTACATCCATCCAGCTTATAATAAAAGTGTTAAGGTCAGTGGTTGAGAATACTTAATTTTTGACATGTTAAATATGTTCTTTCTGCAGTGGTGGCATAAAAACTGCTGAAGTGAGGTGTTTTTGCTTAAGAACACCTTCAATACTCAGCTGTGTGTCTGCCAGCTCATGACTTCAGCGCTGAAACATTATTCAGCCTCAGTACTGACAGCAACTCTATTAACTGTACATAAAAGACCACTTTACTGTTTTATTAGCTTCAGATTTAACGTCCTCAGATGTTACACAAATTCGGAGTGAAATCCAGTACACTCTGCACCTAAAACCTGTAACTTCTGTAGAGCTAAAACTTTTAATTTGACATTCACCACACATAAAATAGAAACAGGGAATTCAAAAGAAGCTGAAATGCACATTAATAACACATATGGAAATATAACATTTAATATTTATAATATTGAATTTGCAGTGCAAAATATTGTGTTATGTATAATTTACAATATATTAAATAATAAATATAATATTTTAAACATATAAAACTATTAAATACTTATTTAAAGTAATACTTTACCCAAAGATGTAAATGTCCTCACCCTCAGGCAATCCAAGATGTACTGTAGATGAGATTGTTTCTTCATGGGTACAGATTTAGTAAATCTATAATTCATCACTTGCTCAACAATGGATTCTGAGTTTTGAAAATGTAAACAGTTGAAAAAACAAAAGTTAAATACCAGTCACTCCTCTGTAGCTCTACTGCCCCCAAAGGACAAATGTGGTGTATTATTAAATATATCATTACCTGTAGTTCACTTAGTTCATCAAGTGTGACTGCAAAGCCTCTCTCTCTCTCTCTCTCTCTCTCTCTCTCTCTGTCTCTCTCTCTCTCTTTATTATTGTTATTACTTACAGTGTGCAATCTCACATTTTCCATTCAAATGGTAGTACACATACACATACATACATAAAATGGATTGCATCAGTCATACAAAACAAAACAAACAAAAAAATAATAATAATTAACACACACCAACCCACAAACTCACACATCTGCACATGAGGTTGTGGATCTAGTGGAGCTTCTGGTTTCAGAAATGCAGAATGTGTGATGGAAAAAGAGGTAGCATTTGAAACAAATGGCACATTTTTCTTCTTTTAAGAGCGAGGCAGAGGATGGCCAAATGCAGAGGTTACTGCAGGACTGAGGCTGTGAAAGCACAAACTTCACATTGTGCCTCTTTATTTATTTATATAGAATTGGATTGGAATTTCTGGGGTTTGGCCCAATTCTTTAAACCACCAGTGGTGTGTGTGTGTGTGCGTGTGTGTGTGTGTGTGTGTGTGTGTGTGTGTGTGAGAGAGAGAGAGAGAGATTTTTTATTGATGGATTGTTTCATGATGGAGGATTCTAGTAAAGTAATTTGAAATGAAGATTGTAAAGTTATAGAGGTTATTTTTTAAACTGTAAAAAAAGAAAGAAAGAAAGAAGAAACAGACAGACAGAAAGAGTGGGTGGTGATAGAGATCAGCCGGCTACATGCTGCAGGGAAACTGTCTCATCACAAGTTAGCTGGCATGACTTCCTGACATTAAAACAGCAGCGAGTCGTGCACTTTTATGCCAGCAGCATTTGTCAGGCTCTGCTTGAAACTTTCTCTTTGTTCATTTACAAAAATATTCAAAAATGAAAATTCCAACATCAATTCTAGACATTCTTTATGACTGACTGTCTTCTGTGGAACACTAAAGATGTTTAGAAGAACGTTTATGCTGCTCTTTTCCTGATCAACTGACAATGATATGACCTGGAGAGGTGTGTGCGACTAATCCGATTTTGATTTAATTAATCGAATTAATCCAATGGTTAATCATGCAAATTTTTACATTTTTTTTATTTATTTATGTATCGATTTATGATTATGATGATGTTGATGATTATTATTATTTATTTTTTGCAGACTGTTTATTTGTCTTCTACTTTAGTTTCTTCTGTGGAAGTGAACCCTTACTTAAGCAACAGATAATATGCTTAATTTATTTACTTATATTTAATACTACTGTGATGAATGAATGAACGAGTTAAAGAATTTAAGCATGGCAATGTATATGACAGTGTGGTCTTGGTGCTGCAAAACAAGTACAAGAGCTTGCTTCTGCCAATACATACACAGATTCAGTGCTGTGACATTGTGCTGCACAAATAGCATACAAAATAACCCCAACAAAGCTGGAATAAGAAACAAAACAGCCAAAATCTATATGTTGCTCTGAGCATGAACACATACTGCTGCTGCACATACAATAATATGCTTGAAATCATCCCCATGAGGCAGAAGAGATGAAATGATAATGCCCCCCAAAACAAGCAGATCTATTGCCAAGAAATATGTACCGCTGCTGCTCTGAGAGCGTCTGCTATCTCTGTGAGCCTGGGCCGGTTTGCCAGATGGGTGCTGTACTGTTTATCAACTAATGACCTAAATAACTATGTCTGTATGAGCCAATATAGCTCAAACTTAGGTAGAAACATGCACTACTGCGTCAATAACAAACAGGAATCACATTGTAGGATGATAGATGAAGTAACCCCCATCAATCACCCGAATTTTTTTTTTTTTTATCATTCATCAATGTCACTGTAATGAAAATATATTTACTTTTAACCTGTTAATATACTGACAAAAATATTTTGTGAAAGCAAAGTCAAACAGTATGCCCAACTAATTCTGCCTAAAAATAAAATGCAAATGTTTTTTTTTTTTTTTTGATAGTTTAGTATATTTTATTGCATATTAAATCAATAATGTGTGCATTGAATGCTGAAATTATTAGCTTCAGTGGATCTCTGAAAGCACTGTGAACTGCTCTAGTTAATGCTAACCAGCCATTTAAATGTAAAGCAGGAGGCTCATTGGCTGCATGTGCAACATGAACCAATCAGCTTGTGCCAAGTATTTAATGCTGTGAATAACATCGATTTGCGTCAACGAGCCTTCAGCCCGCGCCATCTACAGTTTCATGACAGAACTTGGCATATATATGATAGCTTTCTGAATTTTCATCTTTGGATGAACTTCTTCTTTAAGTGAACATTTGCAGATTTATTACCACTGCAAACTAAGTTAATTGGACTTTTGCAAATGTTTGTATGTGTGTACATAAGTGCCCTGTAATGAAGGAAAGCCTGTATTCCCCCTAGAGGGTCAGATTACAATTCATGACCAACACACACACACACACACTTACAGACCCCCAAGGAACCACACATTCCAATACAAGCAAATCCAGCACACATGCAGTCAGAAATCCAAACCCAAATGCTGTGTAGCCTCAACCACAAAGTACGAGAGCCAGGTTTATATTCCTCGCTGGAAGAAGAGTGAGCCGTTTGAACAGAGTAGGTTTTGTTCAGTCTGTCTGGGCATCCCATGACGCCAGTGCTTGGCAGTAAAAAACTTGCATTTGATTCTGCAAAAGCCTGTGGATGAGCCACCAACACCAATGGAGAAAGACAGAGACAATAAAAAGATACAAAAAGAGCAGAGGCACAGATGGACAGGAATGACTGGCAGATAGATGAAAAGCAGAAGGGCCTGGGAAAGAGACAGGGAGAAAAAGAGACAGAATGGGGCGCCTTTTCCTGTCTGCATTCCCCCTTCCTTTCTTCAGTCTTCGGGCCTTGGCTTGCATGTGTGTGTGTGTGTGTGTGTTTGAAGGGGGGTGTAATTGCCTCAAGGTGTGGAGAGAACAGAACTGGCTGAGATTGTGCAGTGCTGCTCCCTGTTGTGTGTCACTGTGGAGTGTGTGTGTGTGTGTGTGTGTGCAAGAGAGAGAGGGAGAACAAGAGAATGAGAAAGAGCAAGAGAGGGAGGGGACGTGTTGAAAGACAGGTGAAAACGTTGAGGCAGAGAGAGCAAAGGTATGGGGTGAAATAGGGGATAACGTATGTGCAGATTAACAGATGTCTACAAAACGGGACAACGGGCGAAAGAAAAGCAGCTTTGTAAAGCGGATTTGGTAAAATTTGGAATCACATTTTGTGAAAGCATGATCAAATGTGTTTTACTTCTCTTAGTCAGAATGTATTTCCTTCATGCTGCATTTTCCAATATAATAACACTAATTAGCAATCTATGAAACACACTTTTGTGGTCGTTCAGTGAGCTGTAAGAAAAAGCTAAAGTATTTACATTTGTTAACATTAGTTAACTAGTTACAGTTAAAGATATGTATAAAACAATTAGTAATCTTAGTTACTGTTCATTTTAACCTTTACTAATATGTTATTACAATCAAAAGTTATATCAATTATTCAACGAACCTGAACTGGCTAATCATGAACTAACAAAGAACAGTTGTGTATTTTGTTACTAACATTAAAAAAGGCTGGTAACAGTTCATTTTACACATTTCATGTAAATTACAGTATGTATAAATACATGTAAAAAACTTTAAACCATTCCCTAATCCTAACCATAATGTGGTTGCACTTTATTTTACAGTACGTGTAATAACATGTACTTATAGTGTACTTACAGTGTATTTATCTAAGAAAGTTCTGGTAATACAAGGTAACTACACTGGGGTAGGGTTATGTTTAGGGGTAGGTTCAGGGTTAGTACCTATTTATAACATAGTTATTGTAATTACTATAATAAGTACATAGTATGTACATGAGGAACAGGACTGTAAAATAAAGTGCTACCCATAATGCTATAATATTGCATGTTGTGAATAAATATGTAATTACATTGTAACAATGAAACCTTTAAATAGTGTAACCAAAGATTAGTTATTACTGTACCAAATGCATTTCTCATTGGTAGTTCGAGTTAATTAATGCACAAACTAAATGAGTAAAATGGGACCTTGTTGTAAAGTGACTTTCTTATACAGAAGTGCTGGGGAAACAAAAAAACAAATATAAAAATATAATAGAATATTGTGAAAAAAAAAGTAACACAATGAAAAGCAGACTGAGCAGAGTGAGGCAGAAATAGAGAACCAGGCGCCAGATAGAGAGAGTGGACGAGTGAGAGGGAGAGAGAGGGTGGGCAGAAATTTTGGGGGAAGTTAGCACCCCACTGGGGCTGGCTTTCAGGGTTCAGTCCTCTCGAATGAGGGGAGGAAAAGGGAAAAGCAGAGAGAGAGGGAGGGAAGGTGGATCATATAAGCTGTGGGTTTGTGTAAATGTAATGCCACACTGTTTCTCTCACACTCTTCTGAAGGAAATGTGATTATAATGAGACTCATGAGTCAGCCATGCAGATGCACTGCTGTGATTTGCTGAAGAACAAACTGCCGAAATGCAACAAAAGGCTTTTCATAAAATTGCTTAATTTAAAAGTCATATATTACATGCTTTTTTTTTTTTTTTTTTTTTTTTTTTTTTTTTTGCTCAGGAAACTGTCAAACTGCAACATCTGGAGCAAAAACTAAAAAACATGTCTGTCATCATTTAATCAAAGTTTCCTTACTGATGCAGTCTCTGTAAATATGTGGAGACAAATACGTCTGTAGACTTCAGGACTGCATTTTAAATAATGCACACAACCATGAGAAACATGTCAAAGTAAGAACATTGGATGCAGACTTTGGCTGGGTCAAGACAAGTTTGGAAGACATTGCAAAAGAATAAAGAAATACAATACGGAGTCAACGGGGACAGTTGACGTACATTTCGGCATATTTCAGTAGCAACTGTTTGGAAGAGTTACCAAAGATCTGGACAGCATTAAGTTGTGGTGCACTTGATGAAATGACAAACTGAGAGAAAAAATAAAGATGATGTAAGTTGGGAACAGAAAAATAAGAACTGAAAAGTAAAACTGTCAAGGAGAGTTGAGAGCTGGGGCCGATGATAGGACTGCCAGTGAAAACACTGCAGAAAGAGTAACTTATAAAGGGTTTAGCCAGGCTGTGAGTTGCCTAAAGATGGCAGTAGGATTCAAATAGTCACACTGTGCATCTGTAAACAACCAAACCACACTTCTTCTCTACTGGATGGAAGCGCTAACATTTTTAGTTCATTTTTGACATTTTATTGCCACTTTTATTAATATACTTTTATTGTGAAAGGAGAGGAAGAGAGAAGAAGAAAAAGCCATATAAAAATTGTTTAAAAAAAATCTTGATGTTACTGTAGGCTTTGGATCTTGGCTAAACAGGTTTTTAATGTTTTAAGACGATCTTCAATTCAAGTTTATTTATATACTGTAGCGCTTTACACAATACCAATTTTTATGAATACCATTCATAAAAAATGGAGCCTGTCCTCCAACAAAAAACGACCATATAGGTCGTTTGTGCAAGCACCTTATTACGACCTATATTTACGTTTTAAAGTTAAGCGCCCTCTAGCGGGCCTAAAAATAGTGACAGTATCTGTCGTCATGAATTGACGTATAACGTCATTACCATTACATTAAATGCAATGTGTGGGCGTTTCACACTGATCTTACAGTATTTCCTACATATTTTACTACTGTAGGTGGCTTATTTGTTCGAATGACCACACCTAACCCCACCCCTAAACCTAACCCTCACAGAAATCATGTTAAATTATGATTTATTGAACATATACATTTTCGTGCACGTCCATTCCTGGGATCGAACCCACGATAGCATGATGACATATCAAGGTATAACGCAATAATCTACTAACTGAGCTACACGAAACGCAAACCAGAGGGCAAATAAAAGAGTACAAAACATTAATATGAAAACGACCTTTTGCCTATAGGAGCGCAATTGTAGTATAATCTCTGGTGGGTCGTATTTCAGGGACTTGGACAAACGACCTATACAAGCGTATTGGTTGGAGGACAGGTTGGAGCCATAAAAATACATACCTCAGGGTAATTTTCTGAAACACAGTTTTTTCATACCTTACTGCATGTTTTGCCGCAGTTTCAAAGAGAGTTGTCCACTGAGTGGTGATAAAACACAGGTTCAATACGAGAACCCTGTCATGTTTTTAATACGCTGATATAGGTAGAGATTGCTGTGATTTTATTACGGTGCTTCAGGTACTGTATTGCAGTGGTATGTCTCCATACTCCGTGAGCTACCGATCAAACCTACCGTCTATGAAAACCCATAGATATGAAGCTGGATATATGCGATGCTAACATTCAAAGACATCAGTTTTCAAATCATAACATAATATTTTTCAAGTAATTGTGCAAAAATTATGCTTTATCAATAGAAACTGTAAATTTGTGTGAAAAGGAATTAAAGGTGTCACAGTTTTACTGCCCCTTGTGTTAATTTTTTTATTTTATTTTTTGGAAACTGCAGTGATAATGTACTCATTGGTACATATTTTGCATCTTGCAAAAAAAAAAAAAAAAAAAAGAAAAGAAAAAAAAAAAGAAAAGAAATTGCAATAAGACCTTTTTTGGATTGTATATACACCAGTGGACACTTCTCACATCTCACATTGGGAGTCAGCGATACACTGGGATTCTTGGACTGTTTTTAGGGTATAGACCTAAATTCTTTTAACATACTGAGTCTATCTAGTTTTATTGTGTTGTTTTAAGTCTCTTGTGAACATTGTAAATACATATTTGATTTTCACTTTTAACCTTGTTGTCTGACCCATCTTTTTAAACACTCAAAGCCCTCACACAGTTTAATCTTTCCCCATTTTAAATCTATGTAATGCGGCCTATTGGGCTGATTTTTACATATGTGGTTCCCCGTCTGTGAATCGAACCCCAGTCTTCCGCGTGACAGGCGGAGATACTGTCCACTATACTTACTAAACGTATTTCTGTTTTACAGTATGTCATTCTTTTAAGTATGTCATCCTGTTGTCATCCTGTTAGGCTGATCATTACAAGGATGTTAATTGCAATGATTATATATCGCGATTAAACTTTGTGATTGCTGTTAAACATTGCTGTTAAGCAAAATTTGGTAGTTTTATATGTTGTTCCAGGGTTAGCATCATCTGAGGGTCCTCTGTTGGCATCATCTCTTCTTCTCCGGTGTTTAGTAATGTCAGATCTTCATAAGGGTTGGATCCAGACTGAAGCTTGACTCATTTAAGTCCAAAGGCCCAAGACCACTAGTGAAAAATGCTTTAATTTCGCATTTTCTTTGTTTAATACAAAACGTTTCATTACAAACTAAAAAAGCTGAATCAAATGGTCATCATGAATTTCAGAGTGTATTTAATTTCACACATATATGACAACTATAATTTAATTAAATAATTTTCATATATATATGAATTGCATTTGTTTAGGTAAAATTCAGAACTGAAGTAATTTAAAGTTGCTTATCTATCGTTTTCAACTTCTAAAAGGCCAATAATATAAAAAGGGTTCAAATTAAAATTCATTGTAATTATATTTTTTTAATTATACGTATTTTACTTATTGAATACTCCAATTAGAATTACTTTCAGTGTATCAAAATTTAAACTTAGGAATAGAATTGGAATTTAAAAGACATTCTGAAGGGTGCACAGCCATCTTTATCAACACTTCAGCACAAAAGGGGGCTCCATGATGAAAAGGAAGGCGATATGTTTCATAGGAAAAGCAGATAGAGGGAGTGAGAGGAGGTCATGTTGTTTGTTTTTATTTGCAAAGGTATAAATATGATGCAGGCTGAAAGGATTGCTCTAGCAGAGAATGGAAGGGAAAGTTTTTTTTTCTTTCAGCCAACCACAAAAGCACCCGCCTCGTTCCCTCCCTCTCTCTTCCCCTCCCTCGTGCTGTAATTCTCGCCCCACTCCCTCTGTTGTGGGCCGAGCTAGCTGCGGTGAGTGAAATAGCGCAGGTTGTTGAGTCACAGTATGTTAGAGTCTTGACAGTAAGGCTGAGTTTGACAAAGCTCAAAAACACAACAGACTCCAGAGAAAAACAGGCACGGGGGGATGGTCAGCATAGAGCTGCACAGGAGCCGCTTAACTCAACGAAGAACTGTTCCAGAAAAGTTCAAGTTCCTTACAGAGAAGCTGCTGGCTACAGTGACAGCTACATCTGAAACAGAAGTCTCGAGTCCTTGAGACTTTCTCTTGCCATTGATAGCTCTGGCAGGAGTTCCAGATTGACTGGGAAACTCCAGACTCTACATTGTTGTTGTTGGTCATCGTCTACTGTGTTGCTTAACCGTATCTGCAGCTGACAGACAGCTTGAGACACAGTACAGAACAGAACATCTGGGACAGAGTTCTTGGTGAAGGCTGGACATCATGTTTGACTGCGTGGAGGCTCTCGGGATCTTTGACGTATCCACTCAGAGTTCATGCATGCTCAGGAAAGCAAGCTCCTTCTTCCCTGGCCTAGAACCTTTCTCATGGAGCAACAACACTAGCCTGCAGTGTAAGTGTGATGTCTCTGTACCTCCACTATACTCACTTTAACTGTCTCTCCTTTTAACTCTTAGCATGTATTAAAGTATTCTAGAAGTCTGAGTGACTGTAGTATGTGCTCAGCATCTTGTCATGACTTAAATGGTACTCTTGTTAACATCCCAATGGCTGGCTGCCAGAAGTTTTGCCTAGATCACAGAAAAAAAAAAAAAAAAAAAAAAACTGACTTGTGCTGATAAATAATGTATGTTTGCATATTTTATAAGCCTACCACTACAGCTGTGCACATGCTGTAAACTGTTGTTCTGTCATTTTTTTTTTGAACTAAAATAGATATGAATTGTTTCATTGTGATATATGCTTACAATTAATAATGATAATGACAACAATGACATCTTTATAAACAGTTTTTTGTCCTGCAAAAGTGCCATAATTAAGAGTGTAGTTTAAAACATTGAAATCATATACGTAGATTTACTCTAACTACATGTTTCATGCATTCATTTGGTGGAAACAATTAAAAATGAATACATAAATAAAGCACCTATGGGTTCAAGCGAAGTATAGACTTTACTGGACACTGAAATATGTGGTTATACTGTTAAACATAAGCTATTCGATTATCAGGAATTTTTTAATAAAATCCAAAACATTTATGTAAATGTAGGTAATAAACAAATATGAAAACATGCACACACTCTATAATATACAGAAAACTATTTAGTCTCTCTCATGTGCGTGAGTGTGTGTGTGTGTGTGTGTGTGTGTGTGTGTGTGTGCTTGGAGTCTCTTGTGTCACTCCATTTGGACATTAATGGATGCCTTTAATTATTCAATTATGAATACAATGAACTCAATTAAAGGATTTGGGAGCCCATAGGGACAGACAGAGAGCAGAAGAGAACTTATGATTGGGGGGTTTTTCTCATCTTTTGCTTCTTTATGGCCACAAGAAAATCCACTGGCATGTTTGTTCCATATGGAAAAGCTTTGCGTATTTATTATGAAATTTAAATGCCACATAATGAGATTCAAGTTATTTAGCACATTCACTAAACATATGATATTACATAAATTAACTGAAATAGCACAGTGACTCCATTATTTAAGTTGCCATTATTTCAAGTGCCACCATTCGCCCAAAAAAACAAAAACAAACTGAAGATCTTCCCACTTCATTCTTAACAGAATTCTTCAGTCTGCTGGTTTATGCCGAATTACTCTTTGGTACATGAAAACATATGAACTACCCTCCTCACTGTCTCCACTTTAGAGTCATTTGGAGTCTGTTACATACAGTAATTGAGTAATTTAGAGATGCATTGCAAACTCAGAGAACAGATAAGGGAAATACTGAAAACAAGATCCATATTTAGGAAAGTTAATCATAGAACAAAGCCCATGCAGATGTGTCTGTGCCTTATTCTATGTGTGACTGAGTAAATTTCACATACCCCTGCTGGAATTTGCCCCTGTGCTGTAATGCCATTTTATAGCCAGACAAGGCCAACCCTACAATGAATCCATTGACAATGGCCTGGTCTCTTTTCTCACCCCTTTTGAACCACCCTCAAGATGCAACAGCTGGGGTCTCAGAGTCGTACCTCACCAGCTAAACTTGAACTTGTTAGCTTTAGCTTGTTCAGTAGCCTTGAAATGTGTTGTGGGCAGTGTAGTCTCCAATATTAAGTGCTTAGTAACTCTTAGATCTGGGGTCTGTGCGCTTTAACTGATGCAAGTTTAGTTTTCTCATTTGATTGTTGGTTATGGCTGGAGATTTTGTAGACCTTCAGCAAGACCCCTCAAGGTCAAGTTGTTCTGAGTCTTGTTACTGAATGCAAACTGATTTACCTCAACAAGTTATGGTTTGGTAACACTGTTGTACTAAAATGGTGACTTTTTCACCACGATGGAGTATATTTTTAACAAATCATGATGTTTTGGCAGGACGGAGTTCATCTTTGCAGCTCTCCACATTGGATTCTTACTAGGATGGAATAATTAATTGGCTAAATTCTTGTCGAGATGTGATGGGTTCTTTGGTTAAGTTCTTGTCCGGAGCGGGACTACTGACACTGAGCTGTTGACCAGGAATACGTTTTTTAGCCTGATGGTTGAGTGGGGTGTTACGATGTTCACTGAGGCTGGGGAGGAGGTGGCCAAATGTTGACTCAGCTTCACCCTGAAAAGGCTAAATAAAAGGGCCGGTTTATGGGGTACTATAAAGAAGAAAGCTTTGTATGCATGCTGTTGAATGAAAGGGGCAATCCAAGTTTAACAACTTGCTTCTAAGAAAGACAGCTCCTGTTTTTGCAGTCTTCCTTCAGCCCATCAGGACATGTGTTGGTCCATGTGTGCAGAGGATCTGGAGGAGATGCTAGTTAAGGTTTAGCTTAGTTGTTCTTTAATGTTTGATTAATGAATACTTTTCAGTTAACTAGAACCATGGTTGAGTTTCACTGATTTAGTCAATCCTTATTCACTCGTTACATCTTGTCAAACAGACCAAAATGTCATATCTGATTTTACTGCATGCATAACCTGGTTTTACCTCTATGTACTGGTATTGCAAAAATCTAATATCCATATAATCCAAAATTTGTTGTCCGCTATGACACAAAGAAATATTTGGCCACTTGAGATGGACTGACTTTATATGGTAATCCAAAATCAAATAACCAATAAGTCCAGGTGCCTCGTGAGCCTCATGAAAACGTCCTAAAATTGATCTTACAATCATCTCTCAAATATGTGTATTATTCATAAAATGACCGTACATATAGAAAACGCGCGTATGTTTTCTCTCAGATGTGAAATCTATGAAGCGCAAATTGGTCTTGAACTTGTGCACAAATAAATGGTTTCAGCTCTCTGCCTTGTAAACAACTCATAATTTATGTCATTAACCCATAGCAGATGTGACGCTAAGCACCCTTGCATGTCAATGCCAGTTTTTACAAATATGAGCACTGACGTGGAATTAAGTGTACGCACACTTTAATATCAAATCTGAGCAAACGCTAGCTTTATAAATGAGGACCAGGTGTCCCCCACTTAATTTCCAGCGATATCGTCAACTTGATTGCACAGATACTATTTAAACTGATCTGAGCTGGATGATGACATCACTGGACTCAATGATGAACTGCCTTTTTGCATTATTGACAAACTATTTTCCTATTTAATGTTTTATCACAATCTGTAAAAGCGTTACATAAATAAAGGTCAAAGGTGCTTCAACCAAACAACAACAAAAAAAAAGTCTAAATGAAAATCTGAAAATATCTACGGGTTTGATCCCAGAGAACACACGTGCTCATAAAATGCATATGCACTGTAGAGTAAATCACAATCTTGCATTATTACTGTGAAAGTAGGTTTAGGGGGAGAGGTGGGGTAAGTTGAGGTCATTCGTACATATTCATATGATTTAGCCACCTAGTAAAATATCTACAAATTGCCGTGAGGTCAGGTTGGACCATGTAAAAAGTCCTCAAACTGCATTTAAATAAACGCACATTTTGATTGGTAATGACAGTCATACGTCATTTCATGACGACAGACGCAACACAACACTGTCATTTTTTTACGTCTGCTACAGGGCACTAAACTTTCAAATGCAAATATAGATCGTAATAAGGTGCTTGCACAAACAACCTATAGGGTTGTATTTTGTTGGAGCACATTCTAGAGCGATACATGCAGAAGATTCAGCCACAGGCCTTCTTCAGTCTGAACTTAACATTGCATGAATCAAACACTGTGACACATTTATCCACCAGTGAATAATACTCAATAATCAATTTTAAATAATTAATAATTTATTTATTATTTTTTTTTTTTTGATAACAGGACAGTTTAGAATTTACAGAAAGCAAGAGTTTGTGCAAGAGAGGGTGGCATGATTGGGAAATGTTCTCAATATGGGATTCACCCGTAGCACAACAGTCCTGTATGTTGGTGCACTGCCCACAAAGCTATTAGTGCCGGCCCTCTTTCTCATTTTTACCTCTATTTCTATCAACAGTATTAACATCCAGCTTCATTCATGTTCACGGTCTGGTCATGGCTGACAGCTGAACGGGTCAAGCGTAGTGTATGTTTAGTATGTAGTTTCACACAGGTGCTAGTTTGGATGGTGTACAGCTTGTTATAGGATTAAATGAGCTTTTGGTCAAGCCAAAGACTGTGGCTTTTGTTATGTGTGGGGAAAACAAGAATCGGTTTAGTTCACAGGCACGAGAATTATGTGTTTTTTAAAGCTGAAATATTTGAGGGCATTATTTTCAAAATGGTGACATGTCAGGGCAGGGAAAAGTCTGTATGTGTATCTGTGTGAATGCTAGGTGCTCCGGTTTCCCCACAATACAAAAACATGCTGGATAGGTAAACTGGAGACAATGAATTGTCTGTTGGTGTGATCGTAGTAAATGTGTGTATGTCTGTGTGTGTGTGTGTGTGTGTTAGCCCTGTCTGCACTCAGCATCCTACAGAGGACATGTGATTTGAAAAATACATGTATGTACTGTATGCATGGCTAACTCCTAAAGACTAACCCTTCATGACTTAACTCTAACCCTATCCCAAAAAATCCTCTAAGTGCACACACAGTTTGTGTGAATATTAATTAATTGCACCACTACTACTGATAAAAGACTACTATTATTGATACTAATAATACACAAACAATATTATTAAAAATAATGAATATTTTAAACATTGAGTGGAGCTTCCTTTAACTGTGCTGTATAGCAGTCATTTAACAAACACTTTTATCCGGAACCACTTATGAGGACTACAACCATTCATTACAACACACACGAGCAGTGGTGATCATACAGTTTCAGACGCTGTGTAGCTGTGTAACAAGAAATTGTAAAGTGCTCATGGAAGTGATGACTTTTCAGCTGTTTGAACATAAATTTACATCACAAAATAAAATGTTATTGTAAAAATAAATAGTATTTTATTTGTTAAACTGAAAATAAATATACTGCAATATTAATTATTCCATGGTCTCATGAACTACATATCTCAACCTGTGGTGAGAGGAGGTTTTTTTTTGACTTCTGGACTTATATATAGATATGTATACTTTTAAATATACATACATTTCAATCAGTTTCTTTAATTTGAAGACTGTGCATATGCATTAATGTCTGAAGGAACACTGGGGATATGGACAGCATTTTCCATAATTAATAAATAAATAATTAGTACTTTACAAAATAGTAAATAAATAACTACTTTCAGTGCCCTTATAGAGGTCCAGTGGAGGACTGTACACACCATGAGAGATCAGAGCACATCACTGGTTAGTTTAACAGAATATGTTTGTTTAATATGAGCGGTTATGTAAAAGTAAAACAAGCTAATCAAATAAGGTCTTAATGCCTCTTTCCACAGGCCAAAATGGTCAGAAACATTGGCATTTACAGCATTTAGCAAAAATCAAACCCCTAACATTAGGTTCTGGAGGCAAACCTGAATTGACCCAACTTGTTAAATTTCTCAGTAGCACTTCAAGTCGAATGTTGGTGAGATGTTACAAACTCTAACAACATGCAGAAAGCCTGTAAAACTGACTGCGTCAGCATTTGACTAAAAAGAGTCAAGACAAATACTGTTGTCTTTTAAAAGCAAGAAAAGAAACTATTCAAACAGCTCCACACAACTGACTATTATAGAGCTCTTGCTGATCTTTAAAATGTTCTGCTTTGCGTCTGTATAAAAAGTTTTGTTTTCACTTAAAATCAGTTTGATGTCTACTTATGACTAATCTGCGTTTGTCCAAATTTGAAGTTAAAGAGCATTAAAAGCTTCATGAATGCTTTAGTGTAACTTTTGAGTTGACTCAATCATGCAGTTCAGTCCATCCACACACACACACAACCACGCAGAAGAAATAAAAGAACTATTGTGTGTGTGTGTGTGTGTGTGTGTAGATCCTAAATATAGTGGACATATATAACAATTGTATGAGTGATTTTGACAGTGATCTCAGTGTTCGATCCATTAGTTTTCATTCAATAACTGATTCATGAATTTAATTTCGCTGTATGCTTTAACAACATTATTCTTTTTTTCTAGTTCATTCATAATGACATTTATGCATCCTTTTCTGCATGTACATGCTATTGTACTGATTACACACAGAAAATTGAAAATGTAAACCTTTTTGCTTATGTAGAAGGTTAAAGACGAGTGGCTGAAAACTTCTACAAATATACTAAAACCTAGTCATGTCCTATTGTTATTAAATAACAATATACCATCAGACACATGCTAGTCTATTGCAGGCAACACGTTGTTTGGCATGATGCTCCTCTATGAAGTGAGAATTGTGCTGTCAGAGAGACTGTGGTGACCTGTTAGTTTTGCTGAGGTTTCTGTTAAATCAGTGTTTCCATCAGCGAGTCCATGTCTCTCCCAGCACAATCTGAGCCAGTCTTCAGCTCCTTTATAATAAAACCTGCATCAGCTTTCACTGTGTTCATTGTCTAAACAGTGCAAACATACCCAATCTGCAGAAATATGGGCTGAGAGCATGCAATTAAATCATTTTCGTTCTGTGTAAATCAGTGCTTTAATGGAAGTCTAAATGTGACAAATACAACTCAATCCCATTCATAAAACAACGACTGAGAAGGAGTTAGGGTGGAATTATACATTTTTCGTTTGTTCTGAAATCTGTTAATGCTGTCAGTTGCTAATATAGAAAATCATTTCGTTCATTTAACTGTCTCTTCTGAAAGCTCCACCTGCTTTATTTCCAAATGGACCTTATCCTCCACAAGTCAAAACTAGTGTGTTAAATATAACAAAGAAAGAAAATGAAATGGGAACAGAATAGCATTAAATCTTTCTTCCGCTTCATGTCTGTCAGTCATTTCTCCGGTGGCGCCAGGTTTCCATCAGTGCTGGATGTTTTCAGAGCCGCTCTGTGTCACTCAAACACCGCTGCCACATAAACACATAAAGCCAACTCAGCCTAAGTTACTACTTAAACACAGTGATCAGGTTGCGTTCTCACCCACTCACTCGCCCATCACCCTCGGCCTTGTGTTTCACAGAACATTACGTGTAAGAACTACGTCTATCAGCATTCCAGAGAGCTAGACGTGTTGATATGCATGACAGAACTGCACAAAATACACAGAAAAACAATAGCAGTGCTTAACCCTAACCTACATTTGTTTGTGTGTGAATCATATGTGGCAGACAGATGTATTTTTCATTATTTATATTATTTTTTAAGATGCTTTGTAAAGTTAAAGTGAGTTCAACAAAAATGCAACTTGTGACTCTGTGTTCTGTTTTATTTATTTATTTATTTATTTATTTATTTATTCACACACACACATTCATTTTTTTATGATTTTTTTGGCCAAGTCTACTTTCATTCATTAATCAAAAATACAGTAAAAACAGTAATATTGTTTACAATATATTAACATTTTGAAATGATTGTTTTCTATTGGAATATATTTTAAAATGCAATTTATTCCTGTGATGAAAAGCTGTATTTTCAGTATCATTATGCCAGTTTTCATTGTCACATTATCAAAATCCTTCCAATATACTGATTTGCTGTTATTATTTATTTATTTATTTATTTATTCAGTTAATTTTTATCAGTGTTTGTATATTTATTAAGATATATTAACTGAATGCATAATTTTGCAAAAATAAATTCATTAACAATTTACACAGAAATGTGTTTTGATTTTGTCACATGAACTGGGTTGAAAATACTATATTGTCATTGTTCCTCACACAGCTTTGCTTTCATTCCAGTCAAATCATACACAACATCTACCCTGACTAAGTTCCACAAATTTTGAAATGTGAATATCTGCTGTTGGCAAAAAAAAAGAAAAGGTTTTGACTTTGGAATGTCTTGACCAAAGTTTTCTGCAGTGTTTTATAAACAAAATGTCCTTTCATACACATTGCGTATTTTAACTCATCTGAGGTTAGGTTAAGATCATTGGCAGTATTTATGTGACTCTCAGTTCACGTTCATGTCTCAAGAAGCCAAAACTGCTGTCAAAGCCAAGGTCAAAGTGAAATTCACCCTCTCTCACACATTCTTCATTTGTTTCTTCCAGCCTCCCCCATCCCCAGCTCCCCCTGTTTCTTTATGAGCTTTCTCATCTATACCTTCTCTCATTTTGCTCTTGTTAAATGGTGCCCATGGAGGGAGAGTGGAGGACAGAGGGAGTAGAAGAAAGAGAGAATGAGAGGCACATTTGGGGGATCTGCTCCATTCAGCAGGAGGAGGGGGCGAAGGCCTCTGTGGGCCGTAAAATCTGGAGTTCTGAAGACCCAGTTTTAGCTGTTTTTCTCTCATTTTTTACAAGTGGAGAGTGAGGGGACAGCTGCTGATGGTGTGAATGGCTGGCCAAGGTGACTCACTGCCAATAAACTGCCGGTCAGGCAGGCCTCAGGCCTCGGTCAGACCACAGACGGGCTTTACGGGTGATCTTGAGACTGGACCTCTAGTAAAAAGCCAGTCATCCAGGCCTGAGGAATTTAGGGTCCAGGAAACAAGAGCATGAGAGGGGAGAGGTGAAAGTTGAACAGAGTGACAGTGTGGACTTACGCAAAATATATTACACTGGATTCACATGGTGGTGTTTAAACTGGGCAAACCGTGTTAGATTATATGTCTGGTCTCTATGGCTGGATGTTTGTGAATCTGACTGTGGAACCATTTGGTGTGCGTGACAGCAAGTCGAACACATGCTGAGGTGTCAGTCAAAACATATTATCAATTCATCCATCTGTCCTGGAGCTCAGATTTTCCCATCTCTCTTCTCTTTCAACACCTCCTCCCCTCAGTGAGCACACTTAATATTTATCTTCAAACTCAGACCCCTGGGCAGACGCCTCTTAATGCATTTGACAACTTCAGTCATCAACCATCCAGTTTTTGTCTCTTTTATTCTAAATATGCTAATATTTTTAAACAGAAACACATTCCGATTCAGTCATGATTTTTGATGGTGCAGTGCTGTTAAATAATCTTGTTTAAAGTGAAAATAGATGTTTAACATATTAACGGTGAAAATTGATTTTTTATTTTTTTATTTTTTTTGAAGAGTGGTGATGTTTTCCAGTGCAGAACTTGCCTGTGTGGATAGAACGTTAAGCAAACCCTCTGAAGTTTGACCTTTCTAATCACCACTAATTGTCTGCTCCTTTTATTTCTGATTTCTGCAGCGGTGGAGACCCAGAGCACAAGCTCAGAGGAGATGGTTCCCAGTTCTCCTTCTCCACCCCCTCCTCCTCGTGTCTATAAACCCTGCTTTGTGTGCCAGGACAAATCTTCTGGCTACCATTATGGAGTCAGCTCTTGTGAGGGCTGCAAGGTACGCAAACCTATACAGTTTATATACTTTTGACCAGCTTGTTCATCCACACTAATTAGTATTTCTCAAATTATATTCAGGGTTTGGCCCAAACCTTAAAAACCTTACACTTTGATTTAAAACTGATCAAACAAAAGATGTTCCCCAAAGACAGACAGACAAACAACATACTTTTTATAATAAGACCATACCATTCTTAATCCACAGATTTTATTTGGACAAAGCCTAAATATTACTTAATGGCCAAGATAAAACTGAAAATATTATGTTAGTCACCGTTTAATTTAGTATGTCTATTTGTTTGTCCTCTGAAGAGTGGTATTTGTTTTTAGACAAGTTTCGGATGCACTTTAAAACATAAAATAAACAAAACATGAGAATGCATTTTCCAGTGTTAATCACATTTGAACCTTGAAGTGGGAAAATACATCCTAATGGGAAGACTTAGACAAATAAGACACTTCTATTTCATGTAATAACAATATAACACATCACATGGATAAAATAAGACTATGTGATGATTTGAGTGCTGCCACCTAGCGATTCTGCCAAGATCAAGACTTCTGTTTCCTTTCAAACATACTCTTTAGGGCCCTCTGCTGATTCATTTGATGAAGTTAATACAATCTGTTCTCTATTACACAAATAGAGTTTCTTTCTCTCTCCTATCTTCATAACAGGGTTTTTTCCGTCGCAGTGTCCAGAAGAACATGGTGTACACCTGCCACAGAGACAAAAACTGCCAGATCAATAAAGTGACACGGAACCGCTGTCAGTACTGCCGGCTGCAGAAGTGCTTTGAGGTTGGCATGTCTAAGGAAGGTAAAAATCAGAGCAGTACGTCACCATCTATACTATTCTCAGTTCACACAACCAATAAAGACATGCAAGCTGTAGTTTAAGTGAATTCACGACTTTGTGTAAAGCATATGCATGATTGCCTCAAAAAAGTCTTGTTCTGAACTACCTGGTATGAATGCAACCCTAAAAAAATTCACATTTTTTTCTTTTCTTAATTAATTAATTAAATTTTTTATTTTCATGTATGCTACATGGTTGACTTCATTTTGTGTTGTTCTTCATCTTTAAGCGGTTCGGAATGACAGGAATAAGAAAAAGAAGGACATCAAAGAGGAGGTGGTTCTTCCAGAAAGCTACGAGCTGAGTGGAGAACTGGAAGAACTGGTTAATAAAGTCAGCAAAGCACACAAGGAAACCTTCCCTTCGCTCTGTCAGCTCGGAAAGTACACGACTGTGAGTCCTGAGCTCCCACACTTCAATTCATATTCACATGCATGCTTCTGTCTGTCAGCTAAATAAAGATGAGCAGGACTGTGTGGGCCAAGATCATACAAACAAGCAGCACCAATGTAGTCACATTACACATCCATCCTTCTATCTATCCATCTATCTATCTATTGTATGGATAAGAATACTCAAAGTTTTTTTCCTGTTTTTCTTTTCCTTAAGAATTCCAGTGCGGATCATAGGGTTCAGCTGGATCTTGGACTGTGGGATAAGTTCAGTGAGCTCTCCACAAAGTGCATTATAAAGATTGTGGAGTTTGCCAAACGTCTGCCAGGTTTTACTTCGCTCACCATCGCAGACCAGATCACCTTACTGAAATCTGCCTGCCTTGACATACTGGTAAATACAATAAAAACGTCAAGTTTACGTTTTAGGGGGAGTGCAAACTAAATTCATCCTTGCATTAAAAGACTAGCTGTGGCACAAGGGAAGTTGGTAGAACGCATGGTCCTAAGTAGTAAATCCAACAATAGATACCTCAAGAAGATATTTTGCAGAATGAGGTTAACCAGCGTTTTGGTGTGTGTTCAGCAGAATAAACAACCTTACAAAGATTCTTTTTTATCACTTTAAAGCCATTTTATTCTGCATTGAAAAACCCAGACAAACTGCAACAGTCATATTCATCTGGTTTTGTTGGAGCAGTGTGTAGACGCCCTGTCAGTGTGTGTTTGTCATCTGACGGGTGACATACTGTAATATGGTGACTGTGAGTTTTGTTCTGTGTCTGTTTGTGCAGTGTGAATTGGCCATTGGCCCAAAATTCAGTGCACATGGTGTGGGATTCTGAGAAAAAATAAAAATAACATAGACATTGTGCCCTTTCATGTACTGTAGTTATTTATTTATTTATTTTCTTAATTGTGAAATTCAACTTTGCAGATGTTGCGGATTTGTACTCGCTACACACCAGAACAGGACACTATGACCTTTTCGGATGGACTGACCCTCAACAGAACACAGATGCACAACGCTGGCTTCGGTCCACTCACAGACCTGGTGTTTGCTTTCGCTGGGCAGCTCCTGCCTCTGGAGATGGACGACACAGAGACAGGGCTCCTTAGTGCCATCTGCCTCATCTGTGGAGGTACTGCTGTCACTCAGGGTGTCATTAACTTCTTCTCCAACTACTTACAGATAGAAACTCTATTGCGTGTGGAAACTATGACTTGTGTTATAGCTGAGTAAGTTCTGTGATGTGCTAGTCTTATCTCTGAATTGAAATTTTTGCACCTTCAGCAGTAGTTGTTCCGATTGTCCTGCTTCTTTGCTCAACATTTTGACTCTACAGTTGGTTTTATTCGTTTAGCTATCATTGAACTCTGATTGACGTCATGCCTCTCTGTGTCTGGATAAATGAGTAGACCGCATGGACCTGGAGGAACCTCATCGGGTGGACCAGCTACAGGAGCCCCTGCTGGAGGCGTTAAAGATCTACGCTCGCCGGAGACGCCCTAACAAGCCTCACATGTTCCCACGAATGTTGATGAAGGTCACTGACCTCCGAGGCATCAGCACTAAAGGTACACATTATTTATGTCTGTGTGGTATGAAGAATGTGATAAAGTCTTGGAATTTTCCATTGCGATATGTTTAAAGCGTACTCACCCAGTTGATAGCTGATGACTTCTACTCGATAAAAACTCTCCTGCACACTAAAAGTCTTCATGAATTTGCTTACATGAAAATCCAAGGTCCTACCAGAGACTCAAGCAGGTTCAGGTGCAAAACTTTGATTTAGAGGGATGCATTGGGTCAGAACATTGGGCGGTCAGAACATTTCGTGGGAGACCCGCGGGGAACGGTGGTGTGTAGTAGAAATGGAGTCAACACGAGGAGTTGAGAAGAAAATTAAAGCTGCTGTTTACGTGACAAAAGCAAAGCAAGGCAAGTCAGACATCTGGAAACAATTCTCATTTATCACTGAAAAAAATGGGAAAAAAATATTTTCTGTGCCCTGAAAATTCACACGTTTTATTTTGAGCATTCCCGCATCTAGTGTGCTGTCAGAGAGGGCATTCAGTGTGTATGGGCGGATCTTGGAGTCTTTTAGTATTATTTATTTTCTTTTTTGCAATAGCTTGTTAATGTGAAAAAAAGCATTCTATTTTGTTTTATTTATTTAGTTAAGCATTTATTTTGTTAAAATTATATCCTAGCGTATTTTCTCGTAAGTTGTCTGTGTTTATTTGTTTAATGGTAAAGTTATTTCCTATTAATGGTTTGGTGCATGTACTGTATGCAGTAGGCCTAGCCTGCATTTAAAAACTGAGGTGCCGCTAATAGCAGTTTTAATGGTTAATGTTTTATAACGCTTATAAAAAAATACCCAGTATTTTTGTCATGTGTGGTGCTTTGGTTTAGCATCGGTTACTTCATATTATTGTAATGCAATCATGGTTATATCTGTTATTCTGGATGTTAACTAGAACGAGTTTTTAGTCTGAGTACCTATTTGTGTACATTTTTCACAAGCTGTGAGATAAAGCACACGGACACAGACACACATTAGCACTGACATTAGCCTTGGATCTCAGGTTATTTTAAATGCCATGTGCTTTTGCTGAATGTACCTAAAAAGACCCAAGTTCTTTTAAAATGTGACATCTTTCCATTATTTTGTTTATTAATTTATGCATGTTGGGTCCAAGAAGTTGGGGTTGGGTACAGATCCTAGGACCTGAGAGTACCTCTGCAACACACTGATGATAAATGTGTAAAATATGGACCTAAATGAAGATATTAAAACACAAAACAGTAAGACGATCATCTTTGTGTGTTTGTTCAGGAGCAGAGCGAGCCATCACTCTAAAGATGGAGATCCCAGGTCCCATGCCTCCTCTGATCAGAGAGATGCTGGAGAACCCTGAGGTCTTTGAGGAGAGCTCTGATTCTAAAGACACTGGTGCTTCTGCCCCACCGCCTCCTGCCATCCAAGCCATCAAACGTGAGAGGGATGAGGAATCTGCTCTGGAGGATGAAGAGGACGAGGATGATGAGTGTGCAGAGGAGGGACGGGACCGAGCAGGGGACAGCGAGGATGAGGAATGGGGACTCCTGCAAGTGGACATGGGTGGAGCTAGAAAGAGTGCGACTGGAAGAGCTCAGTGACCGCCATGTGTGCGGCTCTGATACATACAGACAACAGAGGACAACATTTATATTCCAGACACCTGATCAGTTGATACAAACAAAGTCATTCAGTCAAGCAATTTCCCATAATGAACTAAAAAAGGCTTCATATGACAAAAACAAAACAACACATGCACAACTTTGCACATCTAGTTTCCTTCAACTTTTCAAAAGCAGTAAAATTTAACCATAAAAGAGAAAACCTTAAGAACATGCCAACACTGTTACTTCAGACAGTGTTTCTCTAACTAAAAAATTAGAAATTAAAAATAATGCAAGACCAGAGAAAGATACGCCACAGTGCCATATCTAGAAGTTACTTGTATGCATATTTTGTACTTCATTTGGAGATGCCAAATATTTTAGAATGTAGCCCAAAGCCTTGTTTTGTAAGGGAAAAATATATATAATGTATGACTATATGTGGATACCTTATCAGAACTGATCAATGAGAAAAAAAAATGAAAAGAAGAGCAAACAACCACATACAGTAAATGACCAATTCAACACAATGGTCTAAAAACATACATTTACTACATAATGTAACTTTGTACTCTTGATGTTGCATTGTCTCAGTTATATTTTATTGTGAATATTTTCAGCAACTCTGTGCTTCTTTCAGTGTGTTATAATGTGTTATTGATGACATGCCTCTTTAAGAAACACTCCAAATTCCCACACAGCCCTACAGCCATACAACTCTACATCCAAATTTGACACGTACACCAACTTTAAGTTTTGGGCATTAGACGATTAAAACATTTAATTTAAAGATTGGAAGAAAAAAATATAAATACATCACATTATTACATATCAAATCTTTCACTCAGGGCAAATAAAGGACCAAAGGTGATCTACATGTCTCAGAACATGTGTGCACTATACATATATTTTGTCTTCAAATATTCTATATAAATAAGCAAAAAGTAACATTAAAAGCTAAA
The DNA here is from genome assembly GCF_023724105.1 of Carassius gibelio. Lineage (NCBI taxonomy): Eukaryota > Metazoa > Chordata > Actinopteri > Cypriniformes > Cyprinidae > Carassius > Carassius gibelio. The sequence continues at coordinate 3,862,361 of NC_068406.1, read as the reverse complement.
ATGTAAAATTTTTCTCTGGGATTTAGAAGAGTTGTGTGATTAGATATTAAAGCAATAACACACCAATATTTTAGATAAAAAAGGAAGCACAACTCTAGAGTGTCAAACATAAGACGAGCATCTCAGCAAAAATGAGCAGTGGTGTGCACAAACTGTTCCTTTCAGTCTCGTAAAAACTGACTACAAATACATTGGTTTCTTATGTTCAAATGATTACAGCTCCAGCAGATCAGAGAGGCTTCAGAAAGTGACTGTATTGCTTTGATGGATGTCCATCAAACTATATAATAATAATAAAAACAAAACTCAAATTTTGATAACATCAGTCAGAATTACTGGCTTCGTAAGAGTGATATAATAAGAGTGGTCACTTTGTACAGTTAATATCATAAATAATGGAAAAGTTTTCAAAGTCAACCAAAGATTTTTTTAGTTTATTTTTTTACCCTAACCAATAAGCCATTTTTAACACTACAACAGTATTCTTTGAAGTGTGTTGGATCACCATGTATTTATTAAAATTCCATATAAATATGGTAATCATTCAGTACAAAAACCTGTATGTTAATACCATGGTATTGAATGATTACCATATTTATATGCCATGGTGTTTACATTTTAAAGAAATATGTTTTAAAACTTCAAAAAGTAATATGGAATTACCATGGTATATGTCAAATAACATGCTATTACTATGTTAACAGTTATTTGTAGGTGAGAATTATCGTAGAGTAGTGTTTTTGATTAAAAAGCACTCTACAAAATTAGGTCTATAGTGAGTTCTGTAGTCTATAGCATTTTTTCAGTACCCTTTTTGTCCTTCTGCCCTGCTAAGGTCTGTGCACGCCACTGATGACAACGTTATACCTCCTCACATGACAGAACAGTGTTACCAAAACAACTCATAAGCTTCTGATTATGTTCTGATATATAGAAGCAGCACAGCAAGATATGTTTGGATAGAGCCATATGGTTTAAGGTTGTAAGCTGCATGCATGCATAGTTGTATACTATTTGCTTAAAACATGATAAGATATCTCTTTTATACTTTCATTTTTCTACTTTTGTGTCACTGCAAACCATTTTATTTTAATACGTCAAGAGGACATCTCAGACTTTTTGTCTTGTTTTGAAATGTTGTTCTCTTAAAATGTTTTCAAACACAAACACATCATAGGCTATACATATTATTTTATTTATTGCTTATTTATCCTCATCTTGTTACATTTTTGTTCTGTCTGTAGTCAGTGATGCATGTTATGAACTGGGTTTTTGACCGCTCCCATAATTCCTTGTCTATCTCTTATTGATATCCTCTCACAGTGTGGAGGAGTTTGTCTGTATGTACCGCCATTGTAATAATCAGCCAAAATGTAGATGTGCTTAGACAACAAAATGAGATCATTCCCATTGATCTCAGAACAGAATGAATGCATGATTACCACAGAGAGCGCTGGATAAATCTGCAGTGATCATAAAGTCTAGCAGCTTCATGTAAATGCACTGATCCGGATATGTGACAGGGTAAATAAGGCTTGCAGCGGCAGCAGCAAACGGTGCTATTCAACACAATTAGTTGATCTCCTCTTAGACCAAAGACAAATTAGCAGTTTTCGTTTTGGTGTGTACATGCATTCACACATGGTGTGTTTGTTATTACCAAGAGTACATAGCCATGTCTCTGGAAATATGATAAAGGTCCCTAGAAACGCATTAACCCTTCCAAGTCAGTTTAGCATTGATAAATGTATAAATGTAGCAGTCCACGGCAAAGTGTAATTTAAGAAGGCCACAGGATATTAATGTTTTTGCGAAATGTTTTTTTTTTTTTTTTTTGGCATACGTTCCCCTCGTATCGTAAACTAAACATGATATATTGGATTTAATTCAAGACTTTTTCTTTTTCTTTTTTTTTCTTAAATAGTGTTTCTCTTTTGTGCTTGTATTTTGTCATTTAGTACAGTAGAGGTCAAATGTTTTCTTCATGAAGAATTTTTTTTTTTTTTTTTGGTGGTTTGGAATAAGTGTATATTACTTGTTTGTTTGTTTTCATTATTTGTTGCTAAATGTGTCATTTTATTTGTGACTTTGTCTCTTCTGGGTTTTAAAACATAGGAAACATGGTGGGTCATTTAAGAGTTAGAACTGCTAAGAAGAATACTTATTGGGGTAAACACAAAGTTTGTGTTTTAATACATATTTTTAAACTTACAAAATTATTTGTATTGATCTTTCTTTGTTTGCATTTTCTTCTTTGTGTTCTAATTACTAAAAAAGTCCTTAAATATGGTTTCACAAACTATGTTCTTGTAAAAAGGATATCTGATTTTATATTATTATTATTTTAGCAACGTTTTAAATATAATAGCATTTGATGTTTGCTTGTATTTTTTCCCTCCATGCCTCATCTCCCAATTCTGATTTTGCATTTTCTTGTTTTAAACATTTATCTCAGATATGTGCCTTGCAAAATATGTTTCAAATACCTTGCACAATTGTTACATCTTACTGTACATGCAAGTTGAAGTCGTTAAGAATGACTGACTTTAAATGATGTCCACATAATGTCTGGCTACATTCTTTTAAAAAATACTTTGTTTTCCAAATGTTTTGATTTTATAAAGAAATTTATCATCAAATTCAGTAGTCATACTTTCCTGCTCAACTAAGAGGTTACTTTTTGTGTTTTCTTATATAGCATTTATCTTCATCTATCTCTACTATAGGAAATTATATTTATATAATATACTATTTCATAATAGAACATAATTGTGAGTTGCAGGTTCAACAATTTGTTAATATAATACAGTGAGATTTTAGAGCAAATACATACAGTTAGTATGTCTCTCTCATTGAATTCTTCTGTTGAAAATAACCAGACTTAACACACATGATGTGCATCAATTGTTTTAGACTCCTTGGCACCACACCAGTTTTGGTTAGGTGGGTCATTCTTTATAATAAATAGAGAACAAAAATGCAGGCAAAAAGAATATAACTAAATGAATGACTGCTATTAATAAATTTCTTTGAACAAGATCGATAATGTGCTTCACATTATTATTATTATTTGCAGCAGGCATGTTAGTAGGGTTCTGGTATATTGTATTCCCTTGTTTTATGTGCCTCTGTCTTCATGTATATTTGATATGTTAGAAATAAGGCTACTGTAATATAACCTCTCACCAGTGGATTTCACTGGAGGAAGCTTTATTATGGATTCTCCATTATTTGTCTGGATTCTCGTTCTGAAGGAACCCACTCCACTGGAGAGCAAGAGATGTAATGCTACATTACATCTAGATCTATTCAGAAGAATAAACATTTTACAAATTAGATGGAAGGAGGTTAATTATATTTTCAGCAAATGTTATTTTATTTATTTTAAAGCTGCAGTAGGTAACTTTGGTAAAAATTAATTTTTTACATATTTGTTAAAGCTGTCATTATCTCCTGACAGTAGAATATGAGACAGATAATCTGTGAAAAAAATCAAGCTCCTCTGGCTCCTCCCAGTGTCCTATTGCCATTTACAGGAATACATCGCTCCCGGTAAGAAGCAACCAATCAGAACTGCGGTCCGTAACTTTTTTATGTGTTCAAAATTTACAAAATGTATATAATATGCGAGTACACCATGAATCCATTTTCCAAACCGTGTTTTTAGCTTGTCCTGAATCACTAGGGTACACCTATAATAAGTGTTTATATTCAGACTATTTTAGATTGCTACAATGTCCTTCCGCAAGCCGCAAGCAGTTCTGTTTATTAACCGCTAGAGCGTCAAAAGTTACCAACTGCAAAATAATAGTAAAAGAATAAGACTGGCATAAGTATACTCATCTGGGAAAGGAACAATGCTTGAAGTGCAAGACAGGTGTAATCTATTGAGGGTCTACACACACCTTCCCTCATTTTAATTTACAAAGTTAGGGCCATCACTCTGCTTTTTTTATTTAATGGTTAAAAGTTTAGAGAAGGCAGTACAACAAGGTACTATTTTAAGACTTTACATTTATGCATTTAGCAAACACTTCTATCCAAAGCGACTTACAGTGCAGTATGTGTGTTCCCTGGGAACTGAACCCACAACCTTTTGTGTTGCTAACACAATGCTCTACCCCTGAGCCACAGGAACTTAATGTCAAACCGTCCAGGCTGAAGGACCACTTACACTTTATATCAAGAATGGATAACATAACAGCACCACAAACTAAGAACAGAACAAATAGTGATAAAATTGTGACGTGAAATAACATAACAATTAAAACACTACAGTAAAAGGGAAACTTAGCACCTGAATCACTTACGTCATGGTTAAGTGATAACGAACAGGCAACCATACCCAGCACACCTATCTAAACAAAAAATAGCATTCTTTAATGTAATCTCATAATCTCATTGGTTAAAATTGCAGCTCATTTGACTTATTCATATTACATCTAAAATATAACAATCCACAGGAAAATTTTATTTTAAGGTGTCCTTGTTAAACTTTACATGTACCTACTATTATAATACATGTAAATTATGCATAGTTACATGCAAGTAACCCTAAACCAAACCCTGATACTAACCCTAACCATAAAGTAAGTATGTTTAGTTAATTATTATTACTCAGTATTAAAATGTATAATTACACTGTAACAAAACACCTTAAAACAAAGTATAAACCAAACCACTGCCTTTATGTATGTATGTATGTGCTATAAATGGAATATCTAGAAAACATACCTAAAGTTCCTGTATATTACCATACTGGAAATTCATACCAACACAACAAACTAATTCACACTACTGGAACACCCACACCTACACTTCTAATATATGTGACTCTGGATCACAAAACCAGTCATAAGGGTCCATTTAAAAAAAAAAAAAAAAATGTTTTATACATCATCTAATACCTTTTTCATGAATGTATGGTTTGTTAGGATAGGACAATATTTGGCTGAGATACAACTATTTGAATATCTGGAGTCTGGGAGTGTTATAAAAAAATCTAAATATTGAGAAAATCGACTTCAACATTGTCCAAATGAAGTTCTTAGCAATGCATATTACTAATCAAAAATTATGTTTTGATGTATTTACAATATCAAATATCAATATATTTACAATAGTAGAACATTTACAAAATATCTTAATGGAACATGATCTTTACTTGATGTCCTAATGATTTTTTGGCATAAAAGAAAAATCGATAATTTTGACCCATACAATATATTTTTGGCTATTGCTACAACTATACCCCAGCGACTTAAGACTCATTTGGTGCTCCAGCGTCACATATATAAGATTACACACTGGCTATAAAATAAGCCATCTTGGAAAACTGTTTTGATATTTCACACTGATCAGGAGCATATGACCATGCTCTGATGTAAACAGGCTGCACACACATTCATTTCTATTCCACGTCTGGTTCACCACATGGGGGCGTCAGCAAGAACACTGTTGGGGAGACAGAAAGCACTGTTATCACTGAAGCTGTGTGAAACACACTGCAAGCAGTAACATTTCCAAATGCTTTTATTATGGTTGAAATGTGAACAAATCTGTGTTCCTGAAATACACAGACGTTAGCAGGCTTGATTTATTTCAAAGGTAAGCTCCTAAATCTGTGCATCATAATCACCTGAATACACTGTTGTTATGTTCAGAAAGCAGTAAAGTTTTGTCAGCAATGACACTGGAACATGGCTCCACTTCTAGGTCCTCTTGCTTTTTGTAAGGTGTTGGGTACAAACAAAGTTATATAAGTTTTTATTTGAATGTGCATACAGTAGTAACTGTGGACTATGTCGTTTTCCCCAAAAAAGTATTTGGACACTTGAGCCACAAATAAAAATTTGAAACTTTGTACATCTCAACAAACTTCTTTTAGAATATTAATTATGTTTATGGTTAGGGTTAGTAGAATGCACATGTACAGGCAAATTTACTCATAGAGCGTCTTTTTGGGGGACCACTAAATAAAATAAAATATTAGCAGATATTAATAGTAGACAGTCTGTTGATACTCTTGTGAGTGGTAGTTGGCAGTTGCAAATGTACCTATAGTTAAAAGAATGAAAAGATACATTGTTCAAAATATACACTTCCTGGTTGTCAATTTTCGTATGTTAATAAAAGATGAACAGTAGATATCCTGCAAGAATACCAATGTGAACTTGATGGAAACTGACTATGCATCCATGAAAAGTGTTTTAAAAAGTGTCTCTGAAGAATGAATCTCGTACTCATACTTTTGGTGCCATTGTATATTTTAAAATTGTAGTTATTAAAAGTTATTGCAAATAAAGCAAATAAATATTGCTAAATATTTGTAATAGATTTGCAGTTGTTGGAAATTGATAGATTTGGTTCGACTGATATTAGTACCACATCCTACTAAGCTTAATTCTGTTGTTCCTGCCACTCTTCTCTGTTCATTGGACTCGGTCAATAAATCCTGTTTCTTTTACTTGCTCCTGCTTCCTCACCCTTATTAACCGTTACAAGATTCTACAGAGTCTTCAGCTTCATTCATCGCACCCAAAGATAAATTGAAGTGCTTTACAACTATAGGACAGGAAGGGCTAAATAAACTTAGCACTGCATCTAAACCAACAACATGTTTATTAGATCCTGTACTCACTAAATTACTGAAAGTGTTGTTACCTGAAGCAGAAGAACTGCCTCTCAATATTATTAACTCATTGTTATCTTTAGGTCAGGTCCCAAAGCCATTCAAGCTGGCGGTTATTAAGCCTCTTATTTAAAAAACGCAACTAGATTCTAGTGAAATGGCAAATTAAAGGCCCATTTCAATTCTTCCATTTATGTCTAATATTTTAGAAAACGTTGTGTCTGCTCAATTTTGCTCCAAAATTATCTTTATGAAGAATTTCAAGAATTTGTTAGATTTCAAGCATCACCATAGCACAGAAACTGCACTTGTTAAAATGACAAATTACTTGCTTCTTCCGTCAGGTCAAGGCTGCATCTCGTTGCTAGTTTTACTTGATTTTAGTGCTGCATTCGACACCATAGATCATGACATACTCATAGATCGATTGCAAAATTTTACAGGTATTCAAGGACAGGTTTTAAGATGGTTTAGATCCTACCAGTCCGATCGCTACAACTTTGTTTATTTGAATGGGGAGTCATCTCATTTATCACCAGTAAAATATGGAGTGCCACAAGGATCTGTCCTATGTCCTCTGCTATTTTCAATATACATGTGGCCCCTTGGTAATATTATAAGAAAATATGTGATTAGTTTCCACTGTTATGCTGATGATACTCAACTATATACAGTGGGTACGGAAAGTCAGACACCCTTAATATTTTCACTCCTTGTTATATTGCAGCCATTTCCTAAAATCATTTAAGTTATTTTTTTCCTCATTAAATGTACACACAGCACCCCATTTTGACAGAAAAACACAGAATTGTTAACATTTTTGCAAATTTATTAAAAAGAAAAACTGAAATATCACATGGTCCTAAGTATTCAGATCCTTAGCTCAATATTTAGTAGAAGCACCCTTTTTGGGAAAGATGCCTCAAGTTTTTCACACCTGGATTTGGGGATCCTCTGCCATTCTGTCACGGTTGGTACACCGTGATCTCGGGGTGTTTGCACTTTGTGGTGTAGTCTGTGTGTTTCGCGTCTGCACTGATTAGTTTCTGGGCATCTCATCTCATCAGCAGCAGCTGTCACTTATTACTCATCCCCTATATATTGGCTTGTCTCACATCTTGTGTTTGTGAGATCGTTGTTTAATGCCGTTTACCCTGTTTGTCAGCTTCAGTGTTGTCTGCGTTGGATGTCTGTGTTTTCCCAGAACCTCATCCACTCTACGCACTACCACTCAGCTACAAACACTTTCCTTCGGCTCTATTCCCCGCAGTTCCTGTGCCATCCTCTCCTGCTGCCTTCTCACCGCCATCATCCGGATTCCTCACCTCCTCACCACCACCTTGGATTATCGTCGTCCCAGCCTCATTGTTCCCTCGTGTTTGTTTGTTTGTTTATTTTCATTAAAAACTGTTAACTCGCATTTGTTTCCAGCCTTTCCTTCATCCCACCATCACAGAACAATCTCACCCATAATGGAAGCAGCGAGCACCAACACCCTCACAGACTTCATGCACCACAGCGTCAAACGAAAGGATCAGCAGCAGGAGAGCATCTCGAACACCGGATGCACTCTCCAAGCGCTGGTGGCACAGGTGTCCGAGCTCACCCAGCAGATCCATCAGCTCACCTCTCCCACAGTGCCCATCGCACCGCCTGCACCGTCCGTCCCCCGGGAAACCCCCCAGGATCACTTCCGGCCAGAGCCGCGACTTCCAGCGCCTGAAAACTATTCTGGTGAGCCAGCATTTTGCAGAACTTTCTTAACCAAGTGTTCAATGCATTTTGCTCTACAGCCCCGCACCTTCGCCACCAAGGAATCAAAGGTGGCATTCACCCTCACGTTACTGTCGGGCAGGGCCGCGCAATGGGGGACGGTGGTGTGGGAGAATCAACATCCGTGTTGTTCCTCGTTCGACGCCCTCTCAGAGGAAATGAGAAGGGTATTCGACCGTGCTGCGGCCGGCAGGGAAGCCGCTCATCAACTCTCTGAAATCCGTCAAGGCTCCTCGTCAGTGACTGACTATTCCATCGAGTTCCGCACCCTGGCGGGCGCGTGCCAGTGGATCGAGTCCGCGCAGTGGGATCGATTCCTGCATGGGTTATCCGACCGTGTTCAGAAGGAAATCTACCTCTTCGAGCTGCCCCCCAAACTCAACGGACTCATAGACCTGGTTCTACAAGTGGATTCATGGATTAACCGGCTGGGTAGCCAGCCCAGTCCTACATGCCCTACCATCTCTCCTGCCAGGGGGTGCTCGAGTCGAGAGAACGAGGTCGGCCCCGTCGACGACCACAAGCCCATGCAGATGGGTAGAGCTCGGCTGTCCCGGAGGGAGAGGGAACGGTGGAGGTCCCAAGGACTGTATTTATACTGTGGAGGCTCAGCTCATAACATCTACTCATGCCCGGAAAAGAGCTAGCCCGGTAGTAAACTTGAGGCTACTATCGGGTGGGATTTCCACTGGGAAGTCCTCATCTACATCATCGACCCTCCTTCTGGTGAAACTGTGGTGGAGTATCCTTTTTTCTCATGGACTCCCCTGTTGCTCCCAATGTGTTAGGTCACCCCTGGTTAACCAAACATAATCCACGAGTGGTATGGGGTTCTAACACTGTCACATTGTGGAGTGAAAGTTGTCATGAGTCTTGTCTGGTTTCTGCTTGTGCTGTTGTCCCTGTTTCTGTCTTTCAGAAGGAGAACAGGGTTTTGCCAAACGTGCCCGTAGAGTATCTGGACCTGAAGGAAGTGTTCAGTAAGTCCCGTGCTGCTTCTCTTCCTCTGCATCGTCCCTACGACTGTGCTATAGATTTAGTGTCAGGTAAGTCTCCGCCTAAGGACAAGTTATACTCTCTGTCTATTCCTGAGAGGGAGGCCATGGAGAAATACATTTCTGATTCCTTAGCCTCTGGGTTCATCCGTCCTTCCTCTTCTCCAGCAGGGGTGGTATTCTTTTTTGTGGGTAAGAAGGATGGTTCCCTGTGACCTTGCATTGATTACCGAGAGCTGAACAACATCACGATAAAGAACACCTATCCTTTACCACTCATGTCTTCATGTCTTCAGCTTTCGAGAGGTTGCAGGGAGCATCCATATTCACAAAACTGGATTTACGTAATGCTTATCATTTTGTCTGCATCAGGAAGGGGGATGAATGCTGAATTGCTGTTGGTGTCGCTGTTGGACAGTGTTTTCTCTACTTCCTGTTGGCCTTCTGTAGCTAATCATAGCTCCGTGTAGCTGTTTTTATTTTATATTTTTTCTCTATAATCTTTCTTACTATCACTGTCTGTTTGTTTGTTTGTTTTTTAAGTTGTAAAATATAACTTAATTCACACCATATTTCTGATATTATCAATCAATCTCATCAGATTAACTTTGATCGTTCACTCTTCCGTGACTGCAGTACACCTGCAAAGCGTTAGCACCCGTTAGCTTGTCATTAGCGTTTTCTTTTCTCCTCTCCTCTCTCTCGCTCCAGTTTTTCACAAGTTCATCAAACAACCGCAGTAAGAATATTTCATCAAGCACGGTGAGTAATGGCTTCGCCTACTATCGTTATTTGCACCTCTTGCCACATGTACAGTTTATCTATCTCTGTCGCTGATGAGGGACTCACATGTGATAAATGCAGGGAAATAGTTAGGCTGACAGAGAAGATTTCAGAATTAGAGACATGCATCCAAACTTTAATTGAGGACAGTAAGAATGTTAGGGCTCTAGATACGGCTTTGGATGCGTCTAGCTCAGGGACTCCTGTACATTGTCCGGTTCCAGCAGAGCCCCTGCAGCAGGGCAACTGGGTGACGGTGAGGCAGCGTAGTCGTGGGTCAAAACACCGCTCTTCTGTTCCGATCAAAACATTAAACAGGTTCTCCCCACTCAGTGATGCACCCACTGAGAAACCTGATGAAAGTGCTCTAGTTATTGGTGATTCTATTGTACGGAACGTGAATATAGAGACACCAGCCACCATAGTCAAATGTTTACCGGGAGCCAGAGCGCCTGACATCTTGGCAAATTTAAAAGTGCTGGCTAATGCTAAACGTAAATATAGTAAGATTGTTATTCATGCCGGCGCTAATGATGTTCGAGTTCGCCAGTCGGAGATCACTAAAAATAACTTTAAAGAGGTGTGTGAACTTGCAAGCACGATGTCAGACACTGTAATATGCTCTGGTCCCCTCCCTGCTTACCGTGGTGACGAGATGCATAGCAGATTGTCATCACTCAATGGCTGGATGTCTAAGTGGTGCCCACAGAATAACATAGGTTTCATAGAAAATTGGACGAGCTTTTGGGGCAGACCTGACCTGTTTAAAAGAGATGGTCTTCATCCCTCCTGGGGTAGACTCTTCTGTCTAGAAATATGGCACATAGTCTTAGTGTTTATACTTGACTAACTGGTGTACTACTTGATCGCAATCTTTCCTTAGAAAGCCACGTTTCTAGCATTTGTAAAACTGCATTTTTCCATCTCAAAAATAAATCTAAATTACGGCCTATGCTCTCAATGTCAAATGCAGAAATGTTAATCCATGCATTTATGACTTCAAGGTTAGACTATTGTAATGCTTTACCTCTCCTTGAACTGTCACCTTATCGTGGTGGAGAGGTTAGAGTACCCGAATGATCCTGGGAGCTATGTTGTCTGGGGCTATATGCTCCTGGTAGGGTCTCCCAAGGCAAACAGGTCCTTGGTGACGGGCCAGACTAAGAACAGTTCATAAAACCCCTTATGGCAAAATTAAAATCAAGGACCGTGACGTCGCCCGGCATGGCGCAGCCGGGGCCCCACCCTGGAGCCAGGCCCGGGGTTGGGGCTCGTATGCGAGCGCCTGGTGGCCGGGCCTTCCCCCATGGGGTCCGGCCGGGCTTAGCCTGAAGGAGTGACGTGCGGCCGCCCTCCTGTGGGCTCACCACCTGGAGGGAGCGTAAGGGGCCGGTGCATAGTGGATCGGGCGACAGTCGTAGGCGAGACCCCCGACGACCCGATCTCTGGACACGGAATCTGGCTTTAGGGACGTGGAATGTCACCTCGTTGGCGGGGAAGGACCCTGAGCTTGTGCGGGAGGTCGAGAGGTACCGACTAGAGATAGTCGGGCTCACATCAACGCACAGCTTGGGCTCTGGAACCACACTTCTTGAGAGAGGCTGGACTCTCTACCACTCTGGAGTTGCCCATGGTGAGAGGCGGAGGGCTGGAGTGGGTTTGCTAATAGCCCCCCAGCTCAGCCGCCATGTGTTGGAGTTTACCCCGGTGAACGAGAGGGTCGCTTCCCTGCGCCTTCGAGTCAGGGATAGGTCTCTCACTGTCGTTTGTGCCTACGGGCCGAACGGCAGTGCAGACTACCCGGCCTTCTTGGAGTCTCTGGGAGGGGTGCTGGAAAGTGCTCCGACTGGAGACTCCGTCGTTCTACTGGGGGACTTCAACGCTCACGTGGGCAGTGACAGTGACACCTGGAGGGGCGTGATTCGGAGGAACGGCCCCCCTGACCTGAACCCGAGTGGTGTTCTGTTATTGGATTTCTGTGCTAACCACGGTTTGTCCATAACGAACACCATGTTCAAGCATAAGGGTTTCCATCAGTGCACGTGGCACCAGGACACCCTTGGCCGGAGGTCGATGATCGACTTTGTGGTCGTGTCATCAGACCTTCGGCCATATGTCTTGGACACTCGGGTGAAGAGAGGGGCGGAGCTGTGAACTGATCACCACCTGGTGGTGAGTTGGATCCGATGGCGGGGGAGGAAGCTGGACAGACTCGGCAGACCCAAACGTACTGTGAGGGTCTGTTGGGAACGTTTGGCCGAGCCCCCTGTCAGAGAGATCTTCAACTCCCACCTCCGGCAGAGCTTCGACCGGATCCCGAGGGAGTCTGGAGATATTGAGTCCGAGTGGACCATGTTCTCCACCTCCATTGTCGCTGCGGCTGCTCGGAGCTGTGGCCGTAAGGTCTCCGGTGCCTGTCGAGGTGGCAATCCCCGAACCCGGTGGTGGACACCGGAAGTAAGGGCTGCTGTCAAGCTGAAGAAGGAGTCCTATCGGGCCTGGATGGCTTGTGGGACTCCGGAGGCAGCTGACAGGTACCGGCAGGCCAAGCGGACTGCAGCCCGGGTAGTCGTGGAGGCAAAAACTCGGGCCTGGGAGGAGTTCGGTGAGGCCATGGAGAAGGACTATCGGTTGGCAAACTGTTCGACGCCTCAGGAGGGGGAAGCAGTGCCCTACCAACACTGTTTACAGTAGAGATGGGCACCTGTTGACCTCAACTGGGGATATCGTCGGGCGGTGGAAGGAATACTTCGAGGATCTTCTCAATCCCACCGACTTGTGTTCCGTTGAGGAAGCAGTGGCTGGGGACTCGGAGGAGCACTCGTCCATCACCCGGGCTGAAGTCATCGAGGTAGTTAAAAAGCTCCTCGGTGGCAAGGCACCGGGGGTGGATGAGATCCGCCCCGAGTACCTCAAGTCTCTGGATGTTGTGGGGCTGTCTTGGCTGGCACGCCTCTGCAACATCGCATGGCGGTTGGGGACAGTACCTCTGGACTGGCAGACCGGGGTGGTGGTCCCTCTTTTCAAGAAGGGGGACCGGAGAGTGTGTTCCAACTATAGGGGGATCACACTTCTCAGCCTCCCTGGGAAAGTCTATGCCAGGGTACTGGAGAGGAGAATTCGGCCGATAGTGGAACCTCGGATCCAGGAGGAACAGTGTGGTTTTCGTCCCGGTCGTGGAACACTGGACCAGCTCTATACCCTTTCCAGGGTGCTGGAGGGTTCATGGGAGTTTGCCCAACCAGTCCACATGTGTTTTGTGGACTTGGAGAAGGCATTCGACCGTGTTCCTCGCGACATCCTGTGGAGGGTGCTCCGGGAGTAGGGGGTCGGCGGCTCCCTACTTAGGGCTGTTCGGTCCCTGTACGACCGGAGCAAGAGCTTGGTTCGCATTGCCGGCAGTAAGTCAGACCTGTTCCCGGTGCATGTTGGACTCCGGCAGGGCTGCCCTTTGTCACCGGTTCTGTTCATAATTTTTATGGACAGAATTTCTAGGCGCAGCCAAGGGCCGGAGAGTGTCCAGTTTGGGGACCATATGATTTCGTCGCTGCTTTTTGCGGATGATGTTGTCGTGTTGGCATCCTCAGACCAGGACCTTCAGTGTGCATTGGGACAGTTTGCAGCCGAGTGTGAATCGGCTGGGATGAGAATCAGCACCTCCAAGTCCGAGGCCATGGTTCTCAGTCGGAAAAGGGTGGATTGCCCACTTCAGGTTGGTGGAGAGTTCCTGCCTCAAGTGGAGGAGATCAGGTATCTTGGAGTCTTGTTCACGAGTGAGGGAAGGATGGAACGTGAGATTGACAGACGGATCGGTGCAGCTTCTGCAGTAATGCGGTCGCTGTACTGGTCTGTCATGGTGAAGAAGGAGCTGAGCTGTAAGGCAAAGCTCTCGATTTACCGGTCAATCTACGTTCCTACTCTCACCTATGGTCATGAGCTGTGGGTCATGACCGAAAGGACAAGATCCCGGATACAGGTGGCCGAAATGAGCTTTCTCCGTTGGGTGGCTGGGCGCTCCCTTAGAGATAGGGTGAGAAGCTCGGTCACTCGGGAGGAGCTCAGAGTAGAGCCGTTGCTCCTCCACATCGAGAGGAGCCAGCTGAGGTGGCTCGGGCATCTATTTCGGATGCCTCCTGGACGCCTTCCCAGGGAGGTGTTCCAGGCACGTCTCAACGGGAGGAGGCCCCGGGGAAGACCTAGGACACGCTGGAGGGACTATGTCTCCCGGCTGGCCTGGGAACGCCTCGGGGTCCCCCCGGAAGAGCTGGAAGAAGTGGCTAGGGTGAGGGAAGTCTGGGCGTCTCTGCTTAGACTGTTGCCCCCGCGACCCGGCCCCGGATAAGCGGAAGATGATGGATGGATGGATGGATAATGCTTTATTGGGTGGTTGTTCTGCATGCTTGGTAAACAAACTACAGCTAGTCCAAAATGCAGCAGCAAGAGTTCTTACTAGAACCAGGAAGTATGACCATATTAGCCCGGTCCTGTCCACACTGCACTGGCTCCCTATCAAACATCGTATAGATTTTAAAATATTGCTTATTACTTACAAAGCCCTGAATGGTTTAGCACCTCAGTATTTGAATGAGCTCCTTTTACATTATACTCCTCTACGTCCGCTACGTTCTCAAAACTCAGACAATTTGATAATACCTAGAATATCAAAATCAACTGCGGGCGGCAGATCCTTTTCCTATTTGGCGCCTAAACTCTGAAATAACCTACCTAACATTGTTCGGGAGGCAGACACACTCTTGCAGTTTAAATCTAGATTAAAGACCCATCTCTTTAACCTGGCATACACATAACATACTAATATGCTTTTAATATCCAAATCCGTTAAAGGATTTTTAGGCTGCATTAATTAGGTAAACTGGAACCGGAAACACTTCACATAACACCGTACTTTCTACATCATTAGAAGAATGGCATCTATGCTAATATTTGTCTGTTTCTGTCTTATTCCGAGGTCACCGTAGCCAGTCCGTATCCAGATCAGAGGGTCACTGCAGTCGCCCGGATCCAGTACGTATCCAGACCAGATGGTGGATCAGCACCTAGAAAGGACCTCTACTGCCCTGAAAGACAGCGGAGACCAGGACAACTAGAGCCCCAGATACAGATCCCCTGTAAAGACCCTGTCTCAGAGGAGCACCAGGACAAGACCACAGGAAACAGATGATTCTTCTGCACAATCTGACTTTGCTGCAGCCTGGAATTGAACTACTGGTTTCGTCTGGTCAGAGGAGAACTGGCCCCCCAACTGAGCCTGGTTTCTCCCAAGGTTTTTTTCTCCATTCTGTCACCGATGGAGTTTCGGTTCCTTGCCGCTGTCGCCTCTGGCTTGCTTAGTTGGGGTCACTTCATCTACAGCGATATCATTGACTTGATTGCAAATAAATGCACAGACACTATTTAAACTGAACAGAGATGACATAGCTGAATTCAATGATGAACTGCCTTTAACTATCATTTTGCATTATTGAGACAGTGTTTTCCAAATGAATGTTGTTCAGTGCTTTGACGCAATGTATTTTGTTTAAAGCACTATATAAATAAAGGTGATTGATTGATTGATTGATGAATGGAAAACCACCTTTAATACCCCTAGAGGGCACTTTGTATAATTGGTGATGCCGTTCTGGCTCTCCAACTCGCCGGGGGTTTTCCAAGCACTTGTTAATGACGTGTTGAGAGATTAGGTAGATCAGTTTATATACGTTTACCTGGATGACATACTGATTTTTTCTTCATCTCTACAGGAATACGTTCAACATGTCAGACGAGTGCTCCAGAGGTTACTTGAGAATGGGCTTTTTGTCAAGGCGGAGAAATGCGTATTCCATGCAAAGTCTGTTCCCTTCCTAGGATATATTGTCTCGTCCGAGGGAATACGTATGGACCCTGACAAGGTTAAGGCTGTGATAGATTGGCCATCCCCAGATTCCCGTAAGGCCCTTCAGTGGTTTCTGGGGTTCGCCAATTTCTATCGGCATTTCATTTGCAACTTCAGCCAACTAGCCTCACATCTGACAGCCTTGACCTCCCCCAGTAGTCCGTTCAGGTGGTCAGACACAGCTGAGGCTGCGTTCGCTAACCTCAAGAGCCGCTTCGTTTCGGCTCCCATCCTTGTAGCCCCTGATCCCACTCGGCAGTTCGTGGTGGAGGTCGATGCGTCAGAGGTGGGGGTAAGAGCAGTGTTGTCCCAACGTGCTGCTTCGGACGATAAGGTACATCCTTGCGCGTTTTACTCTCATCGACTATCTCTTGCCGAACGTAATTATGACATTGGCAATAGAGAGTTGTTGGCCATCAAATTAGCATTAGAGGAGTGGCGTCACTGGCTGGAAGGTTCAGGGGTTCCCTGAACCGATCATAAGAATTTGGAGTACATTAGAACTGCCAAAAGACTCAATTCCAGGCAGGCTCGGTGGGCACTTTTTTTTCGGTCGTTTTGAGTTTACTTTATCGTACCGCCCAGGTTCCAAGAATGTCAAACCCGACTCTTTATCACACCTTTTTGAACCCTCCGCCCGCCCAGTGACTCCCGAGTGTATTTTACCTGAGAAGTTAGTGGTCTCAGCACTCGTATGGGAGGTCGAGTCAAAGGTCAAGACGGCCTTACAAGGGGTAATGTCTCCGTCCGGTTGTCCACCGAACCGTTTATTTGTGCCGGAGGAGTTAAGGTCCGAAGTTGTCCAGTGGGGTCATTGTTCTAATGTAGCTTGTCACCCAGGGATAAGTAGAACTAATGGGTTGGTTAGACAACGATTCTGGTGGCCAAGTATGGCTCATGACGTCCGCGATTTTGTTTTGGCTTGCTCAGTTTGCCCCAGTGGTAAGTCATCTAACTGACCTCCTGATGGGCTTCTTCAACCGTTGTCTGTCCCTTTGAGACCCTGGTCCCACATCGCTCTAGATTTTGTTACCGCCCTCCCACCCTCTAATGGCATGAAGTCGTTTTGACCATAGTGGACCGGTTCTCGAAGGCGGCACATTTCATTCTCTTGCCCAAATTACCTACAGCCAAGGAGACAGTGGTCACTGTCCTAGATCACATCTTTCGGCTTCATGGCCTCCCGGTAGACGTGGTTTCTGACAGGGGATCTCAGTTCATATCCAAATTTTGAAAAGAGTTTTGCAAATTGTTAGGTGAATCAGTTAGCTTGTCTTTGGGTTATCATCCCCAAAATAACGGACAATCTGAGCGAGCCAACCAAGATTTAGAGAGGACGTTGCAATGTTTGGTCTCCAAGAATCCTTCTTCCTGGAGTCAACAACTCTCTATGGTGGAGTACGCCCACAATTCGTTGCCAGTGTCAGCTACGGGCCTTTCTCCATTTCAGTGTAGTGTAGGGTACCAGCCACCAGTCTTTCCCAGTCTGGAATCTGAAGTCGCGGTCCCCTCCGCTCATGTCCCCTCCAGAGATGCGCAATTGGGTTAAAGTTATGGCTCTGGCTGGGCCATTCAAGAACAGCCACAGAGTTGTTGTTTAGCCACTCCTTTATTTTATCTGTTTGCTTAGGGTCATTGTCTTGTTGGAAGGTGAACCTTCGGCCCAGTCTGAGGTCCTGAGCAATCTGGAGAAGGTTTTCATCCAGGATATCCCTGTACTTGGCCACATTCATCTTTCCCTCGATTGCAACCAGTCGTCCTGTCCCTGCAGCTGAAAAACACCCCCACAGCATGATGCTGCCACCACCATGCTTCACTGTTGGGACTTTATTGGACAGGTGATGAGCAGTGCCTGGTTTTCTCCACACATACCGCTTAGAATTAAGGCCAAAAAGTTCCTGGGCCCGTATTCATTAAGAATCTTAATGCAAAATGTAGCTCCTAGTGACAAAATTCTAAGAAAATTTTTAGAAAAGTTTACTCTTAAAATTAAAGAAAAAATCCTAGTAAAGAAAAAAGTAATTCAGAAAGCATCTTAACCCTTAAAATAGGTCTTAAGGTCAAACTTGTCAGGAGCACAGACGAGGACTTTTAAGAGGCTTAAGAGTTTCTTTAGCAGAGGAGAATCAGGGGGAATGAACCGTTAATAGTTTGTGCTATACGCTCCCATGTCTGCTTCTTGTCCCTTGCTGTGACACCCGGCCCGAATTTTCCTTTAAGAATGGCCTTGTGTTCATCCAATAACTGGGCTAATAGTAAAAACTGTTCCTCTGTCCAGTTTAGCTTTTATCGCCCTTCTTGGTTTTGATTCCATGTTTGATACATTAAAACCGGTCAAATAGGAAAAATTATGCATGTAAATTCAAAATAAGAATTAGAATAGACACTATACTTAAAATCACTCTTTTATTTTTCTTCTTGGACAACCAACCAATCACAGTCTTCAAAAGATTGTGTCATACATAGCAACGGGATGAAAGTTTTTGTCTTCTCCTTACTCAGAGTTGCTCTCAGATCGGTCCCGAATCGCTCTAAAGCTAAGACTCCTACGTAAAAGTTTTTAAGCTAAATTAAGAGTTTTCTGAGAGGATTCTTAGAATCTTTATGAATACGGGCCCTGGTGTTTTTTTTAGCAAACTCCATGCAACTTTCATGTGTCTTGCACTAACTAACTGACATGCACTGTGAGCAGTAAGGCCTTATATAGACAGGTGTGTGGCTTTCCTAATCAAGTCCAATCAGTATAATCAAACACAGCTGGACTCAAATGAAGGTGTAGAACCATCCCAAAGATGATCAGAATAAATGGACAGTTAAATATATGAGTGTCACAGCAAAGGGTCTGAATACTTAGGACCATTTGATATTTCAGTTTTTCTTTTATAATAAAACTGCACATATGTCAACAATTATGTGTTTTTCTGTCAATAATGGGGTGCTGTGTGTACATCAATGAGAAAAAATATATTTATATATTTTAGCAAATGGCTGCAATATAACAAAGAGTGAAAAATTTAAGGGGGTCTGAATACTTTCCGTACCCACTGTATCTCAATGAGACCAGATGAAACTTCAAAATTCTAAATCACACAAAATCTTGTAGATTACAGTTTGCAACTAGATGGATGTACTGTTACTTTCTCTACAGTCAAAAATCTGGGTGTTATATTAAACAGCAAATTGTCCTGCATCTTCAATAATCAAGCTACAGGTAGTCCAAAACACATAAACTGACAGTCACCACTGATAAGCTACTAATAAATATGGTAGAAACTTAATTTTCTGTAAAGTTTATTTGCAATGAGTTGTATCGTAAAAAGCACTATACAAATAAACTGGAATTGAATTGAATGGAATTATTTGTTTCTCACTAATAAGTTAATTGATAATGACTAATCAATAAACATCAGGTGATCATAATTAATCAATCTACAGTTTAAGATCAAAGATTTATTATTGGGAACAATAGCAGACCGGACAAAAAAAAAAAATAATAATAATAAAATAATAATAATAAATAAATTCTATTCACAAACATTATACATTGTGCTATTGTTACAATTAATTAGTTTTGTCATATAATATGTTTGTCAATTACTATATAATCATTGCTACAGACCAACCTCTGGGTTTAACCTTTGTTACTTACCCTCATATTGATTTCATTATCCTTTTGGCTTTGCTCTGCTGACACATGAAAGCTGGATTGTTCATGATCTGGCACACATAAAGTATGTTCAGAAAAAGAATCTTGCAGTGGATTTTCTTCAACTGATGGAGGGCTATCAATGCTAGCTGCAAGAGATAAGAAAAATATATCACTACAATATACTGTATATTTACAAAATGAATTTGTAGGCCTATGCCTACATAATGTTTAAGAGAAACCACGCAACTGACATGTTGGAGTAGCTGCAGCCTCAGCCCACTTAGCATCTGTCTCTGTGTCTAGTCTCAGCTCCAGCACATGGATATGATCTAAGAGCTCCTGTTTGTGAATAAAACACCTCCAGTCAGCATAGCATCAGATGAGATAGCACCAGTCAGAAATAAGAATGATTTCACCTCTTTCTCCAGCTGATGCTGCTCTTGTTCCTTCTGCAGGGCTCTCAAACTGGCTCTCAGTTCCTGTACGTTTTACACACATGATTCAATAATATCCAAAGACTACAGTGAAAACTTCATGCATATAATGTTAATAAAGTCACCCTGGATGTCTTTAACTACTGTTACTGTTGAAGTTCCAGCAAGGTAACAGCTTTCCATTCCTTTCTTTTAACAAACTCCCAATTAAAATTGCTATAGAAATCTCCTTTTGTCTTAATACCAAATGAATCCTGTTTAATATGTTGCAGGCTTGGGTACATATATTTGCTTCCCATGCATCAAATTGCTTTCGATGCTGACTGAAGTATGATAAAACTTGTAGTATTTTTGACCACTTGAGGTCAAAGAATCAAATAAATGTTGATCACTCATGTCATTATCCCTTTAAGAATATCTTATTAATCAGTTTAACCAGTGTGCCTGGTATCCACTAACATGAATGATGAGGGGGAAAACATTTCTGTAAACATATACATATATTGTTTTTAAATCTATTTTGGTCAGCTTATTTACAAGCTTTTTAAAGCAACTCTTGCTTAATACTGGTGTTGCTCCAAGACCAGTAACCTGACCCACATATGAGCTGGCTATCCAAAAAGCTCTGACTGATGTCAAAGTTTAATTATAGGCCATGCATGCGTCACTGAGTATTTACCCGGTTACAGTCCTTCTCGTTCCCCAGCTCTACTTCCAGTTTTTCTCGCTCGGTTCTCTCCTCATGGAGCCACTCTTCCTTCTTCTGAAGCTCACGGCTCAGTTTCTGAATACGATCCTTATCCAACTTTAATAAGAGAGAGCACAGAGATTGAGAATCACATAATGTACTCATTAGTTGTGTTGTGGCTGGGCTGATAAAAGTGGCAATAGTAGTGTGTGAGAGAAAGATTTCTTATTATAACGTTATAACTCTCTCTTACCTCTGCACTTTGTCTTAAAGTGTCCCTCTCCTGGGCCCAGGTGGCTTGCCCCTCACGCAGTGACAGGTTGGCCTGGGACAGTTGTAAACTCATCTGTGCAGACTGAAGTCTGACCTGATGCAGCTCTGCATGACTGTGACTCTGCAAGGAGCCCAGTTCACTCAGGTCCCTGCGAAGGGCCTCAGTGCTACGTTCACTAGCCTCCAGGCGCTCCTGCAAGGTCCGCAGCTCAGCATGTGCCTGCTCATTCTCTATCTGGAGAGAAAATGTTAATTCACGTTAACCACGTAATCTACTCCATTTAATACTATTTAGTTAAAATTGTAAAAACAAATGAGTTATTCATAATTATTTCACAGAATGCAGAAAATATTCCAGTGTAGATTTATAAAATGGTTATGCTGAATACAACAATTTATTTTAATTCACCTGCAAGTATTTCTTCTCCTTTTCTTCATCTCCCCTTTGTGTGGTCATCTTTTTAACTCTTTCCTTCATTCTGCACAGAAAAATGTATGTTTTCTCTTTTCCTTAAAAACTATTTTATTTAATCAGTTGGTTAAAATTAAGAGAAATTAACAGTCCATGAACAAAGAATAACTGTATCATAGTGAAGATTGGCATGAGTCCTAAATTACCTCTCAAGCTCGGCCTCTATGTCTTGTTTTTGTTGAGACAGAGTGGCAGCATCCTGTTGGAGTTCTTTGATTTGCTGATGATTTTCATCTCTCTCTGCTAGCAGCCCACTACATTCAGCAGCTATGTTTTCATGAGTGCTTTGCACATCCTGATAGTAAATATACCAGTGTTTAAAGTTTCATATACAATAGGTTTTTGTGTCGTAATTTTTTCTGATTAGTGGTGATCCAGAAACATGACCAAAAATTGGATTCTACCTTTTGTTTTTGCTGGAGTTCCTCAATTATTTCAGTACTTTGCCTCAGGTTGCTTTTAAGCTCATCAATCTGACTCTTCATTTCATGTTTTACTCTTTCAAGCTCATGTTTTTCAGCTTTCCATCTTTCCCTTTCTGTCTCGGCCTCAGCATCAGTAGACTCAAACCTCTTACGCAGATCATGTAACTCACGTTGACATCCTTCTAAGAGATCCTGTAGAAATACCAGAAATAATTTAAAACATATGCAGGTAATTAGTCAAATAACATTTTGTACAGTATGAAAGATACGACTGGCCTAAAATGTTTTCAGACACTAACGTCACACTTAAAATATTCAATGTCATTTCTAAATACAGTAACATTTATACAGAACATATCTGTTATTTAAATTATACCAGAAATAACTCCACCTTTCCCCTTAAGTTTACACAATTGTGCTAAAAGGGTAACAATGACAGGTGTAGTTTCCACTAATAATTAGAAATGATTTCATAATTTAAAGCCTACCAAACTTTGTTTTGTTATTGTTTTGCTATCATTTTGTTATGTGTTGCATACATTTTTAAATTCCGATTGGTGTCCAAATCTTAATTATGGTAATTAAAAAGCTGTTATGGTCGAATCTGTTCTGGTCTCTTCTGTTGAAGAATGCCCCACCTGCAGGATCAGAGCCTTTGGCACCACCACCAGCAGGTCATCTCCCCCCACCTCTTCATCGCCATTTTTGTCCTGCTCTAGTGTAACAAGTTCATCCAGAGGTTTTGGAGCACAAAAAGTAAACTGAGAACTGACTGCACATATCTCGTCACGTTCATCCACATAAGCAAACTGATATGCCTCCCTACCAGGTTTTGGCAGATAAGATGCTGAAAGATGGCAGGAAGAGTGGAATAAAGATCAGAAGACCAAAACACGTGACAAACATAAACAGCTTGATACAGCCTTAACGATGTCAGGCACTTGCAGTTGTGTTGCAATAGCTATAAAGTTTCAGATGGCAACTGAATGTTCTTGTTCTACTAAGAACTGCAGTTGTTATTGCACTTGCTGTTTGTGCTGGTGCTGGACATACGACAACATTAATGCATTTATACATGTATCAAACTATAGGTTACTGCAGTATTTCCCAATCCTGAAGGCACACCAACACTACACACTTTTAAATCTAAAACAATTAATTAAAACACTATTTGAGGGGACTGTTACATGCTTAATTAGACTAATAATAATGGTTATTTAAAGTAATGTGTTTGCTACATTAATTAAATAGAATGGAGGTTACTTTAAGGGTTTGGAACAGGAAGTGATGTTGACACTTGAATGTTTTCAGACAGTTCAGTGATGTAAAAGAGTTTGACAAGAACAATACAAATGAAGGTAACACTTTATTTTAAATAAAAAATAAATAAATTTTAACCGTAAAATAAAGTGTTAACAAAATAAAATAAGCTCAAATATGAGTCATCTTCACAGACAGAACAACTAGTAACGAGGATGGTAGATGATTTTCCTGTGTTCCCATTATCTCCCCCAAGCCTCTTTTTTGCCCCATCCAGGTGAGCCTATGGTCCCATGGGAGCAATGGAAAACATCCCTTGAAATGTATCTGTAAGCAATGGGCCCAGATACTATACCAATGAAGCTCAAAATGGCATACTCCTTCACTGTCTTGGTGCCAAAAGACAGCATGTTTTTTGCACACTCTGAGATGATCAAGCCACTGAAATAACACTGTTAAATCAACACTTAGGCAACACTTAGGCACCTCACCGTAGGCACTACAATTCCCACTAGCCTTGTCCCTTCATCACAGTAATTGCACTCCTGTTAATTGCACCAGGTGCCTTCAATTATTAGTCATTAGCCTCCCTATATTTACCAGTCTTTTGGTAGATAGCACCAGCACCACGAGGCAAGATGGAAGCCAGCCCAGCACCACACCACAAGGTGGTCGCCAGCCCAGTGCCACGATGCAAGATGGCCGCCAGCCTAGCGTCCATCATGGGCCAGCTCAGTGCCACTGCCCATGATGGCCGCAAGTCCAGCGCCACTGCCCAAAATGGCCGCCGGACCAGTGCCACTGCCCAAAATGGCCACCGGTCCAGTGCCAAGGCTCAAGATGGCCACCGGTCCAGAGTCATGGCACAAGATGGCTGTTTGTCCAGCACCTCTGCACAGAATGACAGCCACAGTTGACCCTCCAGAGTGAAGTCAGGTTCCCGTTGACCCTCCAGAGTCGAGTCAGGTTCCCGTTGACCCTCCACAGTTGAGTCAGATTCCCTTTGACCCTCCAGAGTCAAGTCAGATGCTCACTGACCCTCCAGAGTTGAGTCAGGTGCTCAGTGACCTTCCAGAGTCAGGGCTAGTCACCGTTCACCTTCCAGAGTCAGGGCTAGTCACCATTGACCTTCCAGAGTCAGGGCTAGTCACAGTTGACCTTCCAGAGTCAGGGCTAGTCACCGTTGACCTTCCAGAGTCAGGGCTAGTCACCGCTCACACTCCGGAGTCAAGCCAAGTCCCCGGTGAAATTCATGGACAAGTGCAAGTCACCAATGATCTTCATGGGCAAAGTCCAGTCACCAGTATTCTTCATGAGCAAGGTCAAGTCACCGACTACCTTTATGGGCAAAGGCAAGTCAGCATTGATCTTCCCCCTGATCTTCCGCCGGTCCACCTCCCTCCTGGGTTCCTTGTCTTTGTCTTTCTCTCTGTTTCCCTCTAAGGACCTGGCCCTCCGTCCCTCCCCCTGATCCTCCGCCGGTCCACCTCCCTCCTGGGATCCTTGTTTTTGTGTTTGCATTTCTTGTCTCTGTTTCCCCATGTTACCTGGTCCTTTTGTCTCTGTTTTCCCATTTTACCCCTTAGCAGCTTGTTCAGGACTGTAATCCATGTCTTGTAACAAGGATAACTGGCCCAATTGGGTCTTTGCCTTTGCCAACTAATACTTTGTAGCACATTCAGCTTGATATCTGTGATGAACTCTGTGATGTGCCCTGCCATTTATATTACCATATGGTAGTTTATAATCTACACTCAAATAGGCAAAAGAGGTTGCACTGTAGGCTTTATCACGTCCAGTTCCATCACTGATTTGCTTTTTGCATCAAGTTGCTCTTTGCCAGCTGGGGCCTGCCAAAGAACTTGACAACTGACAATGGCCCTCAACTAGTATTTGCTGAGTTTGCCAGTTACATCCACAGCAAAATAATTTACTATCACTCTCAGTCAAATAGGGGCGTAGGGAGATTTAATCAGTCACAGAAAATTGGTCTGAGAGCTTACTTGGCTCAAGACAGCTCTTTTTTAACAAGGCTTTGTTTCAGACTCTTCTACACTACAGAGTTACTCAACATGCCACAACTGCAGACTTCGCCCTCCTATTTTTCACAGTGAAAATCCAGTGGTGTAAGCCAGGATAAGTGGACAACAGCTCAAAGCACAGGGCATATATAATGCAAAGAAAAAGTCCCTGATTTCCAGAATTATCCTTCTGAACTGGGTGTGGGTTCAGCTGCCACCCAAGAAAACATGTTCACACTTTCCAGCTATCTGATGGTTTCTGTTGACATGCCAGTTATTTGAGGAAAGTACTGTGCCCTCCTGGTGTGCTTCACACCCAAGTTCTTTATGCCCTCTGCCCCTAGCACAGCATCTGGTGACTCCGGAAGAAATGTTTTCGTACATTGCTCACTGGAAGGGGAGGGGAAATGTGGCAGGCTAGTTAGACTAATAATCTGATAGATTATGAAATAGAATGAACAGTGGTTACTTTAAGGGTTTGGAACGTGAAGTGACTCTGACACTTAGTTTTCACACAAATTAGATATGGTAAAGACGAGAACAAAACAAATCAAAATAAGCTCAAGCACCAGTTGCCTTTACAGACATAACAGGGATGGCCATTTGTAGTGGTGTCCAAAACATCACTGAGTGCACTCATTCAATCTGCATAATGCACTGCAATAGTGGGTGTACAACTGATGTACACTCAATGGCTAGATAATACCCATAACGCACTGTGAGGGTTGTGCAAATATACATATATAAAATTGTTAAATTAAGGTTCATACATTCAGTACAGACCAAAAGTTTGGATACACCTTCTCATTGAATGACTATGAAAATTGTAGAATCACACTGAAGGCATCAAGGGCTATTTGGCCAAGAACGAGAGTGATGGGGAGCTGCGCCAGATGACCTGGCCTCCACAGTCATCAGACCTGAACCCAATCGAGATGGTTTAGGGGTGAGCTGGACCGCAGACTGAAGGCAAAAGGGCCAACAAGTGCTAAGCATCTCTCTGGGAACTCCTTCAAGACTGTTGGAAGACCATTTCAGGTGACTACCTCTTGAAGCTCATCAAGAGAATGCCAAGAGTGTGCAAAGCAGTAATCAAAGCAAAAGGTGGCTACTTTGAAGAACCTAGAATATGACATATTTTCAGTTGTTTCACACTTTTTTGTTATGTATATAATTCCATACATAATTCCACATGTGTTAATTCATAGTTTTGATGCCTTCAGTGTGAATCTACAATTTTCATAGCCATGAAAATAAAGAAAACTCTTTGAATGAGAATGTGTGTCCAAACTTTTAGTCTGTACTGTACATACTAGTTTTCATGATAGATTTTAAGACAAATGTTTTCATTAACCATGGAGCTGCCAGTTTGCTAAGTTTCAAATTATTATTGAACAGCAAGCTCAAACTATGCTAAAGCAACAGCCCTTCCAACAGACTCTGTGTCCGAATTCACTTAGTGTCTGAATCCATTCACTTCTTTAACTGGACTTTATTAATGGATTATTGTAGGGCATAGTGGAAGAGGGTATGGGGGTGATTTCGAACACATCCCATTACTTGAAAATGGATGGGTTGGATAAGGGAAATATCCAAAATTGGTACTTATGTGCCTTCAGGAACACGGTTCAGAAACAGTGGGTTACTGTATATAAAGAAACACAAATAAAATAGTATATTATATAACAATTATAAACATACAATGAAAAGCCACACAACAGTTTGCATCTGTTCCTGTTTGGTACCCTTCTGGTGCTAGAGCCCAAGCAAAAGTGTAGTAATCATTCACTGTCAGCCATCCCACCTGTGAAAAAAGATACAACACTTGTTAAAATTACAAATGACCTGCTTCTTGCGTCAGATCAAGGCTGCATCTCATTTCTAGTTTTACTTGATCTTAGTGCTGCGTTCGACACCATTGATCAGGGATAGGCAACTCCGGTCCTGGAGGGCCACTATCCTGCAGAGTTTAGCTCCAACCCTAATAAAACACACCTGAACAAGGCAATCAGTGTTTTCGGGATTACTAGATAGATACAGGCAGGTGAATTTTTATGAGGGCTCAAGCTAAACTCTGCAGGATAGTGGCCCTCCAGGACCGGAGTTTCCTATCCCTGCCATAGATTATGACATACTTTTGTTTAAGATTGTTTACAAAACTGTACAGGTATTCAAGGGCAGGCTCTAAGATGGTTTAGATCCTACCTGTCCGATCGCTACCATTTTGTTTATTTAAATGGGGAGTCATTTCATTTATCATCAGTAAAATATGGAGTACCACAAGGATCCGTCCTAGGTCCCTTTCTATTTTCAATATACATGTTGCCCCTTGGTAATATTATTAGAAAATACGGAATTAGCTTCCACTGTTATGCTGATGATACTCAGCTATACATCTCAACGAGACTAGATTCAACTTCTAAATTATCTAAGCTAGCAGAGTGTGTTAAAAATTTAAAAGACTGGATGACAAATAATTATCTCCAATTAAATTTGGATAAGACAGAGATATTAATTATTGGACCAAAAAACACTACACAGAATCTTGTAGATTACAATTTGCAACTAGACGGATGTACTGTTATTTCCTCTACAGTCAAAAATCTGGGTGTTATATTAGACAGCAACTTGTCTTTTGAAAATCATATTTCCCATGTTACAAAAACTGCATTCTTCCATCTTAGAAACATTGCCAAGCTATGAAACATGTTATCTGTTTCTGATGCAGAAAAGCTAGTTCATGCATTTATGACCTCTAGACTGGACTACTGTAATGCACTTTTAGGTGGTTGTCCAGCATCTTCCATAAACAAGCTACAGGTGGTCCAAAATGCAGCAGCTAGAGTCCTTACCAGGTCAAGAAAATATGATCATATTACCCCAATTTTACAGTCTCTGCACTGGCTACCTATTAAGTTCTGCATCAGTTACAAATTATCATTACTTACCTATAAGGCCCTAAATGGTTTAGCTCCTGCGTATCTAACTAGCCTTCTACCACGTTACAATCCATCACGCTCCCTAAG
Source organism: Carassius gibelio (assembly GCF_023724105.1). Lineage (NCBI taxonomy): Eukaryota > Metazoa > Chordata > Actinopteri > Cypriniformes > Cyprinidae > Carassius > Carassius gibelio. Next base: position 3,834,035 of record NC_068406.1, on the reverse strand, counting down.
GTCACAAAACGCTGGATGTTTGGTAGTTCCTAGGATAACAAAGTCCACTAAAGGAGGTAGAGCTTTTTCACATTTGGCTCCCTAACTCTGGAATAGCCTTCCTGATAATATTCAGGGTTCAGACACACTCTCTCTGTTTAAATCTAGATTAAAAACACATCTCTTTCGCCAAGCATTCGAATAACGTACCTCTTAAATTGTGAGTGTAGTTGCATCTGATCAAATGCACATTCTTATCCTTTAGCTTGGCTTAAACTAATTAATTTTACTTTGTTGGATCAGCAGCTATGCTAATGATGTCTATATTTGTTTCTATGTTTTGCCACAGGATTTACACAAGCTCCAGTCTGGATCCAGAACACCTGAGAATAGATGATGCTGACCCTCAGAGGACCTCAGATGATGCTAACCCTGAATCAACAAACAGAACTAACAAATATTGCTACAAGTGTGACTGCATCATATAATAATTATTAATTATTAATAATATTAATAGTGTTTCTTCGTCTGGCTGACTAAGTCTTGTATTATTTTTTCTAAAAATCCTGTCATACATGCACAAACTGACATGTCACCACTTATAAGCTACTACTACATATTGTAGAAACATAATTTTCTGTAAAGTAAATAAATACAGTGTTTAATTCAGTACAGGAGTTACCTTAAAAATACCTATCCAGTCATAACTGCTCCAGCTGTGATGACTGCTTATAGTGTAGCGACAATCCACCCTTGACTGTGAGAAATAGCTCTTGGAAACATCTCGGAAAGTCACAGTTCTCTTTTCCTCCATAACAATGGTTATAAATCAGGTCATATGACTGCACTGACAAAGAAATCCGTCAAACACTGTGCAAAAAAAAAACAACAAAAAAAGTATCAGTATTGAAGACCACAACACTGCTGTCCAGTGCTTCAAAATAACTAAAGTGACTGGAAATGTGAATCAACACAATCATGTTTGTGTAGTCAACTATATTTAGTGTCTTTCCATTAAACTAAAGCAATGCTTGATACTGCATATGACTGCTATTAGATTTCCATGTGTTGTGAAACTGCATGAGAGTGGGGTAACAGCATTCTTTCTTTGAATGTTTACTCAGAAGTAGCTGTCAAGTCAAATAGCCTGTACTCTTCATTGCTTGATGATCTTCAACATTTCTAATCTTTTAATTCAATCATATGCACTTAAATATAAAATATAACCTTTGGGGCTTTTACACTTTTTTATCCATTGTAGTTTTCAGATAAAAAAAAAACAAACAAACAATAAAACAAATATATATTATATATAAATAGATAAATAGATATTGACACCTTAATATGTCAGTGAATGTCTTATTGATGATCTTTCCAGTAAGTCAAATGTCACTCATTTCACACATTCATTTACATTAGGTAGACAGTTTCTCACAAATTAATTTACATTGGAATCAAGCCATACATTTTTCTAAATATATATGCTCACTAGGAATTAAACCTATGATTTTGGGTTTGGATGTTCTACCAATTCAGCTACACAAACTTTAATCATGAACAGCAGAAAATTAACATTAACAAATTATGTTAATCATTAACAAATGAACAATATATTTCTTTTTTGTCTACATTTACAATGTCAGTGCAACAACATAGTTAAAATACCAGCACAAATTTTACACTTACCTTAATACAAAATTAGGTTTATCGAAGAATCAGATCACCTGAGGGCTTCCAGGTCCTTGTATGAGTGCCTATGATCTTGATGAGACTTAAGTTGAGTGTGTGAGTGTAATAAACAATAACAAATGCACATGCCAATGATCCACCCACCTCTGTTGCACTCTGGGAAATGAAGTCCAAAACATTATAAAGCAAAACATAAAAAAAGATGATCTCTCCCAAGAACTTCCAAAATACAAACGGCATTTTACATGCTCTACCAGAGACAGTAGTATGCTTAACCACTCTTATACCACAGTAAAGGATGCATATCCTGTAAAAGGATAAATAAACTTGTAACAAGGATTATATAAAGAGGCACTAATGAAGCAGACTGGGAGCCTTGTGACATGTTGCCAAGTACGGTAACCCATTTTCTCTGTATTTGTATCTGTATTACTCTGTATTTAACCCATCAAAGTGCACATATACAGCAGTGAGTAGTGAACACACCTCACACACACACACACACATTCCATGAACACACACCCAGGGCAGTGGCCAACTGATAGAGCAGTTGGGGTTTGGTGTCTTGCTCAATTGTCTCAACTCAGTCATGGTATTGAATGCCTGCTGGTACTGAGAATCGAACCCATGACCTTCAGGTTATATATATATATATATATATATATATATATAAAGGGCCATTTGTATATAATACACACACACAGACAGCGGGTAAAATAAGTATTGTAACACATCACCATTTTTCTCAGTAAATATATTTCAAAAGGGGCTGCTGACATGAAATTTTCACCAGAGGTCGGTTACAGCCCAAGTAATCCACACATACAAAGAAAGCAAAACAAAGTTCAGAAATTAAGTTCCAACCAAACACAAAATACCAACAAAAAAATCCAGAAACAAAACACATTATATAACAGTTAGAACATTACATAACAGTTAGAAATTAATTTGCATTTCTGTAAATGAAATAAGTATTTGATCCCCAAGCAAAACATGACTTAGTGCTTGGTGCAGAAACGTCTCGGTTAAGTACGGTGACCAACGAATTGGGATCTTGTTGAGAGAGACCAATCTACTTTGAGTGTAAAATAATTAAGCCAATGCACATTGACAATTATTGCATCCAGCTGCTGCTTCATGTCTGGTCCAGGAACAGGACGCAGAGGTTCTAGGTAACCTACCCCAGGAGGTAATTTACACCATCACTTCAGCGAGAGCAGTGTCTATGAGAAATGCTTACACCTTGAAGTGGTACCTGTTCATCGAATGGTGTTCTTCTCACCGAGAAGTCCCCCAAAAATGTCCAATCAAAGCCGTGCTGTCCTTTTTGCAGCAGGGGTTGAACCAAAGACTGTCTTCCTCGACCCTTAAAGTCTATGTTGCTGTGATTGCTGCTAATCACGACCCTGGAAAAAGGTAAGTTGGTTGGGAAGCATTACATGGTCATTGGGTTCCTAAGGGGGAAGAGAAGGCTAAATCCTCCACAGCCTCCCTCTATACCCACTTGGGACCTGTCTAAAGTGCTCAAAGCACTACAGCAGGGCCCATTTGAGCCTTTGCAGGCAGTTGAGCTGAAGTTTATATCAATGAAGACTCTGCTCCTGCTTGCACTGGCCTCCATCAATAGGGTAGGTGTCCTGCATTTATTCATGGTCGACAAATCTTCTCAACAAAATTCTGCTATGAAACAGGATGTTGATTTCATACATGTCCTCATATGAGAATACCAGGATTAAAAGAATGTTTATTACACATTATAGGAGACACAATAAATGAATAGGGAAATAAATTATATTTCAATATCCCTATAAAATATTATATATTATTATGAAACTCTTGTCATTTGTAGGATTATCCTTGAACAGTCCATTTCATTAAAAGAACCCAACACCGCATTCCACAGTTCAGAACGATTCCCCATCGAACCATTAGTGCATCATAAAACACAATCATGGTGCCAAGATGGCTAAAGGAGATGTCACCCCTTCCTTTCCCTTCTGTGCCTGTCTAATCTCATACCAGCGATGCCAGGACAGCAGGAAAAGATTTCTCTTTGTTCCCCAAACTTAAGACCAAATGGCCAAGAAACCCTGTGGTGACCCCAATGCATAAATCCTCAGCCTTATCAGGAAAGGAAGGATGCTAAGGCATTACTTTGGCCCAGGATCACCTTTGTCTCCCAAAACCAACAGACTGAAATTTAACCCACTTGTGGTTTAATACAAACAACGGTCTAAAAATAGCTTCCAATAAGCTAAATTGATTACTTTTTCTTTTTTCTTTTTTTACCTCACATATATTTTAAGTATCATGTATGTTTTATATAACCTGTAAGGGAAACAGGTCAATTTAGCTCAAAGGGAATCATTTAAGATTTTAAAGGGAATTTGAACAGAATCTGAACTGTTTCACGGCTGATCACTGAGACGCCCTGCAATTCACTGAATGAGCCGTTTAACATCAAATCTGCGCTGGATATTAATATCCAAACTATAGTGAAAACACTATCAATTAGCACAGTAACAAGATCGGCAGTTTAAGACATTAACTTGTAAGCACAAAACACAAGATACTTCTCTTTTCAATATGAATAAGGCTTTATTGGATAAATCTAAGACATACAAACTAATCTAACACATAAACGCATGCACTCACACATTCACACAAGATGTAAGAAGATCGAAAGTTAGGGAAAGATGAGTTTAAGAGAATGGAAATATGGAATCCCAAGTTTACAGCAATACGTTAAATTGCATAGACATGAACAGCCATCAATCACTTAATTAACCATCGCATTGAGTTCCTCAATGAGGTTAAAATTATATTAGATATACCAGCACACATGTCTGAAGGTACATTGCCTGAAGGTGTCCCTTTAGACCGCTGCATATATGAAAATAAAATACCTAACCCTAAAAAAAATCTAACAAAAGGTTTCTCAGCTGTTTTTTGTAGTATTAGGTGTCCTTAATAACATACTAAAAGTTTACCAAAGTTTGACCACTAGAAAGGTGTAATTTTCAAGATGGCGTCCAAGATGGCCAGGGAGCCCTTAAAATATCCTTACTCCTTCATTATTTGACTTAGTCAAGTAATCTTGGTGTCTAACCCCATGTTTTCTGGGTCTGTGAATCCATTGGACTTGTCTAAATTGCACTGACATGATTACATACTTATGGAATACATGATTTTGTGAGAATATTGTAAGGTTTTATCATTGTTTGGGGTGAACCAGAGATGTAAACAATTTAGACTATATAATGTACTGTTTTGCTAAAACACAGACTTTACATTTGATGTAAAAGTTATTGCACCCAAAAGTAACTTAAATTGGAGTTGTATAACTTTGATCATAACTTTGATCATAAACAACCCTGTATTAGCCCGAACAGAGGCCTGTGTGTGAAACCTCTAAAATGGTCACTCTTTTCAATTTTAATTAGGCAATTAATATGTAATGTATCCTTTATAGATGTTTTAGAGGAGGTTAAGCCACAGAAGGTCATTTCTGAAAGGGCTGGCTGTTCACAGAGTGCTGTATTAAAATATATTTATAGAAAGTTGACTGGAAGGAAAAAGTGTGGTAGGAAAAGGTGCATAAGCAACAGGGATGACTTCAGCCTTGGGAAGATTGTCAGGAAAAGCAGATTCAAGAACTTGGGAGAGCTTCACAAGGAGTGGGCTGAAGCCGGAGTCAGTGCATCAAGAGTCATCAAGCTCAGACATCTTCAAGAAATGGGCTCACAGTCCTCTTTTCAGATGAAAGTTAATTTTGCATTTCATTTGGAATTCAAGTTCTGGAGGAAGACTGGAGAGGGACAGAATCCAAAGTCCAGTGTGAAGTTTCTGAAGTCAGTGATGATTTGAGTGCCGTGACGTCTGCTGGTGTTGGTTCATTAAGTCCAAAGTCAATGCAGCCATCAACCAGGAGATTTTGTAGCACTTTATGCTTCCATCTGCTGACAAGCTTAATGGAGATGCTGATTTAATTTTGCAGCAGGAATTTAGCACCTATGTCAGGGATCTAGGAGGGAGGACCCAACTTCATTGGGAAGTAATAAGGTCTTATTAACAAAACAGACTGATACAAGAGGGTAGTGAAGTGAACAATAGATAACACAACAGGATAACAGTTAACAGGAACAACTAGGGGAGGCAACTGGGAAAGCTTCAGGAAACAACTGGCAGAATACTTGGCAACAGAGGGGGCAGCAAAACCAGGCTGATGGAGAAGACCACACAAGGCACCGTAGAGCAGATCTCAGACACTTGTTAACCACTGACTCTGAAACAGAACAAGTGCCAGGTAGGTAGAACCGGGGCAGGACACACGGGGACAGGTCAGGAACTCGAACACAAAACTAGACAGGACAAAGCTCCACAAAAACACAAATTAAACTCAAGACAAGGAAAGATATAAGCCAATGAACTAATAAAATGTTAAGTAAGAAGATAAGAAATTACCAGTTTAACCAAAAAGAAACAAGACTAGAAAAGCCAAATAAATATTACAAATAAAAGCCAAAAGCAAGAACAAACAAATTACTAAAATAAGGAGCAAGACAAAAACATAGAACTACAAGGACTAGACAAGGGCACAAGACCAACCAGACAAGGATACATGGGAGCGTATTCAGCCACATACAGAGACAGAGAGGGTGTGAACGACCATGAACCAGGAAACAAAAAAGGGTAAGGGGCACTATAAATAAGGAGGAAAATACATGAGGGACAGTTGAGCACAATAAGACTGACCAGGCTGACAAGGGGGGTGTGGTAAACAGGAAACAAGGAGGAGGGGCTAAAGGAGCACATGGCCGAGAAAACAACAAAGCCATGTGCTGATACTAGACACAAGAAACAAAACATAAAACAAAGTGCAAAACCCTCACAACCTACCCACAGTGCCAAAACCACTTCCAAGTGATTTGCTGACCATGATATTATTGTGCTTGATTGGCCAGCCAACTCACCTGACCTGAACCTCACAGAGGATCTATGGGGTATTGTGAAGAGGAAGATAAGTAACATCTGAAAAACAATACATAGGAGCTGAAGGCCCCATCAAAGCAACCTGCAGTACCACAGACAGTAATTGCAAAAGGAGCCCTAACCAAGTATTGATAGCATAATTAAACCTACTTTGGAGATCTTGTACATTTCTGTTTTGTAAATCTTGTTTTGATTGATCTTTGAGAAAATATTCTAATTTTTTGAGATACTGAAGCTGAAAGTCGTAACCATCAGAACTCAAACCAAAACTCTTTACATACTTCAGTTTGTGCATGTGCAATAAATGTAGAATATAAAAGGTTTGCTTTTTTAAATTAAATTACAAAAAATAAATAACTTTTCCATGATATTCTATTTTCTTTACATGTACCTGCATGTACTTAAGGGAAATTGTAAATATTTTCCCCATAAATATGCTTGTAACCAATTGCTTTAATATATAATTGGACTTGTAATCACTTATCTATCATGCAAATATGCTAGTTATAATATTACATGGCAAAAACATGTATCAGGCACCAATATTTCTGGTCTAGGAGGAATACAAAGGAGTAATGGTCATTTTAAGGACCTGGTGGCAGCCATTTTGAAAAACGGGGCCTTTCTTGGAGTCAAACTTTGGTAAACTTTTAGTTTGTTTTTAAGTACATTTGATACTACTGTAAACCACTGAGAAACGTTTTGTTAGAATTTTATTGGGGTCAAGACATATTTGCGGCTGACTACTTTGTTGTCGCTGATTGACTGGAAGTTCAGTAGTCGCTGAAGTGACGTCTTGGGGAGCCCGTGATTGGACGTTGGCTGAAGATGGAGTTGTGTGGCTGGTTGAAGTTGAACGGGCACCCGAGGTCAGGCGTCGGAGGCTCGACGTTACAAAATTTAACTCAGAACACGAAACTCTCAAACGGAAAAGAAAAGAAATAAAGTTTGAAGAGACAAGGTGGTGTTTCTTCTCATCGTGGCTAAGTAGCAGCAGGCGTGCAGGCTGAAGCATGCTGCAACCGCGCTCAAAGAACAGTGATGACAAACAGCATGGCTAAAAGCTAAAGCTAAGAAGCAAAGCTAAAAGCTGGCATGACTGATAGCAAAAGCAAGGCTAGAACTGAAAGCAGGCATGACTAGTAGCAGAAGCAAAGCTAACAACTAAAAGCAAGATTTTATGGTGTCCTGAGTATTTAAACTGGCCTGTTGGCCACACCTCAAACGTTGTCTTGACCAATCAGATATTGTCTTGGCTCGGGGGTATCATAAATCATATGTTTATATTACCAAGCATGTGGTCCGAATTTTCCTCCTCTTGCAGGGTCTAATTTTGGACATGATTCCTATAACACGAATATGATACATGTGACAAATAAATGATTGTCTGTACTAATTCAAGCAAGCAAATTCGATTATGTAGATACTAGACATGACTATGTATCCTTAAGCTATCCCATACTTATTAAAAGACATACACAATAAGTGATTATAACATGATAGTCAAATGTGTGGGTGACACATTAATGAATATGGAGTGAAGCGATGGACTGATTCATTTATAAGTCTTTTTGAGTTCATTCTGGTCCATATATATGTACAAAAGTTTCTTTGCCATTCTCTTGACAAATGTTTCTGTGGAGACCAGAGGTTCAAAGCCCTTCCCCCTTAGGAATTTCAGTCTGGTTCTGCTGGGTGGGGGAAGTCAATGGAACTTGTGTAGTACTCTCATGGGTTTTCATGTGATGTCCAGCGTTGCATTTCAATTACGAACAACAAATTTGACAATCTCTTCTGCGAATTAAAATTGTCAATAATTGTTTTAGTGGTGTTAATGTTGAAAGCTGTTTTGTGAAAAAAGTTGGTTGGTCATCTTGCTTGGGTCTTGTGGCACTAGAACTGATATTTGACTTCCTGAGGAATTCGGCTCATGTTTCAAACACAGCCCTGTTTGACTCTTTTATTTGTCTGGTTCGAGTCATTTCTGTTACAAACCTGTGGAATTATTTCTGTGTGTTTAACTTTCTTTAAAGCCTATTCGTAGGGTTTTCTACCTCAGTTACAGGAACTAATCACCAGAAGTTGCCTCATTCATGTGTATTCTCTGTATTATGCATGCTTTATGTTACTCAAGTTAATTTTGTGTTGTGTTAAACACTTATCAAGGCTAAATCCTTATTTACTTCCACCTCAACTATGGGAAGTATATGTATTTTGGTACTTACTTGATTGGTAAATGATTTCTAGAATTTTGATATAAAGTAGATGGGTGTTGGATGCACCATATTTAAACTATTAAGTTTGCTTATTAAAGCGTTTAAACTAAACTCTCAGGAATTTGGACACACGCGATCACGTGGACATTACACTAATTACATCCAAGTACCGGAGAACATAGGTCCCGCCCAAGACAATATCTGATTGGCTGCCACACTAAGAAGGACGGGTCAGATGGACGCGTTTATAACCCAATGACAAGCAGCTATGCGTTGCTTTTTGCCTTTGCTTTTTGTCTTGCTTTTGCACTGCTTGCAGTAACTTGGGCTCTTGCCTATGTTTTGTGCTGACCTTTCCATTGTCCAGCTTCAAACCACCAAGAGCTACCTTCTGTTAGCATTCCATTGACTCTCATTCATTTTGGCGTCACTTTGACAGCGAATAACTTTACATCTGAGTCGTTTAAAGACTCCATTTGTCCATTAATTATTTCTAAAGAAACAAGAAAATGTGTAAAAGGCTCCATTATCTTGAATCTTATGTTATGGTCCCGTGGAAGCAGTTTTTGTAAAAAAATAGGCTAACGATTGCATCATAACCAGCGACTCTCTGTCGTGCAGTAGAGAAATTACCGTATGGACAGGAGGCACGCAGACAATCTTTTACTGTCTATGAGGCTATCGGGGGGACGTGGAGGCATAAAGTCAGGGGAGATAATGAATCAGAATACTTACCAAACTTTGCTCCTGTTCACGCTCGCCTTCTCTGGAAGATTCTGTGGGTGATTCAGTTTTCTCTTGGCACAGCGATTAGAAGACTTGCAGGTTGCTCACGTGACATCTAAGTCATCCAGCTCAGTTTGAGTCTGCGCAGTACGCCCGACCCCCAGGAAATGCGTACTTCTACTTGACTTCACTTGTCTCCGTTGAATCCAATGGGGTCGCTGTGTCCATTTCTTTTACTGTCTATGGGCAAAGCCAACCAACCAATCACCATCGAGTGCTGTCCCTCAGAACGCGTCATCAACCGACTGCCAGCCAATCAGTGCCAGAGAATCTCTCTCCAGCAACTTTGTTACAGAAGGGAACGCACGGGCCTACAAGGAGCATTCAAGCGCAAGTACACAATATCTCCTAATACTGGCTGATCTTGTGCGAATCTTATTAAGAAAACGAACAAAAGATTAAAGTGCTAATAGATTGAATCTCTCAGGTTGCAGTCAAGAAATAGTGTCTAACGCTAGACACTTGAGACTCCATTCACCCTCCGTTAATAACGTCACTTTTTTCAGTCACTGTTTGAATGAATGTTTGTGTGTTTTCGTTAGTTTAGTTTGTGTGTATTAGAGTAGTTCAATAAAGCCTTGCTTGATTTTACATACCAGTGTCATACCTTGTGCTGTGAGCTTACAACTGTAGATTCTGATACCTTGCTCATAAACCATAAATTTAATGATATTATTACCGTAGGCCACGGGATACTATTTTGTCCAGAATTTATAAAATACCCTAATCTCAATTTATCAGTGGACGAATAGTTGATAAAAGTGTTAAATATTAATTCTGAATAATTTGCATACTAATTCGGTTCTTATTCAATGTAATTCAATCCCTTTGGAGTTATATTGATCTTTATTCCCTTATTAATCTTACATATTATTACACTTCTTTTTTCCTTTACATGTTTGCAAAATTAGATTTAGTTTGTAGATACATTATATATAATCAGAAAACCTGTTTTGTGGCCATTTTACACACATTTTGCATAAAGAACAAATTTATATCAAATCATTATATGTTATTCTGTTAGAAAATAGTTGAGATTTATCTTTGTACAAAGTTTGGTTAAATAAACCAATAAATCCTGAAATCTAAAAATAGTTTTTGCCTATGCATGTTCATTAATTTCTTTTTATTTATTTTTTTTTTATTTATTTTTTATTCCCGATGTCCTGTATCAAGGACATAACATAGCTTTTTCGAAAATTAATTTTAATTTTTTTAATGCTCTATACAATGTAATAACAAAAATGTGTTTTGCTGGGTTTTAAGAGGTTACATGAAAAATTTACTATTTACAACTTTCCTATTTTTAAAGCTGCTTTACAGCAGAATTGAATTTTGTTTGTATACTGACATTATTTTTTCTTTTAGTTTAATTTTATTTGTATAGCACATTTAAAAACAATAATGGTTGACCAAAGTGCTTAACAATGTCAGAAAAAAAAGAAGAAAAAAAAAGACATATTTAATGCTGTAAAGCTGCTTTGAAACAATCTGTATTGGATAAACTGCTGTATAAATAAAGGTGACTTGTCTTGACTTTGTAATGGTTCATTGCATGACAGGAGATGCCAGCAGAACTTTGGTAAGACCAGGAAACAAACTTCCAAAGGAATCGATTCACGATTCATATGTTTTTGATTAAATTAATTCACAGTAAAATTCTATTCGATTCGATTAACGATTCGATTCTGCATTCTTTAAGTGCATTTACAGAATTATTTAAATGCTTCCCCTAAATTTGTTAAATGCTTAGTCAAGGGGCAAATTACATAACAGCCTTTATGGTTAGAGAACCATGGGTTGAGAGAGAGAGAGAGAGAAAGAGAGATATTTTGTCCATTGTTAGATACTAGTTTAATAATGCTATGGCATGACATGGCATTTGTAGAAATATATCTAAGACAAGATAAAAAAAGAGCTTTAAATGTATTATGAGTTGGCTAGCATTTTGCCCCTTGGTTTAAGCTTAGAGCTGCTGAAAGGGCAAATCCAAAAAAACTACTGACTTTTATGTGTGTCAGTCCCTCCTCTCTTCCTTCTCTGCTAAAATCTCCAATGCTAAAAAGACATACTACCGTAACAAAATTAACAATTCACCTAACTCTTGCATGCTTTTTAAAACATTTTCCTCACTCCTTTGTTCTCCTCCTCCCCCTCCTGCATCAACTCTAATAGCTGACGACTTTGCCATGTTTTTCATTAGTAAAATTAAAAACATCAGTGCAGAATTTTTCACACCACAATCCATCAAGCACATCTCACCAGCAAACATAGACTCATTCACATCCTTTTCTTCACTCTCCGAGGCATAAGTCTCCAAATTCATCCTTTCTAATCAACCTAATACTTGTCCGCTTGATCCTATTCCATCTCATCTCCTTCAAACCATTTTTCCTGCAGTTGTACCTTCAATCCTACTGACAGAGGGAATCTTAGGAACCGCACTCCAGTGGTTTGAGTCTTACCTATCAAGTCAAGTCAAGTAACCTTTATTTATATAGCGCTTTAAACAAAATGCATTGCGTCAAAGCAACTGAACAACATTCGTTAGGAAAACTGTGTGTCAATAATGCAAAATGACAGTTAGGCCCAATCCCAATTCTATTTTATATCCCTTCCCCTTCCTCTACCCCTCCGCCTACCCCTTCCCCATGTCCCTTGAAACAGAATGTCAAGGGGTAGGGGAGAAAATATTCCCCTAAGGATTGGGACACCACTACCATGACATCACACGCCATCATTCGTCGTCTAGCTCTTACAATACACACATATACTGGTGTGCATAAGAGCCTTTAATTATCGTTCTGTATTAATGAGCTGCTTACTGACACATACTGTATGACATGACACATATCTTAAATAGTGCAGCTCACACATCCAGGAGAAAATGAACTTGTCAACGCTGCCCCACAACTTTTTTTGAATACAGTTTAAATACTGAATCGCAACATTATATTTTCCAGCGACGAGAGGATACAATCGCTGTTTTTAAGTAAACTCACTCTAAAAAGATAAACGCACAGACGCGAATACACGCAACTTCCATCTCTCTCTCTCTCTCTCTCTCTCTCTCTCGGATAGGCAATATTTGAGAAAATGGTTTAGCGATTTATAATTATTGGGGGGATTAGCCCCCATCAATGTTTACGGCAGTTATCTCCCTGATCAGACATTTTCGCAAACATTTCTTTGAGTAACATGACATTAATATGAACTCACAATTGAATGCAACATAAAACAAATTATTACTTTTCGTTAAAATCTTTATTTATGCCAAAAAAGCTTTTTGTTTGCTGTAGCAGCCATGTTTCTGAGATAATTCATATCCCTTCGTTTGAAGTGTGGTCCTGAAAAAAACCTTCGTTTGGAGGGCTATCTGGCCCTTCCCCTCCAACCAAAAGAGAATCGAGACAACCCTACCCCTTTCATGTGAACGTGCGAAATGGAGCGGTAGGGGAAAGGGGAAGGGCAATTGGGATTGGGCTTTAAAGACAGTTCATCCTTGAATTCAGTGATGTCATCTCTGTTCAGTTTAAATAGTGTCTGTGCATTCATTTGCAATCAAGTCAACGATATCGCTGTAGATGAAGTGACCCCAACTAAGCAAGCCAGAGACGACAGCGTCAAGGAACCAAAACTCCATCTGTGGAGAAAAAAGCTTGGGAGAAACCATGCTCTGATGGGATGCCAGTTATTCCTTGACCAGACGAAACCAGCAGTTCAATCCAAGGCTGCAGCAAAGTCAGATTGTGCAGAAGAATCATCTGTATCAGATAGGTCCTTCAAAGTATCTTGGAGAGGTGAAGTGTCCAACTAGCAACATCTAACTACTGGGGTGCATCAGGGCTAAGTTCGTGGACCACTTCTCTTCTCTGTCTACATGGTATCATTAGGTTCTGTCATTCAGAAACATGGCTTTTCATACCACTGCTATGCTGATGACAATCAACTTTACCTCTCATTCCATCCTGATGATCCGATGGTAGCTGTTCACATCTCAGCTTGTCTAACAGACATTTCTTGCTGGATGATGGACCATCACCTTAAATTAAACCTTGCCAAGACAGAACTGCTTGTGGTTCCAGCAAAACGATCGCTTCATCACAATTTCACCATCAAGAATGGTACATCAACCATAACTCATTCAAAAACAGCCAGAAACCTTGGAGTTATGATTGATGATCAGCTAACTTTCTCAGACCACATTGCTAAAACTATCCGGTCCTGCAGATTTGCTTTATTCAACATCAAGAAGATCAGGCCCTTTCTTTCGGAACATGCTGCACAACTCCTTGTTCAGGCTCTTGTTCTGTTCAGGCTGGACTATTGCAATGCTCTCTTGGCAGGTCTTCCAGCCAGTTCTATCAAACCTGTGCGAATATCCCTTTTCTGTCCAAGATACTAGAAAAGGTGGTATCCTCACAATTATATTCCTTCTTAGAGAAAAATGGTATATGTGAGGATTTCCGGCCAGGATTTAGACCGTGTCATGGCACTGAGACTGCTCTCCTTAAATTTAAAAATGATCTGCTCTTATCATCTGATCCTGGGTGTATCTCTCTATTAGTTTCATTGGATCTCAGTGCTGCGTTTGACACAATTGACCACAGAATTCTTTTGCATAGACTAGAACACTTTGTTGGCATTAATGGAAGTGCATTAGCATGGTTTAAATCTTACTTATATGACCGCCATCAGTTCGTAGCAGTGAATGAAGATGTATCATATCAATCACAAGTGCAGTATGGAGTACCTCAAGGCTCAGTACTAGGGCCGCTACTCTTCACGATTTACATGTTAGCCTTGGGAGATATCATCAGGAAACATGGTGCTAGCTTTCACTGTTATGCTGATGATACTCAGCTCTATATTTCTTCATGGCCCACGGAAATACACCAATTTGAAAAACTAATGGAATGCATAGTCGATATAAAAAACTGGATGACGAGTAATTTCTTACTGCTAAATTCTGAAAAAAAAGAGGTGTTAATTATAGGCCCTAAAAACTCTGCTTATAATAACCTAGAACACTGTCTAAGACTTGATGGTTGCTCTTTCAATTCTTCATCATCAGTTAGGAACCTAGGTGTGCTATTTGATCGCAATCTTTCCTTAGAAAGCCACTTGTAAAGCATTTGTAAAACTTCATTTTTCCATCTCAAAAATATATCTAAATTACGGCCTATGCTCTCAATGTCAAATGCAGAAATGTTAATCCATGCATTTATGACCTCAAGGTTAGATTATTGTAATGCTTTATTGGGTGGTTGTTCTGCACGCTTAGTAAACATACTATAGCTAGTCCAAAATGCAGCAGAAAGAGTTCTTACTAGAACCAGGAAGTATGACCATATTAGCCCGGTCCTGTCAACGCTACACTGGCTCCCTATCAAACATCGTATAGATTTTAAAATATTGCTTATTACTTATAAAGCCCTGAATGGTTTAGCACCTCAGTATTTGAACGAGCTCCTTTTACATTATAATCCTCTACGTCCGCTACGTTCTCAAAACTCAGGCAATTTGATAATACCTAGAATATCAAAATCAACTGCGGGCGGCAGATTCTTTTCCTATTTGGGGCCTAAACTCTGAAATAACCTACCTAACATAGTTCGGGAGGCAAACACAGTTCGGGAGGCAAACACACTCTTGCAGTTTAAATCTAGATTAAAGACTCATCTCTTTAACCTGGCTTACACATAACATACTAATATTCTTTTAATATCCAAATCCGTAAAAATAATTTTTAGGCTGCATTAATTACCGGAAACACTTCCCATAACACCCTATGTACTTGCTACATCATTAGAAGAATGGCATCTACGCTAATATTTGTCTGTTTCTCTCTTATTCTGAGGTCACCGTAGCCACCAGATCCAGTCTGTATCCAGATCAGAGGGTCAATACAGTCACCCAGATCCAGTACGTATCCAGACCAGATGGTGGATCAGCACCTAGAAAGGACCTCTACAGCCCTGAAAGACAGCGGAGACCAGGACAACTAAAGTCCCAGATATAGATCCCCTGGAAAGACCTCATCTCAGAGGACCACCGGGACAAGACTACAGGAAACAGATGATTCTTCTGCACAATTCTGACTTTGCTGCAGCCTGGAATTGAACTACTGGTTTCGTCTGGTCAGAGGGGAGAACTGGCCCCCCAACTGAGCCTGGTTTCTCTGCTGTCGCCTTTGGCTTGCTTAGTTGGGGTCACTTCATCTACAGCGATATCGTTAACTTGAAATAAATGCACAGACACTATTTAACTGAACAGAGATGACATCACTGAATTCAATGATGAACTGCCTTTAACTATCATTTTGCATTATTGACACACTGCTTTGACGCAATGTATTTTGTTTAAAGCGTTATATAAATAAAGGTGACTTTGACTTTGACAATTAATCCAGAACACGGCAGCAAGTAAGCCTCTCCGGATGAAATACGGAAAGTTAAAGTAGTGTGGTCAGGAGGCTCTCACTAGCATCCAACAGGAACTTCGTGCTCGCTGTATCGGCTGGGTCAGCATCGCAGGCTGTAGGATGGAAGAGGTAAGTTTGGGTGGCCGTGGGGCTCTCGCCGATGTCCGATGGGAGCTTGTACTCACAGCATTGGACGGGAAAGCCTCAACGACCGTAGAAATGGAAAAGGTGGCCTTTTCCAGGCCTCCCGCGGGATCTGGATAGTGCATGGTGGAAATCACAGCTTGCGGCTGTAAGGAGAAAGGAAAGGTAGTCTGGCCAGAAGGCTCTCGCCGACATCCAATGGGAGCACACGCATCGAATAGGTAAGCCTCGCTGGCCGATGAATGGAAAAGGTAAGTTTGTCTAGCCGGGAGGTTCTCGCCTACATCCGATGGGAGCTCCCTACTCACGCCATCGAATGGGTAAACCTTTCTCGGTGTAGATGCAAAGATAAGTTGTGTGGCCGGGAGGCTCTCGCAGACATTCGATTGAAGCACCCGCATCGAATGGGTAAGTCTCGCCGGCCGTATGAAGAAAAGATAAGGTTTACCTAGCCTGGAGACTCTCGCCGACGTCCGAAGGGAGCACATGCATTGAACGGGTAGCCATGCTGGCCATAAAATAGAAAATGTAAGGTTCTCTAGCTGGGAGGCTCTCGCCGGCATCTGGTGGGCTCTCAATACTCGCCGACACCAGATGGGAAAGTCTGGACGACCGTAAGGGGGAAGTTAGTTTGTTTAGCTGGGAGGTTCTTGTTGACGTACGATGGGAGGGTGGCATCGAACGGGTAAGCCTATGTTGGCCGTAAATTGGAAAAGTAAGGTTGTCTAGCCGGAAGGATATCGCTGGCATTCGGTGGGAGATCAATGTTTGTGGCACTGAATGGGTACACCTGTAGTCTGACATGAAGGCCAAGGATGCTTGACCAAAGCTCTTGCAGCCTTTGGCGAGATGTTCAATATTCGCACGGACGTGTAAGTAACGCCATTAGTTGGAGGGAAACATCCACACACCGGGAAATGTCTTGCGGCATCTGACGGGATTTAAATACTAGCGGCATCAGACGGGTAACTGCTCCGGTAGATTGTCGGAAAAGAGCCAATCTGGTGGGAATTCAATAGTCACTGTATTGGATGGGTGAGCCTTGGAGTAGTTGGAGAATGTATTTATTTAGTTTTATTATTATTTATTATTATTGTTTTTATTTAATTTTTTTACTGGGAGCGCTTTGCAGCACCTGGCGGAGAGTTCAATACTCTAGAGTTGTCTAAAGTGGATGCTATGAGGGTTACTTGCGCATTGGTTTAGCAAATCCAATACGCTGCTTCTGATAATGTCAGAAAATCTTTGATCGGCTTGCATTCAGAGTTAAGTATACTTGATCATTTTTCTACAGTTGTGAGAGACAATTCATCAAGAGCCATTGAGATGGTTGTGTTTTAAACGGCAAATTATATGGAGCTGACGGATTGATTAAGAGTTTTCAAATTCTTGGTTAAGAATTTTCAGATTAACCACTCTAGTGGGCTAATGAGAAAACGAGAAGGCGGGGCTTCAAAAGGGTTCATGAGCAGTTTTTTTTTTTTTTTTTTTTTTTTTTTTTTACCACCTATAGAGGAAATCTGAACAAATTATTTCGGAGAACAGCTGAAATGTATAGCAACATTTAAGGTCACGACTTATGATTGCTGTAGCATGCCTGTTGTAAGAATTGCCCAATATTAAAGATGGTGTACATTTGAATTAGATGTTTAGCAAAACGAGGACTAGGTAGTACAGTGACGTGTAGAACTATTGTCGGGAATGTTTGGGCCCTTGAAGGCTTTTGATATGATTAGCATGTATGTTAGATTGTTGGCGATGCGTTACGTTAAGTTTGTTCTATGGAACAGTATGATTAAGGTTTTTTTTGTTTGTTTTTTAAGCTCCTGCGGGAGCGAGAACTGCTATGGCAGGTGCAACTGCAGCAGTGGATAAATCTTGATAGAGGCCCCTGCGGGCTGTGGCAGTGGAGAATATAGATAGGGGCTCCTGTGGGAGCAGACGCTGCTGCGGCGGTGGAGAAATATAGATAGAGGCTCCTGCGGGAGCAGACGCTCAGTGTGGATGGCTTGCCTTGAAAAAAAAATGCCTTGGCTTCTTGGTTAAATGGCATCGTCATCCAACAGAATTACATAATGATGTCGTTTAACAACTTTAGCCACGAAACCTGCGTTAGCTTCTTCACTTGAAGAATGTATTGATTTACGACCGGTGGTCTGCGCTGCTAAAGGAGGCAGCCTCAAACTGTGCTGTGGCCGGAAAAGCCGCGGTGAAAAGGCTGAGCTGCGACGGGAAGCGAGAGAGACTTGCTGTGGTGAGAATTGGGGTGTGGCCCAGGCTGGTTGAATGCCTGCTGCTGCTGTGATCCAGCGCTCGAGGAGAGCCTGGTCTTGAGCGGGAGCGAGGCTAGCTCGGGGCTTTGCATGGTCTACTGGCCACAACGTGTGGCTTTGCGAGAAGAGCAGCTGTCACGATAACGCTTAATGGTGTTCGCCAGACGTGTTTGGAGAGGTAGGAGTGATCGTGGGTCCGAAAAAAGTTTGGGTCTTTGATAAGAGACAGACAGAGCGAATCGAATGCTGATTAACCATCAAATGATAGAGGTAAGTCAGCGATATTTATACTGTGGGATTGATTAATAGATTGTGGTCCACCTGAGTTGATTAGGCTAAGTATCTGACGCGCTCCTCCTGACCTTGTTAACAAGAACATCATTTAAATGTTCTCTCCTGGTGGAATGACCTGCACAACTCAATCCGAGCCGCTGAATCCTTAGCCTTCTTCAATAATCGGTTAAAAACACATCTCTTTCATCTTTATTTGACCCTCCAACTTTAGCACTCACTATTCTAATTCTATTCTTAAAACAACAAATACAAAATCGAACTAGCTTTCTAATCTTTTTGTATTCTACATGTTTTCTCTTCATTTATTATACAATTATAAAAAAGACCTCTAACACTAGCTTGCACTATTCTTTTTCTATTCGCTCTGTTTTCTTTTTATGCATGATATTATTTAAAAACCCTTGCTATTTGTACTGCATTTAAGCTAATTGAGACTTGTTATAACACTTGTATATCATTGCTCTTTTGTTGTTTTTGAGTGCTTCCAATGTCCTCATTTGTAAGTCGCTTTGGATAAAAGCGTCTACTAAATGACTAAATGTAAATGTAAAGGTGACAGAGATTCATCAAATTAACAGCCACCTCTGTTATCACAGTCACTGGCTCCCACTCACACCAGATCCCTGGCACCTGCACTCACCAATCAAGTCAGCAACAAAACCACTCTCACCACAGTTTGTCAGTGTCCAGTCTATTGCTCACCACTCTGAACTGTTACCCAGACTCTGTGTGCAGTTACCTGTGTATACTTTCCTGTAGGACACCCAATGATCCTGAAAAGAAAACAGTCATCAACCTTCCGCTAAGACCCACTGAACTGTTTCAATAACCTAGATTCTCACCTGTCATTAGCTCCTGTCTGTTTCTCTCTTATTCTGAGGTCACCGTAGCCACCAGATCCAGTCTGTATCCAGATCAGAGGGTCAATACAGTCACCCAGATCCAGTACGTATCCAGACCAGATGGTGGATCAGCACCTAGAAAGGACCTCTACAGCCCTGAAAGACAGCGGAGACCAGGACAACTAAAGTCCCAGATATAGATCCCCTGGAAAGACCTCATCTCAGAGGACCACCGGGACAAGACTACAGGAAACAGATGATTCTTCTGCACAATTCTGACTTTGCTTCAGCCTGGAATTGAACTACTGGTTTCGTCTGGTCAGAGGAGAACTGGCCCCCCAACTGAGCCTGGTTTCTCTGCTGTCGCCTTTGGCTTGCTTAGTTGGGGTCACTTCATCTACAGCGATATCGTTAACTTGAAATAAATGCACAGACACTATTTAACTGAACAGAGATGACATCACTGAATTCAATGATGAACTGCCTTTAACTATCATTTTGCATTATTGACACACTGCTTTGACGCAATGTATTTTGTTTAAAGCATTATATAAATAAAGGTGACTTTGACTTTGACAATTAATCCAGAACACGGCAGCAAGTAAGCCTCTCCGGATGAAAAGAAAACAGTCATCAACCTTCCGCTAAGACCCACTGAACTGTTTCAATAACCTAGATTCTCACCTGTCATTAGCTCCTAATGATCTGCCTTCAAGTCTGTCAATAAATCACCCTGTCATTTCACTTTCTGTCTCTGGCTTGATTTGTGAAAGAAGACTAGACCAACACCGGCACTGATCCCGGTCTCCCTCACCTGCGGAAATCTGATTACATGGAATTCCAGGATGTCTTCAGTTAGCAGGCAGCCAACCATCTACCACCTCATTGGCCATGGAGCTGCACAATTGACTTGCAGCCTGGAGATAAACGCCCAAGGGTAGAGTTTACCCACTGTCCATCCCAGAGCGCAAGGCAATGGAGGAGTGCATCAAGGAGGCTCTTAACCAGGGATTCATGATTCATGATTGTTTACATCAATGATATTCTCATCTACTCCCAGAACCTGGCCGAACATTGCCACTGCTGTCCTGGAACTTCAGTGCCCAGCGAAGCCTTCTAAAAACTCAAGACAACATTCAGCTCCCACCCTTCATCCTCCTGATCCCCATGTACCATTTGTGTTGGAAATAGACACCTCCACCACTGGTGTTGGAGCTGTGCTGTCCCAGCAATTTGATGAGCCTCCATGCAACCAGCCTTGTGCATACTATTCCAAGAAAATAACCCCAGCTGAGCACATTTATGATATCGAGAATAGGGAGTTGCTGGCCATTAAACTAGCCCTAGAAGAGTGGTGGCATTAGCTGGAGGGTGCTAACCATCCATTCACTGTAATCATTGAAAGCCCCATTCTCTGGAACATCAACGAAGATATCAGAGCCGCCACTCAGGCTGAACCCGCTTTGCTGGGAGGCCCAGAAGGGAGAACATTCATTCCCAAGTTCCCAACGGTAGTCCTTTCTGGGATTAGTTCATAATGTACTGGGCTCTGGACATACAGACAGCCAACGGAACCTCTCGCTCCTCCAAGCTCTGAACTGGTGGCCCAGTATATCCTGTGATGTCAACCGGTACATCCACAGTTCATCAGTCTGTGCCATGTCATTAACTTCTCATCACCTTCCAGTGGGCAAGCTGTATTATTATTGTTTATCAACTCTTTTACCTCTTTTGGCTGTGTCCAGCCTGCTTTTAGGATGTAGAATTTATTTTATGTGAAATGAGGAGGCCCTAATCATATATCATATCATACCATATTTTGTCTAATGTCAAAACAGGACTTGCAAATTTACCATATACTGTATTTTTGTAATGTCTGCCCAAGGAGATTTCAATTTGTCTAATGTCCAAATACAGTGTGCAGCTCCACCATATACTGTACCCCTGCACTGTCTGCACATTATTCCATTCTCATGCAGGCCTCTACACACAGGCAAATGCATGATAATAACTGTAGAATAGCTTGATACATAAATGGCTAGATTCACATTGATTATACTTGATTCATCCATATTTTGCCCAAAAAAAATCTTCCACACCGTCAGGGAAAAGGCAGTGGACAACAAGATCATTGATATTGTAGATTTGAGACTGTGGCACTCTGAAGGAGAGTTTATGGGTTTATGGGGCGACCTGTACACTCTCCTCCCTCCGTCAGATTTGTCCCCAAATCCAGCCCGGAGAAGGCTGCTGATCCCATGTCTAGCCCAGAAGGGTCCTCAGAAACTGAGTCAAGCCCAGAGAGGGCTGCTATTTCCACGTCAAGCCCAGGGAGGGCTCCTGTTCCCGCGTCCAGCCCAGAGAGGGCTTGTGTTCCTGCATCCAGCCCGGAGAGGGCTCGTGTTCCCACGCCCAGCCCAGAGAGGGTTCCTTTTTCCACTTCGAGCCCAGAGAGGGCTCCTGGTTCCATGCATATGGAATTATATTTGCTTCAATAAAAATGAATGAAACTTTATAACTATAGAGCTGAGTATCCTCAGCATAACAGTAAAAGCTAACACCATGTTTCCTGATGATATCTCCCAAGGGTAACGTATAAAGCGTGAAGAGTAGCAGCCCTAGTACTGAGCCTTGAGGTACTCCATACTGCACTTGTGATCGATATGATACATCTTCATTCACTGCTACAAATTGATGGTGGTCATATGAGTATGATTTAAATGCTAATGCACTTCCATTAATGCCAACAAAGTGTTCAAGTCTATGCAAAAGAATGTTGTGGTCAATTGTGTCAAATGCAGCAATAAGATCCAATAAAACTAATAGAGAGATACAACCACAATCAGATGATAAGAGCAGGTCATTTGTTACTCAGTCTCAGTCCTATGATACAATCTAAATCCTGACTGGAAATCCTCACAGATACCATTTTTCTCTAAGAAGAATATAATCGTGAGGATACTACCTTTTCTAGTATCTTGGCAGAAAAGGGAGATTCGAGATCGGTCTATAATTAATTAACTAGTTCTTTGGGGTCAAGCTGTGATTTTTTGATGAGAGGCTTAATAACAGCCAGTTTGAAGGTTTTGGGGACATATCGTAATGACAATGAGGAATAAATAATAGTCAGAAGAGGATCTATGACTTCTGGAAGCACCTCGTTTAGGAGCTTAGATGGTATAGGGTCTAACATAATACAAATACCTCTAGTTTTGTTTTCCTCCAGCTGCGCTCCATTTTTTGGGCTGTTCTCTTTAGGGTGCGAGTATGCTCATTATACCATGGTGTCAGACTGGTTTCCTTAACCTTCCTTAAGCGTAAAGGAGCAACTGTATTTAAAATGCTAGAAAAGAGAGAGTCCATAGTTTCTTTACATCATCAAGTTGTTCTGAGGTTTTGGATATGCTAAGGAATTCGGAAACACCAGGAAGATAACATAAAAAGTATTTTGTGGTAGAAGTGATGGTTCTGCCATACAAGAAGTAGAATTTACAATTTTGGCATATGAAGTTTGCACAAAACTAAATAATGATCTGAGATATCATCAATTGGCTGCATAATGTCAACACTATCAACATCAATTCCATGTGACAGTATAAAATCTAGAGTATGATTTAGACAATGAGTAGGCCCTGAAACATGTTGTCTAACCCCAATAGAGTTCAGAACGTCTATAAATGCTGATCCCAGTGCATCTTTTTCATTATCAACATGGATATTAAAATCAACAACTATTAAAACTTTATCTGCAGCCAGAACTAACTCGGATGTAAAATCACCAAACTCTTTAATAAAGTCTGTATGGTGCATTTATGCAGTCCATTTACCATTTACCATATGAAGCACCATTACTTCAAACAAGTTATACTTGAAGCCTGCCCTCCTGAAATCCTGAAAACGTTGTTATAAATTGAAGCAACACCTTTTAGACCGTCGTTTATAACACTTTTATAAAACTTTTAGATCATGTTTATAACATTAATCTTGGGTGGTGGACTCATTTAAAATAATGTAACCATCAGGTTTTAGCCAGGTTTCTGTCAAACAGAGCACATCTAGATTATGATCAGTGATCATATTATTTACAAAAAGTGTTTTCGTAGAAAGGGATCTGATATTCAATAAGCCAAGCTTTATCATTTGTTTATCCACATTGCATCTGTTTTTTGTTTGTTGAACCTCAATTAAAATTGTTACTCTTAACTTGGTTTTTTTGTATTTTCTAGTTTGGGGAACAGACACAGTCTCTATAGTGAGATATTTAGGTGAAAGAGTCTCTATGTGCTGAGAATTAATTGACCTCTGTGACGTGAGGCAGCTAGCAAATGGTCGGTTTAGCCAGTTTGCATGCTTCCTGACCTGAAGCAAGAAGGTTTGAGTGTGTGTGTGTGTGTGTATGTGTGTGTGAATGTGAGTTGGCTGCTCAGCCAGGCCCATTTGCTTTTTGGCATTGAGGGCTATCTAGTTATCTCGGAATGTGTTTGAAAGTTGGATGGGGAGACCTTAAAGAAGGTCTGCTCAGTATCTTCCAAATAATGGGGGTAAACATTTCCATTAAGCACTCATATAAATGTATTCTATGGGGCCAGATTCTGTAATCTATATGCAAATGTCAAAAGGCTAAAGGAATCCCTACAACATAAAACCCAAACGATCGTACATGATCCTTGGCAGATGCTACAGAATCCCCCCCCCCCCTTTTGGCTGACTAAGTGCTACGCAAACATCGTCAGACAAGGGTTTTCATGATGGTCGGACTGCAGGTGGATCATGATGATCGGATGGCAGGTGGATCAGCATGGCCGGACGGCAGGTGCATCCTGATGGTCAGATTCAAGGTGGTCGCTAATTTTCCTCATCCATTCCGCAGAGAATAAATTTGTGAGAGAGCACCTGAGTAAACTGCATGACAGTGGTTATTACTGCACATTAATATGGATAATAGCAAACAAGCAAATACATTTATTGAGCACGGAATAATTGTTTTTTCTTTGCTCAAACTATTTTTTTTTTATTTATTTATTTTTGCAATTGTTAATTTCTGTTCAAAATATAATGTAATGTGCTTGCACAATATAGTTCTCTGTGCTCAAAACTTACAATTACTCGCTCAGGATTAAGGCACACATATAAGGCCATAGATAAGCACATCCTCACATTATGCATAGGTCAGACAGATTTGGCTGCAATATGAAAAAGAGGATACTATATTTATTTTTGAAGCAATTGGTAGCAACATTTTGGAAGAAATAGTGCAGCACCTAAAATCGTGATCCTGCTATCTTGACACACTTCCCACTTCTTTTTTTCAAAAGTTTGCTAAAACTCACTGATAACTGCAGTTGTAAAATCCCTTCTTAAAGAGCTATCTTTATAAGAACAATCTTGATACCTTTTAGAGCAATTACAGACCAATATCAACTGATCAAATGGATTCAACCTCAAATGGATACCGTGACAATTTTTTATATATAGTTTCCAACTGCATCATAGTACAGAGGCAGCACTCATTAAGATAATAAATTATATTCACTTAAGTTCTTATTCTGGCAAAATATCAGTGCTGGTATTACTAGATCTCAGTGTTGTGTTTGACACTGTCGATCATAACATACTTCTACAGAGACTGTAAAACTGGGTATGGCTTTCTGTGATGGTACTTCAGATAGTTCAGGTCATACTTGAGGTACAAAGGATAGGTTATTATGTGAGTACAAGAGACCATAAGTCTAAGAGTCCCACAAGTAGCAATTCTTGCACCACTCTTGATTAACCTGTAGATGCTCCCACTAAGTCAAATAATGAGAAAGAACCAAATTGACTATCATGGCTATGCTGGTTCTCCCTTATGCGAACCAAATGATAAGCATTACGTAAATCCAATTTTGTGAAAATGGATGCTCCTTGTAACCGCTCGAAGGATGAAGACATCAACGGCAAAGGATAAGAATTCTTCACCGTGATGTTGTTCAACCCCCGGTAATAAATGCACGGTCGCAGAGATCCATCCTTCTTCCCCACAAAAAAGAACCCCACCCCCGCTGGAAATGAGGAAGGAAGAATGAACTTGGATGCTAGAGAATCAGAAATATATTTCTCCATAGCCTCCCTCTTTGGAACAGAAAGTTAATATAACTTGCCCTTAGGTGGAGACTAACCTGGTACTAAGTCTATGGCACAATTGTAAGGACGATGCAGAGGAAGTAATGTTATGATCTCAGAGTGGTTGCCAGATGTAATGAGGGTAATGGATCCAGTAACGTGAGAAATGTTGGGGAGTTGCTGTCCATTGAGAGCATTTACAGATATCTTGTGAGTGAGGGGAAACATGGGAATATGAAGTTGTTGTGCCATTCTAAAATCCAAAAAGTTAGCTTCTGCCCCAGAGTCCAGTAAGGCTTTGGTGTCGTGTGTATTAGTTGCCTACCTTAGTCTTACTGAAAGGAGTGTAGATGAGGTCTTCTCGGAGGAGATCCCACCCGATAGTAGCCTTATAGTTACTACTGTCCCTGAACTTTTACCGGGAAGGAATGGATGAAGTGACCCGCTTTACAGCAATAAAGGCAAAGTCCTTGGGATTTCCACCTCTCTCTCTCCTCCCAGGAAAGCCAAGCTCTACCCACCTGCATGGGCTCGGGATCGGAGACCATCTCCCCTCTGCCGGTACGCAGATCCTCCACGCCGCGAAACTGATGACTCTGCTGAAACTGGCCCATTCTACTTAAGCGCGCATCAACTCTTAGTGCCAGTTTGATGAGTCCATTTAGCATGAGAGGTAGGTCCAGCATGCAAAATGCACCTTTGATCAGATGCAACTACACTCACAACTAACACCGAGCGCTCCCCCTGGCGAAGATCGGTGATTAGTCTGGCCACCTCCCTACCCGTCACCGCACGATCGAAAACCATCCTCATCTCCTTGGAAATTTCCTAGAATGAGGTGCAGAATGGATTTTGATTGCCCCACACCAGAGATGGGGACTCGAGTTTGAGACTCGGACTCGAGTGCGACTTAAGTTGCACAAACAGTGACTTCAGACTCGACTTGAGACTCGTCCTCGAAAGACTTCAGACTCGACTCGGACTCGAGCTCCGGGACTCGTGAACAATGTTAATTTTTAGTAAACGTCAGATGAGCTCGCTGTTAGAGTTGTGACGTTCGCGAACGAACCGATTCTTTTGAACGGCTCATAAACATGAACGATGGGAGCCGAGTCACGGCTGGAGGGGAGCCGTTCTTTCTGTCGCTCTTTTTTCCTATGCGTGTTTCAGAGCGCGTGTTTCACACAGATGCACACAAATGAGCTCCTCCGCGAGACAGAACAGTTATAGGGGGAGGGGCGCACCCAGCGCAGGCCAACCCTTTATAGCGTGATGATATTAGTTATTAGTTGTGCACGCATCCTTCACGTGAGTACTCCAGTGGAAAAAAACCTGCGTGCCTCTGTCATTGGGTAGGAGCGGAGCCACGACGTTTTGCACAGATATTCATTGCAGCCCACTTTGTTATTGTTCATTGACTTGAAGGGGCTGATGTCCTATTTGCAAAGTTTACAGTAGTAATAGTATGTAGACATTTCCATTTTATTTATTCTAATTTTATCTACTTTAAATATTTTTGGTTCTCTATCAAAATGTTCTTGTGTGATAACAATGTTCTTGTGTGGAAGTGTTTGTAGTAAAAGCTGTTTTGCACAGAAATTCATTGCAGCCGGCTTTGTTTTTTATGTTTATTTGTGAGTAGGTATTGTATGAATAACATAAGTCAGCGTAGCTTTGTTCATTCTTAAGCCAGACAAGAGGTGTGCAGCTATACAGCCAGGACAGACAGAAGGCCATTACTGAATCCATAAATGCAAAATAACTTAAAAGTAAAGCATTCTTGGTGTTTTTGTCATGTTGCAATAGCCTGTTTACACTGATTATATACCAAAATCATAGTTGATATTGTATGCTAATAAATAGAGTTGTCATAATAACATATTACATGCTTTGAATTCCTTATATATAGCTATGCAGTGTTCTAAGCAGCTTGGATGGGTCGCTGTATGTGATGCAACATTTATTATAACCAGAGACTTAATATAATAAAGAGACTTGAGACTTGACTTGGACTCTAGCTCAGAGACTTGAGACTTGACTTGGACTCTAGCTCAGAGACTTGAGACTTGACTTGGACTCTAGCTCAGAGACTTGTGAGCATCTCTGCCCCACACCACCGTTCCCTAAAGAGCTGCCTTTTCCAAAGGAAGAGTGAGGACAAATGCCACCTTGGTCTGTTCTTGAAACGTCTACTGCTGTAATGAGAAGTATGGGAATGAGAAGTTCATGCTGATGAGGCTGCTATGGTGGAAGGGGCTTTTCAGGTGTTGGAGTTGTTGGGTGAGCTTAGACACCTGCACCACAAGAGCTTTGATCGCCCGACCTGTGTTGGCGATACTCTCTTCTTGTTGATCCATCCTCGCTATGCTGCGAGAATCAAAATCGACCCAGGTGATTGCGCCTGCTGCATCCATGATGTGGTCAGATCGTTCTGTAACGAACACAGGAGCAGGATGCAAAAGCCGGTATCCAGCCCTCTGTTTTCAGCAAGTGCTGTGTGTGTGTGTCAGTCGCTATCTATTTGTGATATTTAGTGTCATTTGTCCACTGATAAACTCCATTTGTCAAAGCTTCAATCAAGAGAAGTTTTGGGTGAGAGCAGGCAGCGTTCAGGCAGTGTGTTTACATTTAATGTAAACTCTACATTTAATTCTGAGGAATAGAATTACATATTTGTCTGACTATGTGTTAGATGTACAGGGGCTCTTGGGGTGTAATTTCTTGTGTTAGAACACGTGTTCACCTCTCTTCCTCTGAGGAGGTTGATGTGGTCAGTGGCTGCTGGGCGGACCAGAGGCCAGTCTCGTGAGACTGGTTCCCTTAAGAGGTCACATGGCAGTGTGGGAGCCCCTGCCAAGTTTGCTTCATGGGGACCTACCCCGTGCAGGCTCTGGTTTAGTTCTCCTAGCAGACTACGTGGGTCTGAGGTCCATCTTTTTAGGAGACTTCAGCTACGAGAGTCCTGATACTGCGGCTCAGGACCTCAGAGGGCAGGCCCCTCTGAGGAAGAGTGTTGTACACGGCATTACACAGTGCCTGTCTTTCCTCAGTGCCCTCAGGAGATCAATCTGCCAACCCTGCCGATGTTCCAGGGCACAGCGGTCTCCGGCGAGTGCTTCTCTCAGGTACCACCCGGAAATGTAGCGGTGCTAAGAGGCTAACGACCTCCTGGGAGGTTTCCAGAGCAGCTAGTTCGGCCGTCTCCTGCCAGTGCGCCGCTTCAGGGCATTGAGCTAACTGCTCTGATGACAGCAGAGATCTGTCTTGAGAGGCTGACTCCCTTAGTAGACTATTTGGCAACGTGAAAACTACTGCCAAATGTGTCTCAGTGGATCCTGCACACTGTAGTGAGAGACCACAGAATCCAGTTCTGGTGGGCCCCAAGCGGGCTCTGGTAATGGAACAGAAGTAGACTCTCTCTGAGGACAGAGGCCATCGAGGTGGTCCCTCCTCGGGTTGCAGAGTCCGGGTCCTACAGTCAGAACTTCGCTGTTCTGAGGAAGGATGAGGTGTTGTGTCTTTTTTTAGATCTGTGCTTTTTGAACCGCTCAGTCAGGCGACTGATGTTCAGCACGCTTGTACAGGCCAAGTCTGAGGACTGGTGTGTCACGATCTATCAAAAATATGCACTATTCCCCATCCTTCTTCATCAGAAGTTCCTGAGGTTTGCTTTTGGGGGCCAAAGCCTACCAATACGGATCTTCCTCTGGCCTTGCACTCTCACACCACACTTCCACGACTCAACCACATTGATGATTGGTTGATATTAGCTCAATCAGAGCAGATGACGATTTGGCATCGAGGTGTCGTTCTCACTTACATGAAAGAGCTGGGGTTAAGACTTAACACCAAGGAAAGTGTGCTTTTTCCATTACAGAGAACCATTTATCTGGGTGTGGTGTGGGATTCGACCACGATGCAGGCACGTATGACACATGCTCGGATCGAGTCAATCTTCACTGCAGTCGCGAGGATGAGAGAAGGTTGGTCACTCACTGTCAAGCAGTCTCAGAGACTGCTGTATCTGATGGCAGCTGCGTCCAATGTGAATGCTATTGGCCTGCTGTACATGAGACCCCTTCAGAGACCAAGGGGTTCTCCTCGAGGAGTCATGCGGCAGTGACTACGTGCCTTAGACATGTGGAGAAAACCTTGATTCGTCTCAGGGCCCGGTGCTGGGAGCTCCTTGTCACTGCATAATGCAAGTGACGGACGTATCCCTCACCAGCTGGGGTGCGTTCATGAGTGGCCTCCCTGCCCATGGTCTGTCGAGTGGCCACCATCCGACATGGCATATCATCTGCCCGAGGATGCTGACTGTGATTCGAGCACTACATTTCCTTCTCCCAGACCTAAGAGGTCACCATGTGCACTCCAACAACACAGCAGTGGTCTCTTACATCAAGCACCAAGGAGTTCTGCGCTCACGCCGTTTATACAAACTAGCATGCCAGATCCTTGTGTGATCCCAGGGTGAACTCCTCTAACTGAGAGCAGTCCACATTCCTGGGCATCTTAATATGGGAGCAGGCATAATCTTGAAGCAGGGGACGTGGCCCGGGAAATGGCAGCTTCACGACGAAGTGATTAAGCAGAGTTGGAGAGGTTGGCCAGACTCGGGTGGATCTGTTTGCGACTCGAGAGACATCGCACTGTCCCCTATGGCTTCCTCTGACTCATCCAGCTCCACTGGGGCTGGATGCCGTGGTACAGACGTGGCCGAGGCTTCATCTGTACATTTTTCCCTCGATTGCTCTGCTCCCGGGAGTTCTGGAGAGAGTGTGCTGGGACAGAGTCTGGCTGCTGTTAGAAGCCCATTCTGGCCGGGCCTTAGCCTGATTTCTCTTTTTGACGGCACTCCATGGAAGGTTCCCATCAGGAGAGATCTCCTCTCGCAGGTGGAGGGTGCGCCCCCGCATGGAGCTTAGAGGCTGTAGGTGTTGTCTCTAAAGGGGAGGCACAACTCTTAGCTTATGATCTTTCAACCGAGGTTGTTGAGACCATTCTCCAATGCCTTGAAGTGGAAGCTTTTCAATTCTCTTTGCAGAGACCGCAGCTCGACCCAGTTAACTGCCCGGTTGTTTTAGTGCCAGGGTTCCTGCAGGCTTTCCGCAGGGTTGACCCATTCCACCCTAAAGGTCTATGTGGCGGCCATGGCGGCCTACCGTGCCCCTCTCAGTGGCCAGTTAGTTGCCAGAGACCCTCTGGTTACTTTTTTCTTCCTTGGGTGCGCTGAGGCCTCCGGCCAGAAGAAGCTTATGCTAAGCAGTGATCAGGATGCTATCCTAAGCATTGATTCCTCTGATCTCCCCTCTCTTGTCTCTTGGGGGTCAAGACTCACTCCTTCTGAAGTTGGCGATTACTGTCAGGCTCCTGTCTCCTTCACTTGCTTTAACTGTGCTCTTCCACACTAGGCAGAGATTTGAAAGTCTGGCGGCGTGGGCATTTTTGTTCCCCAAACATTCTCAATGCAGATAGAGTTCCTGAAGAGGAACGTCTGAGGTCACGTATGTAACCCTGGTTCCTCGAAGGAACAAGATGCTGCATTTCAGTGCCACACTTCTGGCATCTCTGGCTGGCGCTTGCTTCATCCTTTGAGGCTAGTTACTGGCTTCGCCGCTAATGCTTTTATGCTTCCTGGTCTCTGACGTCACCCGCCTATGACGTCTCGGCCATCCATTGGACTGATTACACATGTTATTCAGAGATGTCACGCTGGAGGTGTTCCCCAAATGTTCTCGACGCAGTGTCTTGTTCCTTCGAGGAACCAGGATTAAATACGTAACCTTAGACATTTATTGACAAGGTAAATAACAGCGGTCAGACGGGAAAAAAACACAGGAAGTCCACAACACAAATGGTAGTTCGAGACGATCACAAACTCTGATGGTGGGTGATGCAGGGACTTCGGTGGACAACCAGTGATGATCCTCGGTGATCCGTTGCTGTATCCTAAGTGACAGTGCTCATAATCCCAGTGCAGAATGCAGGAAGAACACAGCGGAGAACCACAATGATCTGATAACATGAGACAGCAATTACTGCACTAAAATGGACACAAACAATGGGTAGCAGCTGGTGCTGCTGATTAGCCGTGATTACAGACCACACCCTCAGACACACACCCAAACACTTGAGACACACACACATAAGATGAGAGAGAACAGAAAGAGAGACAGCGAATTCATGCACCGTGACAGACGTGGGTTCAGGTAAACCAGTCTAATATTGTATTATTCTGTCAACTGAAAGTTGTGGATTGCAATTATGTAGCTAATACGGCTTAGTTCCCTAAATTCTAGGTCATTTTCATTGTAATAATATTGTACAATTTATAAAACCATAGAGTAAGGACATAAATAGAAATTTATTTTGTGTTTGCCTCTTTCTCAAAAGACTATAAAGTGCACATTTATACTAAATAGTCTACCTCAAATGCATTAAAAATGACATCTAAGAGAGATCCTTTAAAAATAGATCTGCATGGCAAGATCTATTGGGACCACATTCATACTCATTACTGGCATGCATCTCGCAGTGATCAGGTAATTAATTGGTCATTTCCATTCATTCATTCATTTGGTTATTTGTTTGTTTGTTTAGTTAGTTATTTCTGTGGTTGGACATGCAGCAAATATTTAATAAATTAACCTAATTTATGTTGTAATTTGCTCAAACTAATTTAAAGTCTATGTCAACAGAGAAATGCAGACTCAAAGGCTAGAAACAAACACACACAAAAAACATAAATAAAGTAATAATAATAATAATAATAAATATTCATATTAACAACAAAAACAACCTGACCCGTAGTAATTTCTATGTGGCATATATATATATATATATATATATGTATATATATATATGTCCAGGCTTTGGATGTGTGGATTAGACCACATTTGGCCTGATTATGGACCAGAAGGTCTGGTATGATTTTTGCTGAAATATCTGCATGCATACCCATTGATTTCTGGGGGTGAGTCTCCGTTTATAATGTGCTAAATAGTGTGTAGCAGTGACACTTAAACATATTTTACTTGCCCATGTTATGTTATATGTAAGTGTTTTTTTTTATTTTTTATTCCTATTAATACATTTGGAAATTACTTATTGAATTAATATAATGAAACAAGCTTAAAGTGGTTATGGTTACCTTAACATTATATTTGCTATATGAGTTTCAAGACATGGGCAATAGCTTTGACATTTAATAACAAAACCTGACAGGCTTTTTGTGCTGCTAATTGTCAGAAGACCTGAAGAACTTCTTACCCTTGCAAGTAAACGTTTAATAATCTAACATGATTTTAACAAACAGTTCTAACTGTATAATATCAAAGTAATGTTTATTTATACTGAAGCTATAATTGTGAGTTTGCTGACATACTGCTAGAGGTTAGCTCCAACATTTAATCATTTTTACATTTAATCATTTAGCAGACGCTTTTATCCAAAGACTTACAAAAGAGAACAATAGAAGCAATCAGACCAACGAGAGAACAACAACAGTATACAAGTGCCATGACAAGTTACAGTTAGCCTAGTACAGAACACGTAGCTGTTTTTTTAAGAATAGAATAGAATAGAATAGAATAGAATAGAATAGAATAGAATCAACCACACCTGTTCCAGCTGATCAAGGTCTTCAGGATTACTAGAAACTTTCAAGCAGGTGTGAGTTGGACCTGGTTGGAGCTAAACTGTGCAGAGCTACAGCCCTCCGGGAATTGAGTTTGACACCACTGTATTGCGACTGGTCTTTATTGTTATTATTATTATTTAATTAGTCCAAATAAATGCAAGTATAGGCAGTCCATTAGAGAGATTTAAAAGTTCATAAAAAGATGGCTACTGCACAACAATGAGAGAAGAAGAAAGCAGACCCAAATGCAAACAAATTAATCCAAAGGTATGTTCCAAATGTTAACATTTACCAGATACATGTTATCAGTCTGAGATTGTCTAAATAATCATACGTGTCATTATCTGTTCCCCTTTTTGTCTCTCTTTCTGTCAATCTGTCCCTCTTTTAGGGTATGCTTACAGGTGCATCTTAGTAAATTAGAATGTCATGGAAAAGTTTATTTATTTTTATTTAATTCAACTCAAATTGTGAAACTTGTGTATTAAATAAATTCAATACACACAGAACATCAGAAACCCACCATATCTCAACAAATATCTCAACAAGTTTCCTGAGCCTTCAAAACGGTCTCTCATTTTGGTCCATTAGGCTACACAATCATGGGGAAGACTGCTGATCTGACAGTTGTCCAGAAGACAATCATTGACACCCTTCACAAGGAGGGTAAGCCCCAAACATTCATTGCCAAAGAGTGCTGTATCCAAGTTTGTTAACAGACGGTTAAGTGGAAGGGAAAAGTTTGGAAGAAAAGGATGCACAACTAACCGAGAGAACTGAAGCCTTTTGATGATTGTGAAGCAAAATTGATTCAAGAATTTGAGTGAACTTCACAAGGAATGGACACAGACGTGTCAAGGAAGTTGTTGTATGCCTCTTGTTAAGCCACTCCCGAACCACAGACAACGTCAGAGGCATCTTACCTGGGCTAAGGATAAGAAGAACTGGACTGTTTCCCAGTGGTCCAAAGTCCTCTTTTCAGATGAGAGCAATTTCATTTGGAAACCAAGGTCCTACAGTTTGGAGAAAGGGTGGAGAAGCTCATAGCCCAAGTTGCTTGAAGTCCAGTGTTAAGTTTCCACAGTCTGTGGTGAATTTGGGTGCAATGTCATCTGCTTGTGTTGGCCCATTGTGTTTTTTGAAAACCTATTTTTTTGTAGATGTTGATTTCATTTTCCAACGGGATTTGGCACCTGCCCAAACTGCCAAAAGCACCAAAAGTTGAATGACCATGGTGTTGGTGTGCTTGACTGAGGAAGCTTCTGGACTTTTTGTTGCATTTTTTTTTATACAGTACTGTGTAAAAGTCTTAGGCCACTAGCATTTTCGCCAACAAAAATGGTTTTAAGTCTGTAATATCTATGTTTTGCTGTAGTGTGTCAGTAGGAAAATATAAGTTTTTCTGTATATATATAAATTGTAACAACACTCATATTTTCATTGTGTAATTCTGTATGAGTAAATGTGTATATATATATGGGTAAATAAATATATGGGTACTGAAACTGGGCCAACACCACCGGCATTGGACCACAATCACACCGACGTCGTTGGCCAAAGTTTTAGTACCCAGGCTCGGGCCAGTTCTGGCTAAGTGTTTCAATTCTTGTTGGCAGGATTGTGGCCCAATGCCAGCAGTTTTGGCAGCTGGGACGTCATTCATCCCATGTCCATGCTGAGTCTGGCAACCAAAGCCTGGTGAGTTATTTCTTCTGGCCTGCCAGATCTGGGTCATTATCGTGCCAAACCATTGTTTTCATAATTGATGTATTTGTTTACACTTTTTAATTATATTGTTTATTATTAGTTTATTATTATTTATTTATTTCCTAACTCAAAATCATTGCTGTACTGTCAAGTGCATTTCTATGTGACAAAATGCTATGTTAAGTCAATAACCTATAAGGCCTACATTCAATAATATCTATAATTATTTGTTGTTATATCTTAAGTGAACTTGTGGGCCGGATTTGTCCAAGGCCAAATTTTAACCCTATTAAGGCCCTGGAGTTGAAAATTGGAAGATTTCTATCTTCTATATATCTATCCAAATTCATAGTTATAATTTAAATTAACAGAAACAATAAAAAAAAAACTTTTGTCTGTAATGCATCTCTATCCTTTGAGACTATTTAAAATCAACACGTAAGTGAACACTAGATGTCACTACCCTCCCATGTTAAAACCACGATTCGTTGCAAACGTTCAAATCAATAGATAATACACAATAATTTTACAGACTGCCATGGTCAATATAAAATCATTCTGGGTTTTTGTTAAATGTGAGCCAAAATCATCACAATTAAAAGAACCAAAGACATAAACTACTTCAGTCTGTGTTATTTCAATTACTGAAATAAATTAACTTTTCCATAACACACTAATTTATTGAGATACACCTGTAGTTCAACAATTTGGTGTTTTCAAGATCCAACCAGAGGCATTTCTCGTGATTTGGGGTCCCTTAACAAATTATGGGCATGAGGTTCTATTTAATTTAATTGCACACATTTAGCTTGTTTATTCTTGGAGCTTATTTTACTCTATCTGTGTTGCTTGCTGCTATAACCAGCAAGCTGTAAGAAGCTAGCTCATGTTCTATAATGAGTCTGCTCAGTGATGTTATTATAATATTGCATAATAAACATTGTTAAATTTCCAAAGAAACACTGCTGTTGGGTCACTTCTACTTTTGTGGCCAATTTTCCGTCATGGCGGTACCCCTATGGACTTTGTATATTTTTATTATATTATATTTAATATATTATTACACACATTTTTTTAAATTATTTTCATTATTATTAACCCACATATAAATTACTTTATGGTTTAATGGTATTTTATTGTTACATGACTTACACGTAAAAGCATTTCCCCTTTGAACAAGAATTCACAGACATAGTTTTCAGAGTTTTCCTGTTTTATGCCCTCCAAAAATGTCCACGTTACCCACTAATATTTTCCAGCAGCTCATAAACTGAACATAAATCTGTATGTTTTCTTTTTCTTTTGCTTCAACAACAATACCAGAGCCGAAACACAAACCTTTCCGACGACTGAAAATATTTATTGAAATTGTAACTAATGCAGCTTTAGGCTAATGTTAATCATAATATTTGATTATATATATATATATATATATATATATATATATATATATATATATATATAATTCATTTAATGCATTTAATGTTGTTCTAATTGAAAGCATGGTTTCTGGTATAAACCTGTTTCATTCATTTTGGGGGAAAAAAAGTTTTTTATCATCATCATCATCATTATTATTATTTTGTTGTTGGTTCAACTATTTTGAAAATATTTGTAAAGAATTAAGAAACAATTTTAGCAACTAAATATGAACTAACAAAAGGTTTTTAGTTTTAACTTAACAGAAAACTCTGGGGGGAAATCGCTACTAATCTTTCCTGTGTATAATAAATGTTACAACTTTATCAGCGTGACAACGCAAGACCATAAACGCTAAACGACTATAAAATGGTTATTTAAAGAGGTTTACATATAGTAGCCTATACCTTTTAACATAATGGCTTGATTTAAGTATACTATATATATATATATATATATATATATATATATATATATATATATATATATATATATATATATATATATATATATATATACTGTCAAGGACTTATTGAACACTTTTTTTTCACGCTTTTGTCTGCTTTTACGACTTTCAGTTCGCATATATATTAAGGAATTCCATTGCAGTAAAACCATAAACCTCCCCCTCCTTTAAGCATCCCTCTGAAGGTGAAATAGGCATTTATTAAGTGAACATGAACGTCGAAAATTTAATGGAGCCTGCATTTGTTTTCACCTGATATAGACTGGATTTATCCGATTTACCATTTTGGTTTATTTACAGTTGTCAAGAAAAGAAAATCAGGTTGTCAATTACCTGGTTAAAATAATAAAAATTCCAATTTAAAATAAATATGTATCAATGAAACGCGTTTATTTTCCATGTTGGCTGCACAGGTTATTTAACCGAGTGGCAAAATACAAGACATCTTGAGAAAACGATGAAAACATCGGTTTGTTCATATTTAATCGATTTAATAATCCGTTCTATTTACTTGTTATGGTTGTGAAATACAGTCGTGTAATAGAAATATAGTTGTTTATAAATTATAAGGAAAATGTTTGAGAGTTTGTTGTAGTTGTAGGCCAAAATTCACATTATATGGTCCAAAACAATAACGCACCTGCAGCGTGTGAAGAGCCTATTTTATGTATTTTCATTATTATTGCATTCATTTCACAATTTATATTTAAATACAAACCAAATAAAATGAATAGCAACCACAGCGTGCACTACTTAATTAGACGACGTCGTTGTTAGGCGAATCGATTCTTTAACCTAGCTAGGGCTATTCACTAATTACCTAATTTTATTACTAAACCTTATAATCTCGTTTATGCTATAGGGGTTGGTGCTTGTGGACATAATTCTGTATTACATGACATCACTCTGACGAGCCAAAAAAAAAAAAAAAAAAAAGAAAAAAGACAGAAAAAAAGATAAATTGCCTACCAGTGATTTGTAGCCTACTTATTTGTACAAGAAGCCTGAAATTGTTTTACTTTATATAGAGAAAGTAAACGTCGAGGGATATATAGCCTATATATATATATATATATATATATATATATATATATATATATATATATATATATATATATATATATATATATACATACAATTTGTGGTCATAACATATAGGCTATATATTATATCACTCGAGTTTTACTCTAAGCGAACTAAGTGTTTGAGAGAGAGAGAGAGAGAGAGAGAGAGAGAGAGGTGGAGAGAGAGAGAGAGAGAGAGAATCAATAATCTAATATCTCAATATAAGGAGGTGTACATGCGTTATGTTCTGCACGTTGCTGTAACGGGGCACAGAAAAGACTTTCTTATTTTCACAATTTTATTGATGCTTCCTGATTTTTTTTTTATTTTTTTATTTTTTTATCGGAAGATAAAAGGTCGACTGACATTATCATCTCACCCATCTTTTAACGAGGATTTGGAAACATTAGGCTGCGTATATATTCTCTGCCGGTTGTCCTGAAATAAGTTAAAAAGTAGGCCTATTTATACATTAGCTACTTGTAATTAAAGACACGAATAAGTTTACGTGAGGAAAAAAGAAAGCGTGCGTAAAGAGATCAAGGGGAAGGAGTGTGAGAAAAGGTGTGTATAGCCTATGTGTGTTTTAAAGAAAGAAGGTATGAATTCCTATTTTACGAACCCGTCGCTCTCGTGCCATTTAAACGGCGGTCAAGAGGTTCTGCCCAATGTTACACTCAGCTCGACAAACTATGACCCGGTGCGACACTTCTCGCCATATGGCGCTGCCGTGGCCCCAAACCGGATATACTCCAATCCATTCTATTCAACACAAGAAAACGTTATGTTCGGGTCCGGCCGAGGACCGTACGAGTATGGATCAAATGTGTTCTACCAGGACAAGGATGTGCTTCCAAGTTGCAGACAAAGCCTTGGGCAAACACAGGGTTCAATGACCCAGGATTACGCTTCAGACCAAGGCAAGACTCTGTCTCAGGAACCCAAAGGAAGTATTCAAATATATCCGTGGATGCAGCGGATGAACTCGCACAGTGGTGAGTATAGAAAAAAAAGGGGGTGACTTTAGTAAGGGGTGGATTTGTTTTTACGACTGGGAAACCCACGTTTTATCACCCCATAAAGCACTGACGAAATGTCTTTTTCACCTGCTATAAAAGCGCTTTGTGGATGGAGAATATCCATGTGGCTGGAACAAACGCTTTGCCAACAAATCCATTCAATAGAGAAAACATAAACGTAGAAGATCATTCTCCGAGAATCTACATAGTGCAAGGGACCAGAGAACTAATGTTTTAGCATGATTATTATGATGCTGGATTATGTCATCTGTCTTTAAAATTGTATTAGCCGAGCTAAACTGAACAGTGTTTTTTGGAGCCTTTTTCATGATTTTAACCAAACCATCTTTTTTCTAACAGGAGTTGGCTATGGCTCTGACAGACGGCGAGGTCGCCAAATCTATTCGCGATACCAAACTTTAGAACTAGAGAAGGAATTCCATTACAATCGTTATTTGACAAGACGCAGACGAATAGAGATTGCCAATGCGTTGTGTCTGTCGGAACGCCAGATTAAAATTTGGTTTCAGAACCGCCGCATGAAGTGGAAGAAGGAGAGCAACCTCACATCCACCCTGAATGACTGTGGCTCTATAGGGGCTGGCCAGGACACGGACAAAGAAGAAGAAGGGGAAACCGGAAGAAAAAAAGAACATAACTGACGGCCTTAACACCTCTGAAATAATGTTCCACTACATGACAACTAGGCTACCTATCGAACTTTCATAATTTGCACAGTTTATTAACACCAAAAACTGTTATCTTTCAAGTAGATGCGATGCGTGCCTCTGCTATTCCCAAAACTGTTGAAACGTTTATTTTCCAGAAATGACATTCTTACATATATACTGTTAAAAACAGACAGCTACAACATATTTTCCTTCAGTGTATTTTGATTTGCTCTTGGGACATTCTAAAAACCATCTTATTTATAATAATATCTTGGATACTGAGAAGTTCATAAGAGGCTGTGGATGCATTTGACCAATTGACGGGAAATTTCAAGTATTGCGCCACAATAATTTATTGTGCATTATATCATTAACTG
Organism: Carassius gibelio; assembly: GCF_023724105.1. Taxonomy (NCBI): domain Eukaryota; kingdom Metazoa; phylum Chordata; class Actinopteri; order Cypriniformes; family Cyprinidae; genus Carassius; species Carassius gibelio. The sequence continues at coordinate 3,793,928 of NC_068406.1, read as the reverse complement.
TTAAACAGATACATTGAGTGCATTGTAAATGTTTGTAAATATTTTACATCCAAATACTTTTGTCTAACATTTGTGTAGCTTTGCTACAATGCTGTTTTATGCATTTATTTTCTTTGTGCTACATTCTGTAGAAACCACACGGTGTGAAAAACGTATTCTCAGATCATTTTTCAAACTTTAGAATATTAGCTAACAAACTTAATGGACACAGTGTTTGAAAACAACGCAAATAATTCGTCAATAAAGTTGTGATGCATATAACAACATTACTTCATTTCCTGTTAATTTTTGAATAAAGTCGCATAATTTCTTTTAAAAAAAAGGAAAGAAAAAAGACAACACTAGAAACCCTTCAAAAGGTGAGGTTGGCATAGATAGAGAATTGTTCTACATTCAGAACATTAATTCATTGTACATTGTGATTGTAGTAATGAGGATATGAATGTATTTATTTATTTAATCTCTCGGTGTTCTCAATCTTGTAATGATGATATGAATAATAATAATAATAATGAGGAAGAGGATGATGATGATGTAACACTCTGTCCATAACTCATCACAAAACTGATGTTGGTTAATAACATAAAAAAATTAAAAAAGAAAAAGAAAATCGAACGTTAAATCGGAACAGAGAGATTTACATTTTGTGTCTCATTAAAATACATGTACACGATAATGAACTTTATTTAGCCTTTAACAAATTAATAATAATAGGCCTACATTTTGCATCGTAAGTTGGAACATATATCTATTTCTAATCTTTGAAAATAAGATATAGATCATTTGTTTTTGCTGTGTCCTTTCACTGCAGTAAGTATTAACAAATTTAAAGGTTAGAAATGACAAATAAATTTTTTGCTAATACAAATCTTATACAAACGACATCACTGTATTTAACGAAATCAAGTTGCTTTGAAAAACATCTCATGGTAAGTTTCAAATTGCAATGCAGATTTATCGCCTGTCCATAATTATATTTAACAGCTGGTGACGCTGTCGGCCGCTTTTCCTCACCTCACCCTTCACACCCAACACAATCTTACTAAATACCGAAGCATTTCCATTATTAAGATCCAGATCCAACCCATTTTATGAGGATTATATAATAATAATAATAACAACAACAACAACAACAAAACATATGTAATGGTGCACGTGTTTATGCGGTCTACGAAAAACTAACGCAGTATTCTATTTCAATTTACTTGTGAATTCATGAGTGGTCATTCATTGTCCAATTGCAATCTCCTGGGCGCCTGCTTTCATTGTTCATAACAAGGGCTCACATCAGATCACTGCCTCTGTTTGCTTGATGATCAGTCAGGGCTAAGTCAGCACTGATTATCCCTCGATAGGAATGAAGCCTCCGTCAAAACGCCCTATAGCCATTTAATTTCATTATAACTTTTATAGAAGTATGTAAAAGGATTATGATGATAACAGCAACACAGAAAACTAATTTAGGACTCCGATTGTGTTTTGAAGACCTTATTCGGAAATTGTAAAACTAGTAACATATCCGTTCATCAGCTCATATTCGCTAACACAATCAAGACTACATTTATGACAGTGTAATTAAATAATCAATCCTTTCAAAACATCAGGCAATGATAGGCGAACCTGTTAGGAATCAATGACACAATTCGTTATTTTATAATATTTATTGAATAGCCTATATGATGATAATAGCTATAAGTGTGACTATATGTTAATTAGTGCTAGACTTTAAACACGTTCTCCAATATTAATAAAAGTGACTTAATTTGAAAAATAATTTATTGCAACCATCATTTTATCCACTGTACTTTTTAAACCTGTCAGATACTACACTCTTCACGATTCCATACAACAAGAACCCTTTTGTCTAAATGTTAAGGAACCTTTAACATCTAAAGAACCTTTCACAAAAACCTTTTTTGGAGAAAAAAGCTTCTTCAGATTATAAATCTTGGACTGAGAGGTTCTTTGTGGAAGCAAAAATTGTTATTTCTATGGCTTCGCTGTGAATAGCGCCTTTATTTTTAAGAGTGTTAGTTCTCATGCCTATACGTTTGTTAAACAACAGGAAGAAATAGACCTTTTAACAGCAACATTTTGAATTATTGTGATTCCAAACCAGAATCTGATGGGAAAAAAAAGATCAAAAAACGAAGAAAGAGCTTCATTCCAAACTACTCAATCCGTCTATACAGATCAAACTTGAATTAAAATCTGCCTAAAATGAGGATTTCAAGATACAGAGAAGTTCTCGGGTGCAGCTGGAAGAAAAGCACATCGCAGTACAAACTCCAATGACAACAAATTCTCTCATGTTCTTTACATAAATGCATTGCTGTGATGCCGTGGAACCGTTCATGCATTCGTTTACAGCAAGCAAACTGAGAAAATAAAACCTTGTTTATTTAATACCGATTTAGTGTATAGTCACTGTATTTTGTTTTGTTATATTTTTATATATTTATTATTTTGTTATAAATTCCCGTTAAATCTGAAACACAACCCAGTGCAGTGCAAAACAAAACAAAAAAGACCTGTAAAAAAAAAAAAAAAAACACGAGAGAGAGAGCACCTGTTTAAAAAATTTAATCCTTCATATTAATTCAGTAGACCTACACTTTCTTCGTGACTTTTGTCAAGGAACATGTAAAAATGTATCTCCAAGATCACGCCCCAAAATCTATATACATTATAATACAAAAATATTTTGTCCCCATATGTTTCCTGGTATGTAGTTTTATCCCATTTTGAATAATTGAATTTAAAAAAAAGAGAGCAATGTTAAGATCGTCGAACAATGTCTTCATTAACTGATGCATAAAAGAAATTAAATTTGGGATGTAGCGTAGGCTACAGCATGCAATAAATTTATACTAATCGAATGTAATTAATAGCGATTACAGCATCAAAGATAGGCTACTAACCTTATGATTTAATCATAAAACAGCCATACTCCGGCTTACAACTCAGCTACAAGCGACCTACAGGTTCTTTTAACTACCGCGAGTGAAGTCACACTTGAGTTATAAATCACTAATGCATCATTTCTGTTGTTAGTTCTTGCACTGATTATTTCATTTAGTAAATTTCGCATATTAATAAGACGAACGTTATGACGAAGATACATGTCTTGACTCTGCAATGAAATAGAAATATAATTTAAGATGAAAAAGTATGGCAGCTCATTACACATGACATTATCCATTAAGTTTTACGGGTATTTCTGTTAACTCTAAAACAGTGCAATGAAGTGTAAAATTCAAAATACTGGTAAAAACACCTGTAAATATAAATGCATGCATCTGTCCGTTTACAAAGTTATCCTAATTAATATTTTAATTTTATGCTTGTTTGAGAAATGCATTTTGTCCAAGCTTTCTCAAACCATTTCAATCACAAGGAAGACAGCTTTACAGTTTGTTTGAATGTAAGGTCTGATTCTACTCCATGTAATCATTTTAATCTACCTTTAACCGTTAATTCCTTAAAACAGGTCATCTTGCAGTATTAATATTTATTATGAATTTTCTAAATAACCAAACTTCGACAAAATAAGGGCAGATCCCTTCAGTTTAGCTGATGACACTTTGAAGTGAAGTACACTCGTTCCTGTTGGTCTCGTCAATTTGGCAACCTGTGTGTGAGGTCAAGTCTGAGGAGGAGGGGACAGGTGAAAAAAAAAAAAAAAAAAAAACCTTTCCAATAGTTTTAATTTGGACTGGTTACACTTGTATGATTCAGTCTATAATGCACTGAGAGTGATCACATAAGATAAGGGGGCAGCAAATTTATATTTAGGCTATATAAATTCATAGTTAATAAATGTTTACATTTTCTTAAAAAAAAAAAACAAAACAAAAAAAACAGCATGGCTACAAATGTGATATCGATTTTATACAACAGTTAAAGTTTTTGCTTTATTTCGCCAACAAAAACATTAATTTCCACACACAGCCAAGGCATTGTTTTAAGTTTCTGAGCAACATGATGGTGTTTCATTCCTGAATGAATCAACCATAAATTTTCTGGTTCAGTCGCAATGACTCACTTATTAACAGTGAGTTGCAGCCATCTGTTGGTAGTTTTAATTTTAAATTTCAAGCATTTTTTATATATATTTAAGGGGTAAAATATTTCATACTTCATTATTCAACATATGTTTAAAATATCAAAAAAAATATTTATGCATTTGTAACTGCCTGTTAAAACATTCCACATGCCTCTAAGCTCCCTATCAAACATTGTATAGATTTTAAAATCTTGCTTATTACTTATAAAGCCCTGAATGGTTTAGCACCTCAGTATTTGAACAAGTTCTTGTTACATTGTAGTCCTCCACATCCGCTGGATTCTCAAAACTCAGGCAATTTGATAATACCTAGAATATCTGAATCAACTGCAGGTGGCAGATCCTTTTACTCTTTAGCTCCTAAACTGAAAACTAATAAAACCTACCTAGCATTGTTAAGGAGGCAGATACACTATTGCAGTTTAAATCTAGATTAAACACCCGTCTCTTTAACCTGGCTTACAAATAACACACTAATATGCTTCTAATATCCAAATCCGTTAAAGGATTTTTAGGCTGCATTAATTAGGTAAACCGGAACCGGGAACACTTCCCATAACACCTGATGTACTTGCTACATCATTAGAAGAATGGCATCTATGCTAATATTTGTCTGTTTCTCTCTTATTCCAAGGTCACCGTAGCCACCAGATCCAGTCTGTATCCAAGTCAGAGGGTCACTGCAGTCACCCGGATCCAGTACGTATCCAGACCAGATGGTGGATCAGCACCTAGAAAGGACCTCTACATCCCTGAAAGACATTGGAGACCAGGACAACAAGATATCCAGATACAGATCCCCTGTAAAGACCTTGTCTCAGACGACCACCGGAACAAGACCACAGGAAACAGATAATTCTTCTGCACAATCTGACTTACTGTAGCTGCAGCCTGGAATTGAACTGCTGGTTTTGTCTGGTCAGAGGAGAACTGTATACTGTATATGCAACTTCTGCAAACATTCATTTTCTTGATACTGATTTAATTTGTTTAGTAACAGCCTAAATCTATTATTATTATAATTGACTGATTAAATGTAAGAACTTAGGTAAAGGGGGAGGTGTTGCTTCAAATTACAACAACATTTTCAGGATTTCTTTGAGGGCAGGCTTCAAGTGTAGCTCGTTTGAAGTAATGGTGCTTCATATAACATTATCCAGAGAAACAAATGTTAATGATAAATCATCTGTTATGTTTGTACTGGCTACTGTATACAGGCCACCAGGGCACCATACAGACTTTATTAAAGAGTTTGGTGATTTTACATTCAAGTTAGTTGTGGCTGCAGATAAACTTTTAATTGTTGGTGATTTTAATATCCATGTTGATAATGAAAAAGATGCATTGGGATCAGCATTTATAGACATTCTGAACTCGATTGGGGATAGACATTAGTTTCAGGACCTGCTCATTGTCGAAATCATACTCTAGATTTAATACTGTCACATGGAATTGATGTTGATAGTGTTGAAATTATTCAGCCAAGTGATGATATCTCAGATCATTTAGTTTTGTGCAAACTTCATATATCCAAAATTGTAAATTCTACTTCTTGTTACAAGTATCGAAGAACCATCACTTCTACCACAAAAGACTGATTTTTAAGTTATCTTCCTGATGTATCTAAATTCCTTAGCATATCCAAAACCTCAGAACAACTTGATGATGTAACAGAAACTATGGACTCTCTCTTTTATAGCACTTTAAATACTGTTGCTCCTTTACGATAAAGGAAGGTTAAGGAAAACAGTATGACACCATGGTATAATGAGCATACTCGCACACTAAAGAGAGCAGCCCGGAAAATGGAGCGCAGCTGGAGGAAAACAAAACTAGAGGTATTTCGTATTGCGTGGCAGGAAAGTAACCTATCCTACAGAAAAGCATTAAAAAACCGCTAGATCCGATTATTTTTCTTCTCTTTTAGAAGAAAACAAACATAACCCCAGATATTTATTCCATACAGTGGCTAAATTAATAAAAAATAAAGCCTCAACAAGTGTTGACATTTCCCAACACCACAGCAGTAATGACTTTATGAACTACTTCTAAAATCGATACTATTGGAGATAAAATTGCAACCATTCAGCCGTCAGCTACAGTATCACATCAGACAGTGCACTATAGACCCTATGAGGAATAGTTCCACTAATTCTCTACTATAGGAGAGGAAGAATTGTATAAACTTGTTAAATCATCTTAACCAACAACATGTATGTTAGACTCTATACCATCTAAGCTCCTAAAAGAGGTGCTTCCAGAAGTCATCGATCCTCTTCTGACTATTATTAATTCCTCATTGTCATTAGGATATGTCCCCAAAACCTCCAAACTGGCTGTTAAGCATCTCATCAAAAAAACACAACTTGACCCCAAAGAACTAGTTAATTATAGACCACTCTCGAATCTCCCTTTTCTGTCCAAGATACTAGAAAAGGTGGTATCCTCACAATTATATTCCTTCTAAGAGAAAAATGGTATATGTGAGGATTTCCAGTCAGGATCTAGACCTTATCATAGTACTGAGACTGCTCTCCTTAGAGTTACAAATGATCTGCTCTTATCATCTGATCATTGGTGTATCTCTCTATTAGTTTTATTGGATCTTAGTGCTGCGTTTGACACAATTGACCACAACATTCTTTTGCATAGACTTGAACACTTTGTTGGCATTAATGGAAGTGCATTAGGATGGTTTAACCCCTTACTAGTAACCCCCCTTTTTTGGCATGGAGACCGAAATTACATACCCAAAATAAAAAGGTTTCTGCTCATGATTCTTTCTGACTAGATACATAATCAACCTTTGTTCACAAAGCTGACACTTTAAAGTTTACTGTTCAGGAATCAGAATCACTCAGACTTTTATGATAATAGAGATATATAAGATCAAACATAAAAACTAAAATAAAAATATTAAAAACATATTTTTTAAATGTATTTTAAAAATTGTTGATGTAGGAAATTAGTTTGAAAACACAGTGTAGCTAAAGCCACAAGTCTTCCAAAACTTCATAAAAAAATTCATAATAAAATCTGTAAAACTGTGAATTTTATTACATTTTTTCTAAGGCCATGTCATGTGTGTTTTTAGAGAAGGCTAATCAGATTGATTTATGGCCCTTGTCATCTCTGTAAGATCTCACATGTAAACTCTCCAGTGTATTTTGTGTGTGTTTGGTTGTGAAAACTGCCCGATTCATTGTTTTTCAAAAATGCATTATGAAGAAGAAAAGCACCTGCTATTAGTAGCATTGGAGCTAATGTTAGCATCAAGCTACATCAGACAATTTATGAAATAATTAGTAAGTTACACTTTTACTCAAAACTCACTTTAAACCCCGATCGAGTGTTTATAATAACTTCCTTTAGCGATCAGGGGTGGAATTTGGTCGTTTACTGTTGTAAAAATATGTTATTTGTAGCCTTTTTCCATCGCTGCACAAGTTAGCATTTCCGATGTACATTTTCGTTTTTTTTTATAAAAACGCCCCAGATCTCAAGAAAATCTCATACCAAGCTTTACTATCGTAATTGCGGGTTTAGTATTCGGATATTTTGTGTGTACAGAGGTGTTTCAGTGTTTTTTTGTTTTTTTTTTATTAAATGAAAATAATTACAAACATACAAGGCATTAACCAGTTAAGCATCTCGTATACTACAGTAAAGATTGAGCAGAATCAGCAATAAAAAAAAAAAATAACAAAATAAATAAGTAAATAAAAAAACATAACAAAAAAAAAAAAAAAAAAAAAAAAAACTTAACGGGGCCATTTCAAATTAACTTAAATGTTTCAAGTAAAGTAAATAATTTAAGGGCTTTCCTTTCCTCCAAAAGTTTAAGAGATTTACTATGGCTATTTTTATAATACCTGCATATATGAATGAAAAACTTACCAAATAACAAAAGAAAATTAAGTACAAAATCCACATTCTTATTTTCAGCAAAAACATCAAAAATAATTGTCTTCACAGATAAAGACAATACAATTTCCCTGGACATTAGCCAGCTCTGCATTTCTCTCCAAAAAAATTGGACTGGGTCACAGTAAAAAAAAAGGTGTTCTAACGATTCAATGTTTTCTACACAGAAGACACAATTATTTAGATCGAAATTGAATCTCAATCTCAAGAATTCGTTTGTTGGGTAAATTTCATTTAAGATTTTGAAGTTGAACTTATTTTACTTTAGGTGGGAGTGGAAATGAAATTTAATTTTTCCTTATTTTCTAAATTTTTTCCATTTCAAAGTCCTTAAGTATGTAAAACCTTTTTACTGGGTTGGGATAATATTTTTTAATCAGAAGATTCTTAATAACTTTGTTGTTGCATTTAAAATCACAAAAATCCAAACCTTTAATGCAGAACTGACTAAGGACAGGGGAGACAGCAGAGTATTGAGTGTCTTCTCTAACCATTGCTCTCAAAGAACTTGGTATGGCTTTTAGAATTCTGTCATAATACTTAACATTACATTGAAGTTGGTATTTTTTACAGAATTTCTCATGTTGTAACATGTTTCCAGTCTCATCCATAAAATGTGCAACAGCCCAAATGCCCTTGGATCTCCATTCCTCTATATACACAGATTTTCTGCTGAGCCGTATGTACCTGTTATTCCAAACTGGAGTATTATGTGGCGTAAAATTGAGGTGTTTCAGTGTTGTTTTGGCCAGATAACTACCAGGAAGTGTGCAGGAAGCATGTGACACGATGTAGCGGTGTCCAGATATGACACTCTAAGATTGACATTGGGAAGGCCCAATCGGAGTCTGAGTGATACACAGCACGAGCTGTGACCACTGCACGCACACACAGATCGCTGGGAGAGGCTGTTTATCATCAGATCGCGTAAATCCATGGAAAATTAATAGAAATTATGATTCTGTCTGAAGAAATATGAAGTAAACATCAGTAAATATATCCATATATCTCCGCAGATATGCAACTTTTGTCTATAAATCCTTATTGATGCTGTTCAGTGAGTCTATGTGAACACAAATAAACCGCTGCTGACGTGACTGAATATGAGTGAGTGGTGAATTTATATTCAAAATGTGGCATAATACGGATTTATTATTTTGCACTTCTGACATAAATCACTAAATATCTGTCACTGCAACAATGTTAATAATTAAAATATTGGTCGAATATCGAAGCTAGAGTCTTTAAACTTTCATTTGATGCACAGTTTGTCCAGATGAAGTAAGACAGTTTGTTTAACGTGCTGTGAAAGTGAAACAATAATAAACTGGGGCCGTCGGCAATGTTTGCACGTAAAGGGGTTAAATCGTATTTATATAACCGCCATCAGTTTGTAGCAGTGAATGAAGATGTATCATATCGATCACAAGTACAGTATGGAGTTCCTCAAGGCTCAGTACTTGGGCCTCTACTCTTCATGCTTTATATGTTACCCCTGGGAGATATCATCAGGAAACATGGTGTTAGCTTTCACTGTTATGCTGATGATACTCAGCTCTATATTTCTTCCCGGCCAGGTGAAACACTCCAATCTGAAAAACTAATGGAATGCAAAGTTGATATAAAAAACTGGAATTGATGTTGATAGTGTTGAAATTATTCAGCCAAGTGATGATATCTCAGATCATTATTTAGTTCTGTGTAAACTTCATATAGCCAAAATTGTAAATTCTACGTCTTGTTACAAGTATCGAAGAACCATCACTTCTACCACAAAAGACTGCTTTTTAAGTTATCTTCCTGATGTATCCAAATTCCTTAGCATATCCAAAACCTCAGAACAACTTGATGATGTAACAGAAACTATGGACTCTCTCTTTTCTAGTACTTTAAATACAGTTGCTCCTTTACGCTTAAGGAAGGTTAAGGAAAACAGTTTGACACCATGGTATAATGAGCATACTCGCACCCTAAAGAGATCAGCCCGAAAAATGGAGCGCAGCTGGAGGAAAACAAAACTAGAGGTATTTCGTATTGCTTGGCGGGAAAGTAGCATATCCTATAGAAAAACATTAAAAACTGCTAGATCTGATTACTTTTCTTCTCTTTTAGAAGAAAACAAACATAACCCCAGGTATTTATTCAATACAGTGGCTAAATTAACGAAAAATAAAGCCTCAACAAGTGTTGACAATTCCCAACACCACAACAGTAATGACTTTATGAACTACTTTACTTCTAAAATCGATACTATTGGAGATAAAATTGCAACCATTCAGCCGTCAGCTACAGTATCACATCAGACAGTGCACTATAGACCCCCTGAGGAACAGTTCCACTCATTCTCTACTATAGGAGAGGAAGAATTGTATAAACTTGTTAAATCATCTAAACCAACAACATGTATGTTAGACCCTATACCATCTAAGCTCCTAAAAGAGGTGCTTCCAGAAGTCATAGGTCCTCTTCTGACTATTATTAATTCCTCATTGTCATTAGGATATGTCCCCAAAACCTCCAAACTGGCTGTTATTAAGCCTCTCATCAAAAAACCACAACTTGACCCCAGAGAACTTGTTAATTATAGAGCAATCTCGAATCTCCCTTTTCTGTCCAAGATACTAGAAAAGGCGGTATCCTCACAAGAGAAAAATGGTATATGTGAGGATTTCCAGTCAGGATTTAGACCGTATCATAGTACTGAGACTGCTCTCCTTAGAGTTACAAATGATCTGCTCTTATCATCTGATCGTGGGTGTATCTCTCTATTAGTTTTATTGGATCTTAGTGCTGCGTTTGACACAATTGACCACAACATTCTTTTGCATAGACTTGATCACTTTGTTGGCATCCGTGGAAGTGCATTAGCATGGTTTAAATCGTACTTATATGACCGCCATCAGTTCGTAGCAGTGAATGAAGATGTATCATATCGATCACCAGTGCAGTATGGAGTACCTCAAGGCTCAGTACTAGGGCCGCTACTCTTCACGCTTTATATGTTACCCTTGGGAGATATCATCAGGAAACATGGAGTTAGCTTTCACTGTTATGCTGATGATACTCAGCTATATATTTCCTCGCAGCCCGGTGAAATACACCAATTTGAAAAACTAATGGAATGCATAGTCGATATAAAAAATTGGATGACGAGTAATTTCTTACTGCTAAATTCAGAAAAAACAGAGGTGTTAATCATAGGGCCTAAAAACTCTGCTTGTAATAACCTTGCTTGTAATAACCTAGAACACTGTCTAAGACTTGATGGTTGCTCTGTCAATTCTTCGTCATCAGTTAGGAATCTAGGTGTGCTACTTGAGCGCAATCTTTCCTTAGAAAGCCACGTTTCTAGCATTTGTAAAACTGCATTTTTCCACCTCAAAAATATATCTAAATTACGGCCTATGCTATCAATGTCAAATGCAGAAATGTTAATCCATGCATTTATGACCTCAAGGTTAGACTATTGTAATGCTTTATTGGGAGGTTGTTCTGCACGCTTGGTAAACAAACTACAGCTAGTCCAAAATGCAGCAGCAAGAGTTCTTACTAGAACCAGGAAGTATGACCATATTAGCCCGGTCCTGTCCACACTGCACTGGCTCCCTATCAAACATCGTATAGATTTTAAAATATTGCTTATTACTTATAAAGCCCTGAATGGTTTAGCACCTCAGTATTTGAATGAGCTCCTTTTACATTATACTCCTCTACGTCCGCTACGTTCTCAAAACTCAGGCAATTTGATAATACCTAGAATATCAAAATCAACTGCGGGCGGCAGATCCTTTTCCTATTTGGTGCCTAAACTCTGGAATAACCTACCTAACATTGTTCGGGAGGCAGACACACTCTTGCAGTTTAAATCTAGATTAAAGACCCATCTCTTTAACCTGGCATACACATAACATACTAATATGCTTTTAATATCCAAATCCGTTAAATTATTTTTAGGCTGCATTAATTAGGTAAACCGGAACCGGAAACACTTCACATAACACCGTACTTTCTACATCATTAGAAGAATGGCATCTACGCTAATATTTGTCTGTTTCTCTCTTGTTCCGAGGTCACCGTGGCCACCAGATCCAGTCTTTTTCCAGATCAGAGGGTCACTGCAGTCGCCTGGATCCAGTACGTATCCAGACCAGATGGTGGATCAGCACCTAGAAAGGACCTCTACTGCCCTGAAAGACAGCGGAGACCAGGACAACTGAAGCCCCAGATACAGATCCCCTGTAAAGACCTTGTCTCAGAGGATCACCAGGACAAGACCACAGGAAACAGATGATTCTTCTGCACAATTTGACTTTGCTGCAGCCTGGAATTGAACTACTGGTTTCGTCTGGTCAGAGGAGAACTGGCCCCCCAACTGAGCCTGGTTTCTCCCAAGGTTTTTTTCTCCATTCTGTCACCGATGGAGTTTCGGTTCCTTGCCGCTGTCGCCTCTGGCTTGCTTAGTTGGGGTCACTTCATCTACAGCGATATCATTGACTTGATTTCAAATAAATGCACAGACACTATTTAAACTGAACAGAGATGACATCACTGAATTCAATTATGAACTGCCTTTAACTATCATTTTGCATTATTGAGACACTGTTTTCCAAATGAATGTTGTTCAGTGCTTTGACGCAATGTATTTTGTTTAAAGCACTATATAAATAAAGGTGATTGATTGATTGATTGATTGGATGACGAGTAATTTCTTACTGCTAAATTCTGAAAAAAAAAACAGAGGTGTTAATTATAGGACCTAAAACTCTGGTTGTAATAACCTAGAACACTGTCTAAGACTTGATGGTTGCTCTGTCAATTCTTCATCATCAGATAGGAACCTAGGTGTGCTATTTGATTGCAATCTTTCCTTAGAAAGCCACGTTTCTAGCATTTGTAAAACTGCATTCTTCCATCTCAAAAATATATCTAAATTACGGCCCATGCTCTCAATGTCAAATGCAGAAATGTTAAGCCATGCATTTATGACCTCAAGGTTAGATTATTGTAATGCTTTATTGGGTGGTTGTTCTGCATGCTTAGTAAACAAACTACAGCTAGTCCAAAATGCAGCAGCAAGAGTTCTTACTAGAACCAGGAAGTATGACCATTAGCCAGAGATGTATAAAGTACTAGAGACCCATACTTGAGTAAAAGTACAAGTGCTCTATCAAAAAAGTGACTTGAGTAGAAGTTGAAGTGCTCTTTAAGCACCACACTTAAGTAGAAGTACTAAAGTATTCAACATTTTTTATACTTAAGTATTGCAAGTAGTCTATTTTAAAATTTACTACTCAAGTACTGAAAGTAAAAGTACAAGTATTGTGTTATGTAGTTATTAAAGAAAGTAGTCAAAAGTTTGAACATATTGTTTTTACTATTTCAAATGATTAACCTAAAGGACAATCACAATTCCTTTGACTGTAACTTTTTGTAAACAAAAAAACAGATTAAAGGGTTATTTCGTCCAATTTGCAAAATTATGTCATTAATAACTTACCCTCATGTTGTTTCAAACATGTAAGACCTCCGTTTGTCTTTGGAACACAGTTTAAGATATTTTAGATTTAGTCTGAGAGCTCTCAGTCCCTCCATTGAAGCTGTGTGTATGGTTACTGTCCATGTCCAGAAAGGTAAGAAAAACATCTTCAAAGTAGTCCATGTGACATCACAGGGTCAGTTAAATAAAAAAATTAGCAAAAACTACGACTTTATTCAGCATTGTCTTCTATTCTGTGTCTGTTGTTAGACAGTTCAAAACAAAGCAGTTTGTGATATCAGTTTCGTGAACGAATCACTCAATGTAACCTGATCTTTTTGAAACAGTTCACCAAATCGAACTGAATCGTTTTAAACGGTTCGCGTCTCCAATACGCATTAATCCACAAATGACTTAAGCTGTTAACTTTTTTAATGTGGCTGACACTCCCTCTGAGTTAAAACAAGCCAATATTCCGGAGTAATTCATTTACTCAAACAGTAGACTGACTGAACTGATTCATACAAGTGCCATGACAAGTCTCAGTTAGTCTTGCACAATATATATGTTTTTAGTTTTTTTTTTTTTTTTTTTTTTTTTTTTTTTTTTTATAGAAAAGAGAAGGTAAGTGCTAGAATTAATTGGTTAAATGCTGGTGAAAAATATTTGTCTTTAGATGTTGTTGTTGTTGTTTTTTTATGTTTAAAGACTGTTAAAATTGAGATTGGGCGGTCATTCCACTGACTGGGCACATTCCAGGAAAAGGTCCGTGAGAGTTATTTTGAACCTCTTTGGGATGGAACCACAAGGCATCGTTCATTTGCAGAATGCAAGCTTCTGGATGGCGCATAATTTTGAACTAGTGAGCTTAGGTATATTCCGTGCCAGTGGTCGCCTTGTAGGCAAGCATTAGTACCTTGAATTTGATGCACGTAGCTACTGGTAGCCAGCATAACCTGATGAAGAGAGGAGAAATGTGGACTTTTTTTGGCTCAATGAAGACAACCCTCGCTGCTGCATTCTGGATCAGTTGCAGAAGCTTGATAAAACATGCAGGAAGGCCACCAAGAGAGCATTACAATTGTCCAGTCTGGAGAGAACAAGAGCTTGGACTAGAAGTTGTGTGGCTAGCTCTGACAGGAAGGGTCTAATCTTCCTAATGTTGTATAAGGAAAATCTGCAGCACTGGGTTGTTGTAGCAATATGGTCTGTGAAGCTTAATTGATGATCATGGATCAACTGATGAATTGATCATCAGCATAGCAGTGATAAGAAAAGCCATGCTTCTGAATGACAGATCCTAATGACGTCATGTAGATGAAGAAGAGAAGTGGTCCAAGCGCTGAGCTTTGAGGAACCCCAGTAGCAAGACACCCTGAAGGACCACAGGAGTGCCGTTACAGAGATGGCCATCTTTCTGAGGGTGGACAGGAGAATCTGGTGATTAACTGTGTCAAAAGCAGCAGAGAGATTCAGCCAGATGAGTTCCGATGATTTGGAAGCTGCTCTTGCCAGTCTCAGGGCTTCAGAAACGGAGAGAAGAGCAGTCACAATTGAGTGGCTGCTTTTGAAGCCAAATTGGTTGCTGTCCAGGAGGTAGTTCTGTGCAAAAAACATTGGTTGAACACAACTCACTGAAGTGTCTTTGCAATTAATGAAAAAAGGGATATTGGTTTGTAGTTTTCTTGGTGCTGGATTTAGAGAAATATATATCTGGGGTAGCGCCCATATAGTTTTCACCTAATGCAACTCATGATTCGATTCGATTCGATTCACGGTTTTGAATTCCATTCAAAATTTTATTTAATTTTTTTAACAAAATGAGATTTAAGATAAATTATAAATTAAATGTATCCTTTTATTATTGTTGTGACAAAATGCTGCATATTTCTTTGTGAAATTTAAATATAGCTATAATAATACCATGTAGCACTTCATATAAACAAAATAAGGCTTTGTCTGTGCTCTTAGAAGCAACCACTGCATTTTAATCATGAGCCAAACAAAAATGCCATTTTTAATCTAAATTAGTTTGTAGAATTTTGAATTTTTGAAGCAAAAACACAATGGTTTAAATTTAGTTTTGTGAAACTATGCAGTGGCGTGCACAAGGGGAAGGGGGGGGCGGACCTTTGAGGTCTGACACTAAAGTGCCCTTGTGGTCTGGTCTGCCCTCGGTCTGCGATTTCTTCCAAGGGAAGGGGTGTGCGATATGAATATCATTGATCGTGGACAATAAAAATGACTCCATGATCTGCTTTTGAAGAAATATCGTTGTATTTTGCTGCAGCGAACATTCTATCAGCTGCAGTTCTGGCTCTACGGAATGAATACACTGCAACATACCCTACACACAGAGTAGTCAGTTTGCGTAGGGCACTAACTCCCGGGGGGCACCCTCACAGTTGCTCAAAAAAACCTTTCGGTCTATATGTATATTAACTATTGGTGGGCATAGATACATTTTTTTAATCTAGATTAATCTCACTGTGATCTTGAAATTAATCTAGATTAATCTAGATTAAAATGGCTCATTCGAATTCTGCAGAAGGCATTCAGAATATGTGTGTTACCCAAATAAAATAGACAAACAGTAAGTCTTTGAGAAGGGGTTTATCAAGCTAGGTGGTGCATTAGAAAAGGGCCTCATCTCCTGTTTGAAAAAGTGCTTGAAAAAGCTATAAACTAATTCCACATTGCACAAGGTGCAAACAACCTTGCGCCTGTTTCACACATACTCCGTATGCAGTGCGTATGCATTGAATATTTCTTTACGCACCCATGTTAACGGATTCCAGTTGCATTCCAGGACCGTTGTGTCTGCAGCAGTGCAGCGATCATTTACGTACCGAGAAGCTAACTGCAAACGCATCCTGTGTGAAAGGACATCGAGTCCGTGCTGCACCACATACGTAACACACACGGACTGCATGCGCACTGCAGACAGAGTATGTGTGAAACAGGCGAGAGCAGGACCGTAGCTGGGGTCAGCAGGGCCCTGGTGAAGGTTGTACCAGTGGGCCCTGTTTGAAATTGTTTAATTTGTATGTTAGTTTATTTTTGTTTATTTGTGCTATTTAGACAATGTTTAATTTTTTTTTTCAAGTTTGTAGGTGTCAAGGTACAGAAACCAAATAATTAAATGTAAAATAGCACTGGATAGTCTTCAATGTAAAAATTAAATATACAATCAAACCTACATTTATTCAGACACCTTCCACATTTCTCACAGTATTAGTTTATATATATATATATATATATATATATATATATATAAAACAAAAATTATATCTGGTGTCTGAATTATTTTTGGTTTGACTGTTAAAACTACAAAGTAATTCAGTCAAGAGCATTGAGTGATTTTCATTTTCTTGGATTAACATTACAGCAGCCAGTAGCTAAATTAGGTGCGGACACTTTAAGAGACGATGAACGCATCCCATTTTTTTCCTCAACTGTTCAGCTTTTCCGCATCTTGTTTTTGGATGCTTTAATGTTTAAATCGACATTCATAATCAGCATCGCTTCAGAAAAGTTTGGGACCAAGGAACAACGCGCCACCAAGACGTCCACTGCAGCACCAATTCCAAACCGACAAGAGGTCAAGATTACCCAACATTGACAAGAGCTGAGGACACTCAGGAGCCAGTACCGAAAGGCAAACGAGGAGGAGAAGGCAGAAATTAGGGGTGTGATAAGGAAGAGGCAAATCAACCTTCGGGAGACTGAATAGCACAGGAAGAGGGGAAAGGAGAGGGCCCGTAGGTGCAGTGCCTTCATTGCGGACCCATTTGGTTCTACAACAAATCTGCTGGGAGAGAAACGTAGTGGCCAACTCTCATGTCCTGAGGAGGATATCAACCATTATATCCGTAACATCTATAGCAATCGCAAGAGGGAGCAAGACCTTGGGCACTGTGCAGCCCTGATATGCCTACCTGGACCTAGCACTCTCTTTAACATCAACGAACACATCCTTAAAGGAGGGGGTGAAATGCTATTTCATGCATACTGAGTTTTTTACACTGTTAAAGAGTTGGATTCCCATGCTAAACATGGACAAAGTTTCAAAAATTAAGTTGTACGTTTGAAGGAGTATTTTTGTTCCAAAAAAACCTCTTCCGGTTTGTCACAAGTTTCGGAAAGTTTTTTTCGAGTATGGCTCTGTGTGACGTTAGATGGAGCGGAATTTCCTTATATGGGTCCTAAGTGCGCGCTCTTCTGCCGGAAGAGCGCGCGCTCCCATATAGCAGAGCAGAGAGAGGCTGAGCACAGCCTGATCAGAGCGAGAGCGTCGCGAAAAGTCACAAAAGAAGTGTGTTTTTGGTTGCCAGGGCAAGACAACCCTGCACAGATTACCAAAAGAGAAACAGCATTAAGGGACCAGTGGATGGAGTTTATTTTTACAGAGCATCAACGGAGTTGTGCAAGTGTTTTTGTTTGTTCCCTGCATTTCGGATTGCACGTCGTTTATTTCTTAAGGATAATGCAGTCCCAACGGAAAAGGGTCACGATTGTGTGTTGGAACCACATGCGGTGAGTAAAACTGCTTCAAATATCTCTGTGTTGTTAACTTAGCTATCAGCGCGTAAGCACATCAAGTAAACAACATGCGATGTTGTCATCAAACTGCACTTTCCACATGTACAGCTTAAAAAAAAAAAAAAAAAGACGACATAAAGTGGAACTTAGTCATTTTCCAAAACCGCTAAGCAAATATATACAGTTTCAGTACATACCACATAGCATACCGCCTTTGCTGATGCTGCTCTTGTTAAATTTCAGCCTCTGGATCTGTGTCACAGCTTCCACATGCTCTCAACTCAAAAGCCTACTCGCGCTCGTGATTCTTTAGCTCCGCCCACACGTCACGCCTCTAGGCGCTCGCGTTTTTCCGGGGAAAATCGGTACAGACTATCTTTCTCTTATAAATATAATAAAAATAAAGACTTTTTGGAGTTATGAAGGATGCAGTACTACTCTATAGGTACTCAAGATTAACAGGATATTGAGTGAAAACGAGCATTTCACCCCCCCTTTAAAATATCTCTGCCTCCTTGTTAGTGCGTCCGCCTCCCATCGGAGACCCGGGTTCGAGCCCCGCTCGGAGCGAGTCCTTGCTGCTGCTGCTCTCGTTCAGTTTCAGCCTTCACAGCTGTCACATCTTCTCAACGCAACTGGCGCTCTTGATTCTTTAGCTCCGCCCACACGTCACACCTCCAGACGCTCGTGTTTTTCCGGGAAAAATCGGTACAGACTATCTTTCTCTTATGAATAAAATAATACTAAATACTTTTTGGAGTTATGAAGGATGCAGTACTACTCTATAGGTACTCAAGATTAACAGGATATTGAGTGAAAACGAGCATTTCACCCCCCCCATTAAGGAAGTCAAAGAGGTCATTAAATCTGCCAGACTGTCATCAGCACTGGGCCCTAGTGGAGTTCCATAAAAGGTCTTCAAACATTGCCCCAGGCTTCCGGAACGTCTTTGGAAAATTCTAAGAACCATCTAGAGAAGAGGGAGAGTACCTCAGCAGTGGAGATATGCAGAAAGGGTGTGGATTCCCAAGGAGGAGAATGCAAGTAACATCAAGCAGTTTAGGACAATCTCCCAACTAAGTGTTGAGTGCAAAACCTTCTTCAAGATTGTTTCCAATCGTCTGATGGGATTCCTCCTTAAGAACTCCTACATAGACACCTCGGTGCAAAAGGGAGGGGCCCCAGGGTTCCCAGGGTGTATTGAACACACAGTGGTGGTGACACAGCTGATCAGGGAGGCACGAGAGGGCAGAGGGGACTTGGCAATGCTGTGGCAACCTTGACAATGCTTATGGATCATACCACATAGATTGGTGGATTTGGCACTGAACAGATACCACATTCCAGAGAAGATTAGAAATCTCATCATTGACTATTATACCAACTTCAGTCTTAGGGTGTTCTCTGGGACTTCAGTAATGGAGTGGCATCGACTGGAGAAGGGCATCATTACAGGCTGCACAATCTCTGTGTTTCTGTTTGCACTGGCCATGAACATGCTTGTGAAGTCTGCAGAAGTGGAATGAAGAGGTCCATTGCCCAGCCGACAACCCCCGATTAGAGCATTCACGGACGATCTTACGGTCACCACAACCAGATTGCCCGGATGAAGATGGCTTCTGCAAGACCTCGAACGGATCATCACTTGGGCAAGAATGAGCTTCAAGCCTGTGAAATCCAGGTCCCTGGTCCTGAGGAAAGGAAAGTAGATGATAAATTCAGATTTATGCTGGGAGACAGAATTCCATCAGTGTCGGAAAAGCCAGTGAAGAGCCTGGGCAAGCTCTTCACTCACAACCTGAAGGACACCACGGCAGGGTACCAGCAATGACCTCGACACATGGCTCTTGGCAGTGGACAATTCAGGACTTTCTGGTAGGTTCAAGGCCTGGATTTACCAGCATGGCATCCTTCCTCATCTCCTCTGGCCACTGCTGATCTACAAAGTCCCAATTACCACCGTGGAGGGCTTCAAGTGGAAGGTCAGCAGATTTCTGCACAGATGGCTGGGCTTGCCACGAACCCTAAGTAGCATTGCTTTCTTTGGCCATAACACCAAGCTACAGCTTCCCTTTCGTAGTCTGACAGAGGAGTTCAAGGTCACATGAGCCAGAGAAGTCCTGCTCTATCGAGACTCAGTTGACACCAAGGTCTCCTCAGCAGGGGTAGAGGTCAGAACAGGAAGGAAGGGGTGCGCCCAAGCAGGGGGCCTGGACAAGGTGGGAGAAAACATCTGGCCGCAAGATCACTTGGGCAGAAATCTGAAAGCCACACCATTTTAAGTTCTTGGTCCAGTCAGTATGATGTCCTCCGTAGTCCTGCCAACCTGTTCACCTGGGGTCTGGTGGATTCACCTGCTTGCCAAATCTGCCAGAAAAGCGGATAATTAGAGCATATCCTCAGCTACTGCTAAAAAGCCTTAGGAGATGGCCGTTATCGTTGGCGCCATGACCAGCTACTGAAGGAAGTAGCAGACGCCATCTGAACTGGCATTAACATCAGCAAACAGCAAGAGACTGGCACCTCCTTGTGGACCTAGGGAGTCAATTGAAGTTCCCAGACACCATTGCAGTCACATCACTCTGACCAGACATGGTCTTGATGTCCCTGGCAAGTAAATAGGTGGTGTTACTTGAACTTCCCATGGGAAGACAGGTTGGAGGAAGCCCAGGAAAGAAACAGGGCCAAGTACTCTGATCTGGTAGCAGAGTGTTGGAGGAATGTGTGGAAGGCCCAGTTTAAAAGTGTTAAAGTGGGCTGTAGGAGATTCGCAGGCCAGTTTCTACATAGGGTCCTGGTACTCTTAGAGATTTGCAGACTGCATAGGAAAAAAGCCATCAAGAACATCCTGGGAGCTGCTGAGAAGGCTACACGGTGGCTCTGGTTGAGGAGAGGGGACGTGTGGCATAGGGCGGTACTTGGGCACAAGTCAAGTCAAGTCACCTTTATTTATATAGCACTTTAAAAAAAATACATTGCATCAAAGCAACTGAATAACATTCATTAGGAAAACTGTGTCATTAATGCAAAATGACAGTTAAAGGCAGTTAATCATTGAATTCAGTCATGCCATCTCTGTTCAGTTTAAATAATGTCTGTGCATTCATATGCAATCAAATCAACGACATCGCTGTAGATGAAGTGACCCCAACTAAGCAAGCCAGAGGCGACAGCCCCAAGGAACCAAAACCAAAACAAGTCAGGGCCTGATCACCCCCGGTTGGGTCGCCCGGGTGAGGGTGTCTGATGTAAGACCCGAAACACCCTATGACCCCGGGAGAATCACTGACAATGTGTCCAGGTTGCACTGCAAGGTGTATTTAAGTACCCAGTTATTTACTTTTATATTTTATTAAAGGTCTATTTTAACTAGGGCCGGGACTCGATTAAAAAAATTAATCTAATTAATTAGAGGCTTTGTAATTAATTAATCGAAATTAATCGCATTTTAATCGCATATAAATATTTGACCTGAGAACAGTGAGAAGTATATTTTTTTCACATGGATTTATAGTATACCATTGAATAATGACTGAATACATAAGCTTAAGCAACAAAATAGGGTTTATTTTTGTTCAACCAAGTCTAGCAGACCAGTGCAATTTTTGCCATTAAGTGTAGCAATAGCATATTTAGAAACAATTTAGAAATAGTACATTTCAGAAATTCAGGTAGCTTATAGGTGCTGGAACCTTCTGTAAAGTGTTTTTTAAGTATAACACAATACTGTCAATTACATTCAGAACGTTGGAAACCCTGACTATTAGAAAACATCTCTCTGTTGCTTCAGAGGCCATAACATACTAAGTCCAACTCTCAATAACCTTGGCACAAACAATAAAGAGTTCAACATAAACTGCCAGTTGCACCAACAAAATAATACATAGTTCAACATAAAGTGTAAAGTCCACGCTAGCTGCTATATGTTTTGCGTTGAGGTGATACTTGAGGTTCGATGTGCTGCAGTGATATGCGAACGCTAGTTGGTGCTTCAGTATAATCGGTCCGCCAAAACTCATCCAGTGAAAAACGCTCCGCGGTGCAAAAATAAGTTATAAAAAATGCGGGATTTTTTTTCTGTAACTAATTAATCTTAATTAACGTGTTATTTTTTGTGTAATTAATTAATCTCAATTAACGCGTTAAAGTCCAGGCCCTAATTTTAACCCCTATAGTATGTGTTTTTTTTTTTTTTTTTTTTTTCTACTTCCATTATAATTTGGAAAGGGAACACAACAATACAGTTCTGCTTAGGGCACCATTTGGCCAGCAGTGGCCCTGCATACATTAACATCACCAGTGTCCCTCTCATAGGACACTGCACTCATTCACAAAAGTATTATTTTTTATTTATTTTTTTGCATTTGCTTTAAAGCCCTACTGGTTTTTAAATATTTTATTGGTAACACTTTAGAATAAGGTTCCATTAGTTAATGTTAGTTAATGTATTAATTAACATGAACAAACAATGAATAATACATTTATTACTGTATTTATTCATCTTCGTTAATGTTAGTTAATGAAAATACAGTTATTCATTGTTAGTTCATGGTAATTCACAGTGCATTAACTAATGTTAACAAGCACAACTTTTGATTTAAATAATGCATTAGTAAATGTTGAAATTAAGATGAACTAAGACTTATAAATGCTGTAGAAGGATTGTTCTTGCTTAGTTCTTGTTAACGAAAGTAGTTAACTAACATTAACTAATGGAACCTTATTCTAAAGTGTTACCCTTTTATTTGTGTGCTGTTCTGACATGTGTTTTTATTTTATTTTTCTGAGCACACTAAAAGCACGGGCACAAAAACAAAGAACCCTTCAAACTGTGCCTGATTACTGAACCAAGTTATGTTTTGTATTAAAACGTTTAAAAAACACAAGGTTTATGTATAGCCTCAGTTGGTTTTGTCTAACATGAAAGTCAACAACTGAAATTAACAGATGCATGTCTGTATATTAGATGCATTCAGGTTTTAAAGGGACAGTACTGAACATGCTGCCGCTGTAATTAAAGGGATAGTTCACCCTGAAATTTAAATAATAATGATGCCAAAATAAAATGATCAGTCATTTTTTTCTTCCTTTTTTTACTGTTTATTTTTTTTCCGTTTCTGCTCAGTTTTCTACCCTTGTATTCGTTTTGTTTCCATTTTTCTCTCTCTTTGATTTTGTATCTATTTTCTCTGGTTTTTCTTCCCTTCGCTCTAGCGCCAGCTGATCTCGCCCCCTCCTCTCCTGGTGCTCACAGAGGCTGAGCGCATTACCTGTCCGCTGTGCAGTTGGAAGTTAAGAATGAGCCTTTTATCCCGAGTTGGGTTTTTGTTTTTTGGACATAAGGCCTTCGCCTTCCTTCTGTTAATAAAGTTACCATTTTCGCTCTTGGGTCCTTATCTGTCCTGACACCACACACTGACCAGGAATGTCGGGAGGACCTCAAAATCCTAGTCTGTAAATCTCTGTCTGCCCCTTTGGTATTGGGTCATCCTTGGCTCGTTCGTCACGGGCCGAACATTAACTTGGCAGACAATTTAGCTTTGTCATGGAGTCAATATTGCCATATACATTGCCTTCTGTCTGCTCTCTCCCCGATCTCTGTTTCTGTTTCCCTACAGGAGGAGGAGGCGGATCTTTCTCGAGTTCCTGCTTGGTTACCATGGTCTGCAGGCAGTCTTCAGCAGGTCCCGGGCTGTATCTCTTCCTCCCCACCGACCGTATGATTGTGCCATCAATATCCTCCCTGGTGCTTCTCCGCGTTGCGGATGACTGTACTCTCTCTCCGTGCCCGAGCGTGAAGTGATGGAGAAGTATTTCAGTGATTCTCTGGCAGCCGATATTTTTTGTCCCTCTTCTTCTCTAGCCGGAGCGGGTTCTTTTTCGTGGAGAAGAAGGATGGCTCTCTGCGCCCTCTGCATAGATTATCGAGGGTTGAATGACATCACAGTTAAGAACCGGTACCCTCTGCTGTTGATGTCTTCGGCCTTCGATGTCTTGCAGGGGGCCGAGTTATTTACGAAATTGGATCTTCACAATGCTTACCATCTAGTGCGGATCAGGGAGGGGGATGAATGGAAGACCGCGTTTAACAAGCCTCGTGGGCACTTTGAATATCGGGTTCTTCCCTTCGGCTTATCCAACGCCCCAGCTGTCTTTCAAGCACTTGTCAACGACATGTTGAGGGACATGATCGACAGATTCGTTTTCATTTATCTGGATGACATCTTAATTTTCTCTTCTTATTTTCAGGATCATGTCCAGCACGTCCGACATGTGCTTCAGCAGCTGTTAGTGAATAAGCTGTTTGTTAAGGCGGAGAAGTGCGAGTTCCACTTTCAATCAGTTTCGTTCTTGGGACACATCATCTCGTTGGGGGGGATTCACATGGACCCTGCTGAGGGCCGTCTCCAAATGGCCGGCACCTGATTCCCGCAAGGCATTACTGGGATTCGCCAATTTTTATAGGCATACAATCAGAAACTTCAGGCAGGTGGCGGCCCCTCTGACCACACTAACCTCCACCAAAGTCAACTTCTGTTGGTCAGTGGATGCCCAGGCGGCGTTCAATGAATTAAAACGTAGATTCACCTCAGCCCCCATCCTGGTGACTCCAGATACTTCCTGGCAGTTCTTGGTGGAGGTGGATGCGTCAGAGGTCGGTGCCGTGCTCTCCCAAGTGTCCTCCTTAGATAACAAACTGCATCCTTGTGCTTTTTTTCACACCGTCTGTCTCCCGCAGAACGAAACTATGACATCGGTGATCGCGAGTTGTTGGTGGTTCGACTGGCTTTGGGGGAGTGGCGTCAATGGCTGGAGGGAGCGGCCGTTCCATTTCTGGTGTGGACTGACCACAAAAACCTGGAGTACATTCGGTTTGCACGCCGGCTTAATGCGAGACAGGCTCGGTGGGCGCACTTCTTTGGGCGCTTCAACTTCATCCAAGAACGTTAATCTCTTCTCCAGGCGATGTGCCCCCCGACACTATAATACCTCCGGGGTGCGTGCTGGGGGCGCTTACCTGGGGAATCGAGAAGCTCGTCAGACGAGCGCAGGAGGGAGTCGGAGTGCCCGTTGGGTGTCCCACGGGTCTGCTCTTCGTGCCCAAGTCAGTTCGCTCCGCCATTCTCCAGTGGGGTCACTCCTCCAAAATCATGTGCCATCCAGGAGTGAGAAGGTCGCTGGCTGCCATCCGCCAGCGGTTTTGGTGGCCTGCAATGGCGGAGGATGTACGCTGGTTCGTGGGGGCGTGTCCGGTCTGTGCTCAAAATAAATCTTCTAATTCTCCTCCCACTTGTCTGTTAATGCCGCTTCCCATCCCATCCCGCCCCTGGTCCCATATTGCCCTGGATTTCGTGGTTGGACTCCCTCTATCCAGTGGAAATACTGTGATTCTGTGTGGAAAAGCGGTCCACTTCATTCCCCTTCCTAAACTCCCCTCAGCTAAAGAAACGGCCCGGGTGGTCATTGACCACGTCTTCAGAATTCACTGCCTTCTGGAGGACATTGTTTCTGACAGGGGCCCCAGTTCGTTTCGCATTTTTGGAAGGATTTCTGTCGACAGATTGGAGCCACCGCGAGTCTGTCGTCAGGCTTTCATCCACAGACCAATGGCCAGACCGAGCGTGCCAACCAGGATCTCGGTCGGATGCTTCGCTGCCTGGCATCCCATAACCCCTCCTCCTGGAGTGATCAACTCACGTGGGCAGAATATGCTCACAACTCGTTACCGGTGTTGTCTACAGGTATGTCCCCGTTCATGTGTAGTCTGGGTTATCAGCCTCCTATGTTTGCTTCCCAGGGCTCCGAGGCAGCTCTCCCCTCAGTTCAGGCTTTTGTTCAGTGCTGTCGCCACACCTGGAAGAGCGCCAGGGAGGTGCTTATCCGAGCTAGGGGACGCGTTAAGACTGCCGCAGACCGCCACCGTAGGTTGACGCCTCATTATGTCTGCGGACAAAGCGTATGGCTCTCCACCAAGGATTTGCCAATGAGGGTCCCATTGCAAAAGTTGGCACGTAAATTTGTTGGACCATACCGTATTTCCAAGGTCTGTCTCCGGTTGCCCAATTCTCTTTGTCGTGTGCAACCAGTCTTCCATGTATCCAAAGTTAAACCTGTATTGCGTTCGCCCCATTCCCCACCCACCCCCTCCTGTTATGGTTGACGGTTCTCCTGTGTATAGGGTTAGAATAAACTTAGACTCCAGACGTCGTGGGTGGGGACATCAGTACCTAGTGGACTGGGAGGGGTGCGGTCCGGAGGAGAGATGTTGGGTGCCAGCTCGGGACGTCCTGGACCACTCGCTCATCGACCAGTTTCATCAAAGCGGTCCTTTTTCATCGGGGGCGCCGGGAGGCGCTCCTGGGGGAGGGGGTACTGTCAGGACTCGGTATGATCTGTCCAATTTTTCTTCCTTTTTTTTTACTTTGTTTATTTATTTATTTAATTTTCGTTTTTGCAAATTTTTTCCCTTGTATTCGTTTTTTTCCATTTTTTCTCTCTCTTTGATTTTTTTTATCTATTTTTTGTGGTTTTTCTTCCCTTCGCTTTAGCGCCAGCTGATCTCGCTCAGCAATCTACAGTAGGCTGTTGTCTGGCGCACCTGTTCTCTCTATCTCATTACTCACCCTATTTATTTTGCTTGATTTCACTCCTCCTTGTCAGTGTGTTCTGTGATGTTTGGGCATTTTGGCTTCGTTTCTGTTCTGTTCCTCCATTCTGGTCAGTAAGCTCGTTGGTTTGTCTGCCCAGTTGGTGTAATGTGTGCTTTGCCCTCAGATGATTTCGGACTGCTCTTCTGGTTCTCGACCTGGACTGTTTTTGACCTTGTTGCTGTCCGCCGTTCTCAGCCCTGTCTACACCTCGCTTGACCCCCCTGTCTGTTCGACCACTCTCCTGCCTACTGTTTTGGATTAGTTGCCCCTCCTCTCCTGGCGCTCACGGAGGCTGAGTGCATTATCTGCCCGCTGTGCAGTTGGAAGTTAAGACTGAGCCTTTTTTCCCGAGTTGGGTTTTTGTTTTTTGGACGTTAGGCCTTCCCCTTCCTTCTGTTAACAAAGTTTTTTTAAATAAAGCCCATTGCATCTTCCTCCTCATCAAAAGAAAAAAAATATTTCTCATTGGCGCTGCTGTGTGCGGCAACGTCTCTGCTTTTATTCTCAGCCGGCTCTGCCTCATGGGGTAGAGTGCGACACTCCACAATTTTGAAGTAGTAGGAATACCTCCATCCCTCAAAAGTTAGCCTTGGCTGCTTCTCAGAATGCTACCAGCCTCTGTCAAGTACCGCGTGGAACTTGTGACTATTGCACATGGGAAAAGTAACTTTGCGCCGAATTGAAAGATGAACTATGTTTCGTTACCAAATTTTCAGAAGTAGTGCGTTACACTACCTGAAAAAGTAGTTGCGTTACACACAGCACTGATTGTGTCTATGCTTTGTCATAATCAGAATCAGAATCAGAATCAGAATGAGCTTTATTGCCAGGTATGTACACATACGAGGAATTTGTTTTCGTGACAGAAGCTCCGCAGTACAACAGAATGACAGCGACAGAACATAAAACACATAATAAAAGAATAAAAAATACAAATATGTAGACAGTGAATGACAATATACAAATGACAATTGTAGGCAAGTATATTACAAAATGAAGTTATGTATGTACATATATATTGTGTGCAAAATTTAAGTGTATACTAAGTATGTGTGTTAGATAAATAAAGTGTGTGTGTATATAAATATAAAGTGTAGTGTGTCCGCCGTTATTATAAGCTGTTCATAAGATGGATTGCCTGAGGGAAGAAACTGGTCCTGTGTCTGGTCGTTCTAGTGCTCAGTGCTCTGTAGCGTCGACCAGATGGCAACAGTTCAAAGAGGGAGTGTGCTGGATGTGAGGGGTCCAGAGTGATTTTGACAGCCCTTTTTCTCACTCTGGATAAGTACAGTTCTTGAATAGATGGGAGAGTTGAACCGATGATTCGCTCAGCAGTCCGGACTACTCTCTGTAGTCTTCTGAGGTCAGATTTAGAAGCTGAGCTGAACCAGACAGTTACTGAAGTGCAGAGGATGGATTCAATGATGGTGGAGTAGAACTGTTTCAGCAGCTCCTGTGGCAGGTTAAACTTCCTCAGCTGGCGGAGAAAGTACAACCTCTGCTGGGCCTTTTTCACAATGGAGTCAATGTGAATGTCCCACTTCAGGTCCTGAGAGATAGTGGTGCCCAGGAACCTGAATGACTCCACTGCAGTCACAGGGCTGTTCATGATGGTGAGTGGGGGGAGTGCAGGGGGGTTTCTCCTGAAGTCCACGATCATCTCCACTGTTTTGAGGGTGTTAAGCTCCAGGTTGTTGAGACTGCACCAGACAGCCAGCTCTTTTACCTCCTGTCTGTAAGCAGACTCGTCACCGTCCTGAATGAGGCCGATGAGTGTGGTGTCATCTGCAAACTTCAGGAGCTTGACAGAGGGGTCCTTAGACGTGCAATCATTAGTGTACAGGGAGAAGAGCAGTGGGGAGAGAACGCAGCCCTGGGGAGCTCCGGTGCTGATTGTACGGGTGCTGGATGTGTATTTTCCCAGCCTCACTAGCTGCTGCCTGTCTGTCAGGAAGCTGTTGATCCACTGACAGATGGAGGTGTAGCTATATAATAAATGTAGCTATAATGCGTAATAAATATAGGATACTGGGCAAACAATCAAACAAATAAATAAATGAATTTTGAGCAGTGAGTGTATTCTAACTTACTGTATAAGCCTCTGATTAGCCATTGCTTGTAAAACATGTTGTAAACAATGATAGTTTTTGTACCTTTTCTTCTGAGAATGTACTGTAATAATTCATTATATTTGGTTGTGTTTTAGAAATCACAGTTCTGTAGCATCAGTAGAACTATAGCAATCTACAAATGCACCAAATAATTTTTTAATAATTTTTAAACAGATTTATTATTTATTCATTTACATTTTGGTGCAGTTTTCACCTGAAAGGTGTAGACTACTTTTAAAAATACAAAATGATCACATTTGTTACTAACCTACTCCGAGTTCATCTTTTTAAACCAGATTTAATGCATTACAGTTGTATACTTTCAATCCAAGTGACCATTGTTTCTAGACATAAGATGTTGGTATGATGGTATGTTGCTGAATTAAAGAAAAACACTACAGTTGGTCCATCAGAAAATAAGTTTGTAATATTATCTGTCCAGTCTGTCATCAGTAATAAGTGTCACAGCTAGCTTTGTATTGTAAATTTAAGAAGACACAATAAACAGAACTAAGAAGATATACAGAATTTTTACTAAAACTGAAGAAAAGAACACAACAAACATGGCCATGGCAGGGAAAGTGAGCGGCTTGGCGTCTGTGCCTATACTATATGCTATACCGATGCATAATTTTCAGCTTTTTGGTAGAATAATATTTTTGTGTTCTATCATTATTCAAATAAACCAATAAATAAAATAAATGAAAATCCTTCTCTGTGCATTCATTTCTGTTTCACCCTCAACAGTGGATCTCTATACCTCTTCATTTGTCACTCGTTTTCCCTTTCCCTCCGGTCGAATTCTGCTTTAATAACCCTAGCCCTCATTTGTCATTGTATTGATGGCTCTGGCAAGCATCAGCCATTAAACAGGGACTAATGTTAATGCTCAGTGTCTCCACTTGTTGCCAGAGGGGTCACAAGGAGGTCACTTTGTCCATTTTAGACCATCTAAAAGGTTCTTCTTATATGGTATCTGTGAAGCAGACATAATCAATACATAAAACAGCACTGAATATTAGCTACCAGTCTTTGCTGGTAGGCAAGTATCAGAGTTAGTATGTATGTTAGTAACACCTAAATCCCATTGTCACAACACTCAAGAGGCAGAGAAAGAAGATGAACTCGACTGTGGGATTTATGCAGGACCTTATTCTCTCTGAAGGGAGAAGAAAAGAGAAGAGTGAAATGGCTGCTGCTGGGGTCTCTATGCCACAAAATAAATGCCACTGGTAAGACTTACTGAGCTAATTCATAATACAAAACAGAGAAATACCATCATTATTAGGAAGACATTGTATATTTGTGTGCATTTGACCCATTGACAGAAAGAGCAGGAAATAGGAGACTGTTTATTTCCAAAGAGCGGATGACAAGAGTTGGGTTCTCTGAAGATGTGTGAAGAACAAGAGTATTGTCCACTCAGGTTCATACTGGTATCATGAGGGAAAAAAGGCTTTACTCTGTGTATCCGGATTCAGTTCAGATACCCAAATACTTCATTCAATTAAAATA
Organism: Carassius gibelio; assembly: GCF_023724105.1. Lineage (NCBI taxonomy): Eukaryota > Metazoa > Chordata > Actinopteri > Cypriniformes > Cyprinidae > Carassius > Carassius gibelio. Next base: position 3,763,643 of record NC_068406.1, on the reverse strand, counting down.
GATTTAAATATGAAAACAGCAAATGGCTAGCTTTGTAAATGAGTTTTCAGATTATCTATGAGTTGCCTTAATTAAAAAATAAATAAATAAAGATTACACTTTACCCTAGTGAAAAAAAAAACTATATATATATACTAAAATGAATTTGAAATACAACTATTTTATTGTATACTACAAATACATTTACATTCTGTATTTATGGACACTGCAGTTGTACTTTTGATATACTAAACTGGAACAACTAATTTTAATTTTTAATGCACGTTAATTGTGCTGAAGTCCAACTAAAGATACACTGAAGTGTATTTGATTGTGCTAAAGTGGAACTATTGCAAGTATACATCAGGTACACTCTAAAGTAGCACTTTAGTTCACAGTCCTGTGCCTCATGTACATACTATGTACTTATTATAGTAATTACAATAACTATGTAATAACTAGGTACTAACCCTAAACCTAACCCTACCCCATGTAGTTACCTTGTATTGCCAGAACTTTCTTGATAAATACACTGTAAGTACACTATAAGTACATGCAAGTACGCATACTGTAAAATAAAGTGCAACCACTCTAAATATATTGCATTTAAAGACTGCTAATATTCAAAGATCATACAGTTTTCATCAACAGTTACATTAAATCACATTTTATGCTTAATATTATGACATCTGTGTTGTGCACAAGTACTACTCCAAATAAAGTTTAATTGTTATTTTTAAGTAGGGCTCAAGTGATGTCAGTACATATGTTGAATGATTTTAAGTATGCTTAGTATAAACCTAATGCATTTTAAATATATTAGGATACCCAAGTAAAAGAATTAAATACTCCATTAATAAAACTGTGATTCTGTTGGTCAGAGGAGAACTGGCCCCCCGACTGAGCCTGGTTTCTGCCAAGGTTTTTTTTTTCTCCATTCTGTCACCGATGGAGTTTAGGTTCCTTGCCGCTGTCGCCTCTGGCTTGCTTAGTTGGGGTCACTTCATCTACATCGATATCGTTGACTTGATTGCAAATAAATGCACAGACACTATTTAACTGAACAGAGATGACATCACTGAATTCAATGATGAACTGCCTTTAACTGTCATTTTGCATTATTGAAAAAAGAAAAAGAAAAAGAAAGCTTCTTCTCAATTCACATTAGATTTGTTAAACATGTTTGTTTTCTTTTGAATACAAAACATTTTGGTTTACAGATGAACACAAAATGAAAGGATGGTGCTGAACATGAGATACAATTTATTACCATCACCTTTACTGTACATTCAACTCAACATTTGGGTTAAACACATAAAAAAAAAAAAAGACAATCCACAATCCAAGGGCAAAAATGAGATTGAATTCAATGTATAATAACCTCTTGAACTCATTATGGCTATGTTGCTAAGTTAGTGTGTTATAATCAAAGACTAACATAAAGTAATATCTACAGTATTTGTTTTTTCTTTTTTGCACAAATGTAATCAAAAAAATGCAGACAAACATATCTATCTATCTATCTATACACTTCTATGGTTAAAGAAAAATAAAATAAATCCTACATATGCATGCACCTTTACATCTTAACATAGAAAAGAGCTTAAAATGGCCATCTAAAGTTCTGTGTATACACACACACACACACACACACACACGGAGAGATGAATAAAAAAAAAATAAAAAAAAAAAAATGTGTGATAAAGTACTCCATTAATTTTCATAACATCTGTTATCTTAAACATGACGTTTTACTGCCACAAATGTCTCATTAAGTCACTGATAATGTCATCAGTAAGGTTCAAAAGAATCAATGAGTGAATTTTAAAATGCAGAGGTAGTAGCTGTCATCATCATCCTCATCATCAACTGGTAAGCAAACTTAACACCCCCAGATTATCTAGTTTGTCCCTGACTATGTTAGCCCATCCTTTATTAGCCAGTGGGTTTCTAGGGGACGGATGCATGATACCCTCCACTCTCACAGTGATGCCTGCTTCTGCCAGAGCCCGTCGAGCGCGCTGCTCGGCTAGCTTGCCCACTCCGATCACCAGGGACACTCCCAGTGCAGTGACCACCTGACAAAGAGCACTGTCACAGCAGGACAAAAGGGCATCTCGCTCCGCAGCCGGGAGCTCAGGCGGAGTTAGGTTCTTGCCAGACTCACTCATGAAGATGAGAGGACACAAGTTGTGCACAAAACAGTGGCGGAAGAAGTTGTGAGTTTCACCGCAGAGCTCTTGGAAAAAGCCCCAGAAACGGGCTCCGCTCACTTCACTCTGAGTGCAGTCGAGGCCTGTGATCCGTCGCTTAGGATGTTCCTCTGCTGGACGGCCGACCGCTCCAGTGATTTTCAGCCAACCGCGAACCGCCTTCACCTCGCCAAACGGTACCTTGATAATGAGGAAGTAAGAGATGTAGTTGATTTTTTTTTTTTGCTTTTTTAAAATGTTCTTCTACATTTCCATCACTTTATTTAAACTGTGAGAAATTATGAAATCTCATATGAACCGTGCCAAGTATCTTGACAACAGTGACAACTGGGTCATTCTTCAGTAGGGGTGGCAAATGAGAGGCAGAATTTGTAAAAAAAAAAAAAAAAAACCTTGTTTGCTTTTTTCTAATAAAATATATTGCTATGCATTTCAAATTAGTTTAATATGATATATCAATTAAAATGAAAAATGAATATGAATATATCAAAAATGAAATCTTAGGAACATTTTGATTTTTAAATAATGTCAACCAATCACTGGTGACACAACCACTTATGTCTATGTCATTTTGAAGTAACACCACAGACTTTATATCACAGGTTACTATAGGCTCTGTGGTGTTACCAGAAAAGACAGTAACACCACAGACAAATCAGCCTAAATCCAGACTTTTCTAAAATGGAGGCTGCCATCATGATGGTTTCAAGATCAGGAGACATTTTGGAAATATTAATAAGTATGTATTTATCAAGATTTTGATTAAAATATGTAAAAATCTGCAAGTTATTAACATAACACCACAGGCACTAATCAAGTGTGACACATGATATAGTCAGACATTTAGCTAACTTTAAGAAAATTAATGAGAAACAATGTACTCCCCATGCACCCCTCAGATCAACCAGCACCTGCAGTGACCTTTACACACAGGAAGTAGTCTAAATAGATTTCCTCCTTTGCTTAAAAGGGCAAAATCCATTGTGTTAACACCACAGACATGAATTTGTGGGACACAACTTTTTTCCTAAATATAACAAAATATGTATTTTTTTAAACAATTTAATAAAATTGTACGTTAAATTAAATCTATATACACATTATAACCACTTTATCTGTGTTAAAAATGTTACATTGTTGCAATTACATTCCATGATACTGCTCTAAGGTATGGCAGGAACATATTTTGTTAAAAAAAGGCAATCTCCCAAACTCAATTAAATATGTATGTTAAAACTAAAAGTTAACTATTAATAGTCCACGAATTGTGTTAACCCTATAGAATATAAACATGTAAACATTTTTCTAATTGATTGGTATTTAAAGTTTATTTCAACAGTAGTAAAGTAGAGGGACACCACTTGCCACCGCAATTGAAGAATGACCCAACTACAGAAACTGATCATTTTTGGTAGAACTCACAAATGCGGATGTTGCTAGTAATAAGTGACTTGTGTGCTTTTTTTATATTCTTTTATACAATCAACAATCCAGATGCTAGGACTTTCTTCTCAGATGTTGCCGTAGACTGCAACTTACCAAAATCACGAATCAGGAGGAGCGACTTTAAACATTTTCAACAGGGCAAAACGTGGCAACATTTGGTTTAAGATAGAAGAATCAAGCTTGAGATTCAAACCCAGACTACTTAATTAAATAAGCCATGATTTAAAATAAAAACTAGTATGCTTACATTGTGACATTTCAACAAAATTAGATGAACAAGCTCCTCTCAAACCCTTTTAAGCGTGCCAATAACTGGGCATATACAGTGGTCATCAAATCATCAAATATCATTACATTTCTAAATATTAATTTTGCCATTAATTGTAATAATCCAGTGCATTTTTGTCTGACAACAGCCAGTGCTCCACACAGAGATGTGATCTGATCATCATCAGTCTGTCTGGAATGACGTGAAGGAACAGAACAAACTGAGACAGACTCAATCCAGAAGAACTGTGGAGAAGTCTCCAAGATGCAAAGCTCCTTGAGAAACTCTGCGCAAGTGCACCAAGGGCAAAAGTTGCTTTAGACAGAAAGCATGGTCACACCAAATATTGATTTGAAAATAAATTTGTGACATTATTTTTGACAACAATCTCATTTTACAGAATTTTTACACAAGGGCCTAAAATTTGAACAGTACTGCAGTTTGCAGGTTTCTTAAAGCATCTTGGAGACATCGCCACAGTTCTTCTCGATTTAGTCTGTCTCAGTTTGTTCTGTTTCTTTTTATGTTCTTTTGTTTTTCAGCAAACACTTAAAGGTATAGCTTATCTAAAATGAAAAAAAAAATATGTCATCATTTACGCACATAATTGTAAAAAAGAATTCTGTGGAGCACAAAAAAATTATTTTGAAGGTAAATGTAAGAATTAAAAATAACTTTTTTTAAAGTGAAAACGTGAAGGTAAAAGTGCATTTATGCTGCGGCGCCCGGGGAGCAGTTGGGGGTTTGATGCCTTGCTCAAGGGCACCTCAGTCGTGATATTGAGGGTGAAGAGAGCGCTGTACATTCACTCCCCCCACCTACAATTCCTACCGGCCGAGACTCGAACCCACAACTTTTGGATTATGAGTCCGAATCTCTTAATATTAGGACACAACTTTTAAGGTTGAGAAAAGAAAAATGAAAGAACACCATGTCAATATGTTCTCAAAATGTAAATGTCTAAGGAGCACACAATGAGTTAAGCAAGTCTTAAACATCTAAAAATGCAACTTTCTACAGATTTCCACAGCATTTTTTTATCAGTTCACAAAAAAAAAAAAAAAAAAAAAAAAAAACTTTTGTACCCAAACACTAGAAAATTGAAATAGCGTGTACTGTAACTTCTGATCACACTGAAGTGTTTTGGTCATGTTATCCAGCTCAGAGGTTAATTTAAGGTACATTTACTTTAAACTGTTTTTTGAGTAACTGAAGTGAATTTATGATTAAAACTAAAATAAATATCTGCCAATGGGCTCAAAAAATCAACTTAATTTAAAAGTAAATAAAGTTTTCATACACCACTGATAGATATTTGTACTTGTTTTAAGCATAAACACACTTACATTTATTAAAGCAAACAAGACTTTATATCTTAATTTTGCATCTGAACCACACCGAACAAAAATGATAAACAACACTTTTGTTTTTGCCCCCATTTTTCATGAGCTGAACTCAAAGATCTAAGACTTTTTCTATGTTCACAAAAGGCCTATTTCTCTCAAATATTGTTTACAAATCTGTCTAAATCTGTGTTAGTAAGCACTTCTCCTTTGCTGAGATAATCCATCCACCGCACAGGTGTGACATATCGAGATGCTGATTAGACAGCATGATTATTGCACAGGTGTGCCTTAGGCTGGCCACAATAAAAGGCCATTCTAAAATGTGCAGTTTTATCACACAGCACAATGCCACAGAAAAATTGGGGCAAAAACAGAAGTCTTGCATTGATAATTTTGTTCAGTAATTAAATAGAGAAGTTTCCATAATTTATTTCGGGAAAACAAGACAAAAACAAACAGGAAGATATTATTATGATTATGATGATTATTATTATTGTTGTTGTGCAAGCAACATTTAATGCTATGAATTTGTGGATTTAAGACATTCTAGTCAATTTCAAGACACTGTTAATGCCTTGATTTGTGGAAAGATCAACTGAAACCCTGTTCTTTACTGAATTTATTCTCACATAATATCATTACAACAAAAATAATACTGTGAAAACATAAAAAGAAAGAAAATCTTCTGACCCCTGTTTGTGCCATGCCAAAAGGTCCTGGGTTCATGCCTAGGAAGAGTATGCTCTGCCCTTCCTGACAGTATTTCTCCACATAACATCGATGTGTGTCCCAGGCGTACTCAAGCGGGTTGTACGTGTATCGCACTGGTTTCCCAAAGGACAGCGTCCGCAACCGTGCGTTCAGTTCCAGTTCAGCCCGCAGGAACCTTGAAGCAACTGTAGAGCCATTAAACAGTTGGTCAGCACCCAGGTCAGGAAGACCGGTGAGATCTTCTCCCAGTAAATGGTCTCTCTGAGACACATCTCCATCTTCCAACCTACAAAAAAAAGAGTTTCCATAAATCACTTAAAAAATGTAAACAACTTAGCAATTGCAAAAACAAACGTATTTGTTTTAATATAGTCATGTATGCTTGTTACAATTATTCTTTATTAGGTGGGAAATTATTTAAAGTACACCTTAAAAAATAAACCTTAAATGCAGTTTTATTATGAAAAAGGGAATGAGGCTGCACTGGAATGTGTTTGTACTACAGTTATTACACTACTTTAAAATATACACTACCAGTCGTAATTTTTGTAATGTTTTTAAAGAAGTTTCTTCTGCCAACCAAGCCTGCATTTATTTGGTTTTCTTGTTAGGCTATCACAAACATTTAAAATCAAAACTCACCCCTGACAGAAACAGTTTTGGATTTAAGTCTTTATTACAAGCAATCTCACGGGTCTTAAAGAACTTTGTTTTTCTGCCTCCGTAAAAGTGCAGATATTATGTTGCCTTGTTTATTTGAAAGTGTACTTTTTCTTGTTTTAATCCTAGCCAGAAAGCCACGTGGGATTGCTTGTTATGTTTAAATGTGTTGCCGCTTGCTTGAGCAAGTTATACAAACCTAGAAGTCAATGCATGAAAAATACGTTGTTTATATTTCTTGAGTTTAAACTTATGTCTATGAAAGATTGTTACTGTACTGTGATAAGAGTATCACAATGCTGAAAAAGTTTTTTTTTTTTTTTTTTTTTTTTTTACATTATTTGAAATCAAAATAATAAACAAATGTTGTGTTTGTGGCCTAAACAGCCGTGGATCAGTAGTGGACTGCAAACGTGTCCTGTGTGAAGCACTGAGACTGTGATGTTCTGCACCGCGCGCATAACACACACAGACGTCACGCGCTGCAGTACTGCTGCAGTATTACTGCTGTTCAAGTTCAGTATTTAAGCTCATTTTAACGGCGCGTAATGGGTTTACTGTGAGTAAATGATTGAAAAAATAAAAATAAAAACATCTAGGAATTTACTCTTGCATAAAAAAGTATTTCCTTGCCATTTTAAAAGCTTCTCAATAACTCTTAGCAATACACGACTCACTACGTTAAGAGAAAATTCAACATAGTAAAGCCATTTTATCACCAGCGTTCGTAAGACTGTATTTTAAAATGTATTTGTGGTTTACCTCTGAACATCGGGGTGTGATTGCATTGTTCCAGAGGCGTTTCCGGCAACAGAAGCGCGACCAGACCGCGGTGCATACTGGGAGCTTCTTCTTCTGGGCTTTGATTATGGGTTGGCAAACAGCTTCATGGTGCATTACCGCCTGCAGTTGAATGGAGTGTGGAGCACCAATGCGAAAATAATAAAATAAAATAAAATAATGTAAAATATGTAATTATCTTTGCTATTCATTATTTAGATTCCACACACATGGTATTAAAGAATTCTCTAATTTGTAACCTCTTGTTTTAGCCAACAGATTTTATATATATATATATATATATATATATATATATATATATATATATATATATATATATATATATATATATATATATATATATATATATATAATAAAAATTTAAATACAAAAGTAAAAAAAAGTTACTTTTAAAATTATATTATTTATTTTAGCATTATTTGCTTTCAGTTTTGACTGTAATATTTGCGTTTCGCTGTTATTCTGGGCAGTCCAATAAATGTGTAATCCAGGATGCTCTATTATTTGCCATACATTTGCATTCACCTTATTCTCTGTAATCCTGTAATTATTCACATTTCCCTGCATCATATATAAATGCCTCCACTTTCTTCCCCCATTTAATAATTGCAGATTTATTAATACGCTTCTTGGCTTAGGAGGTCAATAAATCAATGTTAAAAGCCAAAACAATTCTCAACAGCAGCAACAAATCACTGCAAGCAGATTGAGAGGAAGGTTACTCACTCATTAACTCAACTGCTGTAAGAGGCGAAACAGAAAGACAGAGACAGAGAGACCGGGGCTTGCAGTGTGGCAGTGGAACTGAGCTGCAGTCCTCCAGTCTCCAATAAAGGTTTTCCTGCAACATGCACAACTCTAAGAATAAGACACAGACAAATGCCAAACAGATCAGGCTTATATTGTCAGAAAAAGTGAAACAAGTTCATATTCAAGAAGTGAAGCAACAGCCATGTTTACACATGGCAAGTGATGTAATCAATGCTATTTTTAACATCTTGCTCCATGAGCTATTTTGAGAGAGAGAAAAAAAAAACTTCAATTTCTGTTGCATTTCATAATTAGCACTCTATTGCTTTTCAGAATAATTCATACTGAGCAAATGTCATATAATAACACAATTAATTTTATATTCAATTATTTTACACAAATTAATATTATTGCCTCTAATTCATTATACTCAACTAACTTTCACCTTCGTTCAAAGACATGTTATCAAATTATATTCTGTTGTGTTTCACAGTAGAAGGAAAGACATACAGGTTTGGTTTGGTATTATACAAGAATGAGTAAATGTCACTCATTTTTCTCTATTACATAAATGACAACATGCAGACTTCAGATTTAAGAGTGTGCTCTTCATGTATAATAAATATAATGTAATAACTAGGTGCTAATCCTGAACCTACCCCTAAACCTAACCCTACCCCATGTAGTTACCTTGTATTACCAGAACTTTCTTAGATAAATACACTGTAAATACACTATAAGTACATGTTAGTACACGTACTGTAAAATAAAGTGCAACCCATTATTATATTATATTATATTATATTATATTATGTTTACAGAATATTAGTTAAAATACGTTTGATATCCTTTCATGAATATTTATTACAAAATCATATCTGGATTTCATTATTCAAAAAATACTGATCTTCTGAATTTTTTTATTTTTTATTTTTATTTTTTTTGTCAATTACTAATAGTTTATAGTTATTTTACTCTATTGTAAAATGATATGTTATAAATGATATGAACCAATGATTTGTTTATGATGCCTGCCAACAACGTATTGCCATTTCAGAAATCTCTGTCTCCTTATTGTTTGAAAGTGGAGAAAGTTTCAGAGATGGAACAGTTTTGACTCTCACTCTCTCTTATTATCAGCATTTCCTCATGAAAATTATTTTAAGAATTTCATGCTAACTGATCAGTGCTCGCTAATGTGTGCTTTCAATTTCCCTGGCTGCCTGAGTAATAGAGAAGGACAATGGGAGAGGAACAGTGGAGGGTGTAGAAAGTGTTGCATTCAACTCAACTTCCCGTTAGGGAAGAGGGATAGTGAACACACACACACACAGGGAAGAGGGATAGTGAACACACACACACACACACACAGACACACAGTCACACTTCTCTGTGCCTGACCTCCATCTGAACCTGCCTGAGGTCGGAGGGCGACAGCTTTGAGTGCTCCCTTGAGTAAGTGTGATAGGTGAAATGATAATTAGCAGATGGGGCAGAAGATTAACAGATGTGGAGGGGTGGAGTTTAACATGAAATTACCTGTAATTTAGGAGGATAAAGTGTTAGGAAGAGTGTTGTGTTTCTATATGCTTTAACTTTCTCTTTTGTGTGTGTGTGTGTGTGTGTGTGTGTGTGTGTGTGTGTGTGTGTATATATATATATATATATATATATATATATATATATATATATATATATATATATATATATATATATATATATATATATATATATATATTAAAGGTGGGCATAGATTAATTTCTTTAATCTAGATTAATCTCACTATGATCTTGAAATTAATCTAGAATAAAATGGCTCATTCGAATTCTGCCGACGGCATTCAGAATATCAGAATATGTGTGTTACCCAAATAAAATTGACAAACAGTAAGTCTTTGAGAAGGGGTTTATCAAGCTAGGTGGTGCATTAGAAAAGGGGCTCATCTCCTGTTTCCAAAATGCATCACAAACTGCTTGAAAAAGCTGTAAACTAATTCCACATTGCACAAGGTGCAAAAAACCTTACGCCTGTTTCACACATACTCCGTCTGCAGTGAGTATGCATTGCATATTTTTTTTACGAACCCATGTTAATGGATTCCAGTTGCGTTCCAGGAGCGTTGCATCTGCAGCAGTGCAGCGATCCTTTACGTACTGATTAGCGGACTGCAAACACGTCCTGTGTGAAAGCACATTGAGTCCGTGCTGCACCACATACGTAACGCACATGGACTGCATACGCACTGCAGATGGAGTATGTGTGAAACAGGCGTGAGCAGGGCCGTAGCTGGGGTCAGTGGGGACCCGATGAAGGTTGTACCAGTTTGAAATTGTTTAATTTATATTTTCGTTTATTTTTATTTATTTGTGCTATTTACACAATGTTTTTTTCAAGTTTGTAGGTGTCAAGGTACAGAAACTAAATAATTAAATTTAAAAAAGCACTGGATAGTCTTCAATGTAAAAATGAAATATAGCCTACAATTAAACCTACATTTATTCAGACACCTTCAACATTTCTCACATTATTACAGTTTTGCTATATATATATATATACCAAAAAATATATCTGGTGTCTGAATAATTTTTGGTTTGACTGTTAAAACTACAAAGTAGTCAAGAGCAGTGAGTGATTTTAATTTTAATTTTCTTGGATTAACATTACAGCAGCCAGCAGCTAAATTAGGCGCGGTCACTTTAAGAGACGATGAATGCATCAAATCTAATACACATCCCAATTTTTTCCTTAACGGTTTACTTTCACTTAAGAAAATAAGTTTTTTCGAGCATAATTTCCAAGGTGGATATTTTGACATATTTCGTATGTATTTGTCGGCACTAGAGCAAAAATAAGTTTGTTTACACTGAACACAGCGCGCATGTAACCAGCTACTCTGTTCAGCTTTTCCTTGTCTTGTGTTTGGATGCTTTAATGTTTAAATCGACAAGCGGTAAGGCTTAACAACACGTGAAAAAGATTAGCTTTCGTGACGATGCGCAGCAGTGGCCCTTCAACTGTCCTGAGCATCTTTTTAGGCTGTCCTCAGCGAGTCAGTTATATAAAATATCAAGGTGAAAGTCATCATAGCTCACTTAGTATAGACCCACAGCTCCCAACCCAACTTTGAGAATAAATTAATGGCGATATTTTTTTTATCGCCCGATAAGAGTCTCGCGTTAACGCAGCACATTAACGCAGATAACGGCCCACCACTAATATATATATATATATATATATATATATATATATATATATATATATACACCTATTCCTACATGAATAGGTATTTTTGACTTGTATCCCTTTAAGCTTTAGGATCAAGCAATGCTTAAACCATATGCAGCATTTTATTTTCTCTTGCATGTAAACGTCTTTTATGTGAAATATCTTATTCAGGACAGTAATAAATATACAATAACATGCACTCTGCATGATCCCTCTTATTTTTCTAAAATAAGTAACATTTTGCAGATTCTGCGGTGAATGTAAACTTTAGACTTCAACTGTATGTATATTTAGAACTGTACTTTTGTTTTTTTAATTATATGTGTCTTTTGGCTATATTTTATGAAGTATAAAGCTATTGCTGCATTGGCCATATTAAGAAATAATTTCAACAGTTCAACATGTTGTAGCATATGTTTCATTCTAAAAGGAATAGCAACAGGGGGGTTAAATAAAAGGAAGGTGTTGATGACTGTACTTATTTTACAGCATTCTGCCTGAACATTAGTCCAATGGCCTGCAACATTATGTGCACAAAATAAATCACCCACAAGTCTAGCTGCATAGCAACCACAACAGGAAATGCATGAGCAGATACATTTGGATGCTATATATTTATCTCTTTCATCATAGATTATTCATTCAGTGGCCAATTCCTATTTAATTTTTCTCTATATAACCTTTTAAAATGTACTGGTAATGAATGGGAAAAGAAGATCTATTAAATTTGTTGCATTACACACTAAACAGAGTTAAATCTTTCAATTAAAGTGCTTTTAATTAAATCGCTCATAAATCAAACACATGGAACCACAAAGGCTCCCTTTCTTTGTATAACAGGTATGGAGCTGATGTGTAGTATCTCAGGTGTCAGGTATCTCAGGTTCTGGTAGTATCTGGAGCAATGCCGAAAGACAGGTCAGACTCTTCCTAGAGCTGTTTAAACACTGTTAGCATGTAAATACAACCAATATATCATATACTCCATCCCATTCCTATTCTCCTTTCCTCTCTGATGAATAGCCTCCCCCTCTTTGTGAACTCTGTTGATAATACAAGACTTGCAGTAAGAGCTCATTCATCAGACCAAGCTGCAAGCCACCACACTCTGACATCCCTGTAAGCTTACTTTACTTGGTGTATGCGTTTGTGTATAAATGCACAGCAGAGTTGATTCGTTTGAATACCCCTTTCTGGCTCTGAAGTTTATAAACACTTTGCATTATTATTTAACACTTCTTAAAGCAGCCTATTTCCATTCAGAAGCTGTTTATGTATTTCCATAAAATAAAATTGAAACGGTTTACACTGATCATCCTGTTTAAAAAGATTACATCCTCTTAGTTCTTGACATTGTGTTGCCTTCCCTTTTTGGATGAGCTAAAATGTCAATGTCAAATGTCAAAATACATTGCGTCAAAGCAACTGAACAAAATCCATTAGGAAAACAGTGTGTCAATAATGCAAAATGACAGTTAAAGGCAGTTCATCATTGAATTTAGTGATGTCATCTCTGTTCAGTTAAATAGTGTCTGTGCATTTATTTGCAATCAAGTCAACGATATCGCTGTAGATGAAGTGACCCCAACTAAGCAAGCCAGAGGCGACAGCGGCAAGGAATCAAAACTACATCTGTGACAGAATGGAGAAAAAAACCTTGGGAGAAACCAGGCTCCAGTTCTCCTCTGACCAGACGAAACCAGTAGTTCAATTCCAGGCTGCAGCAAAGTCAGACTGTGCAGAAGAATCATCTGTTTCCTGTGGTCTTTTCCTGGTGGTCCTCTCAGAGGTCTTTACAGGGGATCTGTATCTGGGGCTCTAGTTGTCCTGGTCTCCGCTGTCTTTCAGGGCAGTAGAGGTCCTTTCTGGGTGCTGATCCACCATCTGGTCTGGATACGTACTGGATCCGGGTGACTGCAGTGACCCTCTGATCTGGATACAGATTGTGCATAAGAACAACTATTTGAAAATCTGGAATCTGAGTGTAACAGGGAGTCAGAGACGTTCGGATCCATATGCAGTGTTTTATTAAAGAGAATGGTCAGACAGGCAGAGATCAGAAAACAGCGTCAGGTATGTCAGGGGATATCTGAAATCAGTAACAAGCAGAGGTCGGGGCAGGCAGCAGAGACTCACAGTCGGTAAAAACAAATCAAAGGTCAGACACGGAAGGGACAAAAACAGAAAACGCTCAGAAATGCCAGACAGAACTAAACAAGACTTCGCAATCATTGAGAGTCCAAACGAAGTATATATAGGGGAGTGGTAATGGGGAACACCTTGTGGTGATTAGCCCTAAGTACGAAATTACGGGAAATTGAGTTAAGAATGAAAATGGACACAAATTGCCAGAGTCCTGAGTGGAGTGCCCACTACTGGAGTTCATGGGCACTCCAGCTGATGATCATGATGTCCCACTTCCAGATACTCCTAACTGAGAGTAGACCAGAGTTCAGGTGGGAAGTGGAGTGGAGGAGGAACAGGGGGAGGGATGAAGGGGCAAAGTCCATGTGGGAGTGGGTTGACCGTGGACCGAGGTAGTGCCGGCAGAGCAGGAAGCCGAGGTGGAGCAGGTGGAACTGGAGCCCACCTGGGCGGAGCAGAGGACCCCCACAGCCGAGCAGACAAGACAGAAGCCCACCAGGGCAGAGCAGAGGACCACCACAGCCGGGCTCCACCACAGTGGGGTCGATGGCACAGGAGAGCAAGTCTGGTCAAGTTGAATTGAAACAGAGAACATTAACAGGTTAATGGTGGCCTTCGTGGCCTTGATGAGGTGGAGAGTTCCCAAACAACCTCCATAGCCATGACAGGGCAGGCAGAGAGTTCATACATGGTCTCCATAGCCTTGACAGGGTAGGACGAGAGTTCATAGATGGCCTCCATGGCCGTGACAGGACATGACGAGAGTTCATGGATGACCTCCGTGGCCCTGACAGGACAAACAGTGAGTTCCTGAGTGGCCTCCGTGGCTGCAACAGGACAGGCAATGAGCTCATAGACAGTTCTGAAGCAGTTGCCGCCACTTCTGGAGGTTCCACAGCAGTAACGCTCTCCCCGAAAGCAACACAACAGGCTGAGAGAACATTGCTGGGTGCAACAGACAGGATGAGATGAGGCTCTGGAAGTTCAGCTGAGGTGTGATGAAATTCTGGAAGATCTGCTGAGACGTGATGAAGCTTTGGAAGATCTGTGGTGATTTGACTGGGCTCATGAAGATCAACTGTGACTTGATTTAGTTAACGAGGATTGGTGGCGGCTTGACCATGTTCACGAAGATCAACTGTGGCTTGACTTGACTCATGGAGGCACCTGACCTGTCCTTGGAAGATCAAGCAGGGCTCGAACCCGGGTCTCCGATGGGAGGCGGACGCACTAACAAGGAGGCAGAGATATTTTAAGCAGTTTTACTCACCGCCTGTGGTTCCAACACACAATCGTGACCCTTTTTCGTTGGGATTGCATCATCCTTAAGAAATAAACGATACGCAAATCCGTCGTCAAACTGGGCTTTGTTTGTAAAACAAGCATTTTAGAAATGCAGGGAACAAACACAAACACTTGCACAACTCCGTTGATGCTCTGTAAAAATAAACTCCATCCACTGGTCCCTTAATGCTGTTTTTTCTTTGGTAATCTGTGCAGGGTTGTCTTGCCCTGGCAACCAAAAACACTCTCCTTTTGTGACATTTTGCGACGCTCTCGCTCTGATCAGTGATTGTCTGTGCACAGCCTCTCTCTGCTCTGCTATACGGGAGCGCGCGCTCTTCCGGCAAACATGCCCTCAGGACCCATATAAGGAAATTCCGCTCCATCTAACGTCACACAGAGCCATACTCGAAAAAAACTTTCCGAAACTTGTGACAAACCGGAAGGAGTATTTTTGGGACAGAAATACTCCTTCAAACGTACAACTTAATTTTTGAAACTTTGTCCATGTTTAGCATGGGAATCCAACTCTTTAACAGTGTAAAAAACTCAGTATGCATGAAATAGCATTTCACTCCCCCTTTAAAGAGAATGGTCAAACAGGCAGAGATCAGAAAACAGCGTCAGGTATGTAGGGGATATCCAAAAACAGTAACAGTAACAAGCAGATTTTGGGGCAGGCAGCAGAGAATCACAGGTGGTATAAACAATCCAAGATCAGACACGGAAGGGACAAACACAGGGAAACTGCTCAAAAATGCCAGACAGAACTGAACAAGACTTCGCAATCATTGAGAGTTCAAACACACTATATATATAGGGGAGTGGTAATGGGGAACACCTGGTGGTGATTAGCCCTAAGCACAGGATTATGGGAAATGGAGTTGAGAATGCAAAAGAACACAAAATGCCAGAGTTCTGAGTGGAGTGCCCTCTACTGGAGTTCATGGACACTCCAGCTGACGATTGTGATGCTGAGCTTGTAAAAAAATCTAAATACTGAGAAAATTGCCTTTAAATTTGTCCAAATGAATTATTAGTAATGCATATTACTAATCAAAAATTAAGTTTTGATATATTTACAGTATAAATTTACAAAATATCTTCACTGAACATATATTCACTGAACAACTTTACTAGTTTTTCTCCAATGCATGTTGGGCATAATTATTGGCACCCTTAGAAATTCTTATAAGTAAAATATCTCTGAAGTATATTCCCATTAATATTTAAAAATAAAAAAATAAAATAAAATAAATAAATGAATAAATAAATAGGCACACCACTGTGACTAGGAACATGAAATTGTCCAGCCATGGACTTCCTGTTCCACATAATTTTAAATATGAGGAACATAAAGGCCAAATTCCTTTAATTATCCATCTCAGGGAGTAAAACCAAATAATATAGTTCTGATGTGCAGAACAAGATACTGAGCTTCATAAAGAAAGTGGATGTAAGAAAAGAACTAAAGCATTGCAAATCCCCATTTCCACCATCAGGGCAATAATTAAGAGGTTCCAATCAACCAAAGATGTTACAAATATGGCTGGAAGAGGACATGTGTTTATACAGTATATCACCCTAATGCATGGTGAGGAGGACACTTTGAGTGGCCAAAGACTCTCCAAGGATCACAGCTGGAGAATTACAGAGATTAGTGAGTCTTGTGGTCAGAAAGCCTAAAAAAAAGAAAAATAAAAAAGAAAGTTTTCAAATATGTTGCTCAGGAGGGTATCCAGAAAAAAATCTCCTCGCTTATCTAGAAACAAACTCCAGCATATTAATTTATCAGACACGACTGGAACTTCAAATGGCACTGGCTTCTATTATCAGATGAAAAAAAAGAAAAAGAGCCTTTTGGCAAACCCACCACATGGATTTAGTACAAACAGGGATATAAAGTACCCCATGTCCAGGTCTATATTGTCACGGATTTGCCAGGTCCTCGTGCATTCACAACCAATTATCCCAGATCACAATCACCTGACTTTTAATTTGCAGCACCTGTCACTCATCACGCACCCACTACAAAAGCCAGCCACAAATACAAAGACACTGTCCTGTCTCGTCTATGTTACCTTGAGTACATGTGTGGACTAAACCTAACTTTCTCTTGTCTATTGGAGGATTATCTCATTGTCGTTGTCATCGTCAAGTGGATACTTTGGAAAAACAACTCCCTTTCTACATCTGGTGGATCTGGAGTGTGTCTGTGAGCCTGTGGCTTTTCCCTGGACTGCCATTCATCTCTCATTTGCCAGATATTCCCATACTCTCAATAAACTGTCCTAGCTTTGAATTAACATCTGTCTCTGTCGCCTTCTGTGTGTGACAGAAGACTGGATCAAAAACTATACATGTCTCAGCCGGATTTGGAAACATTCCAGGGCCTGGTGGACATGCTACACCAAAAGCTAATACAGACACATGCCAACATCACTGCTACAAGTTCGACTGTGGCCCAATGGCCAACCCAACTCCATTTTCTGGTGAAACAGCTGAGTGTAAAAGTTTCCTACTTCAGTGTGAATTTTTTAAACGCTGCCATCTCGTTATACCACAGACCGAAGCAAAATCACCTTGATCATCTCACTACCTACTGGGAAGGCGCCCCGCTGGGCTGTTTCCATCTGGCATCAGAATGGTCCTTTTCTTCACTCATATCGAGGGTTCAGTGAGTACTTCAAAGAAGTTTCTGGCATTCCTGAAGGTCATAATTCAGTTTGTGATGAACTCTATAACATCAAGCAGGGAACATCTTCTGCTGTGGATTACTATCTCTGTTTCCGTATGCTAGTGGCTGCTAGCAGCTGGTACGAATGGGCCCTGATGACGACATCGCAATGGTCTTCAACCCGAGCTTCGACTTCAACTCTCTGCCTTTGATGATTTGATCGGGCTAAAGAATTTCATCCAGAGAGCTATTCACACTAAAATTTGGATGTCAGCATGCAAAAACACTGCCGCTACACTTCCACTCACCAGCACTGTACTCTCCAGGACCAAAACCCATTCAGCTAGACTCCACGCAAATCCCACTATCAGAGTGTCATCGGCAGCTGACCCAGGCTCTCTGTTTATATTGCGCCAGCAAGGTGCATTTTATCGGAGAGTGCCCCATCCGTCCACCTAGAGCCTTGGTGAGCTTTGGAACAAGGGTACATACGGCCATCGTCTTCCCCTTGTTACGGCTTGTGCCTTGTGAGTTTCTTATCTACAATGTCCTGATTTTTCTTTCTTTTTCTGCGTCTTGAGTTTGATTGCTAGGTCTGCCCCGTGCACCTGCGCGTCGTTGTACACCTGCGACTCATCGTACTCGTTGGTGAACGACGCTATTAAGGACGCTGAAGCAGAGCATGACGGGGTGAGGGAGGAGAGAGGAGACTCACCTGACAACAGCTTGCTTTTCTTTTCTTGTCTTTCTTAATTGGAATTTATGGTTGTTTTTTTTGTTGTTTTCATATCTTGAAGTGTCTTGTTGTTAGTTTCTGTTTATCATAGTTTGGTAATCTTTTGTAGAAGTATTTTGGTGTTTATTCCGTTATGATACGTGTTTTCTTAGTTTTGTTTATTTAAATAAATGTTCTAGCCTTTCATTTAGGTCTCACGTATCCTTCTTTATGTTATGTAACCCTTTTCTCTGAGTTCTAAAGAGGGGTTCGTAACATAAATTGGGGGCTCGTCCGAGATTAATTTGTTTAATTGATTTATGTAAGCAGAAGATTATGTTGGTGGTGGGGCTGAGCGATCTCCGGGTAGGCAGAGTAAACCAGGGGGACCGTGTTTAGCGCCGGTTCTCGCTATGGTTTACTGATTTATTATTTTCTTTATTATGTTAGTTTGTTATTTTTGGAGGTATTCCGGGGGAGAGGCTTGCCTCTCAATTGGTACCCTCTGAAGATTAGAGAGGTCTTAGTTAGGTCTTGGTTAGGTAGGTGTAGGTCCGGAGACGTTTAAAGCCTTTAGCTACCATTTTTTTTTTCTCATGTTAATTTTCTGCTCATCAATTTACCATGGCGACGTTTGATGTAAACGAGTTTATAAATCAACCTAATATTGCGGTGTTAGAAACGTGTAGAAAGGACGATTTGATCCTTATTGCTCAACATTTTGAAATACCTGTTTCTAGAACATTGCTTAAGAAAGACTTAAAAGCTTGTTTGGTAGCTGGTTTAATTAGTAAAAGGGTGTTGCCTTTGGTGGAGGATGTTCCTACATCAGCAGAATTTGTTGCAGCTGTAATGGATAAAGAGGAACAAGCTCCACCGTGTCCTCCTACCTCGCGGTGTTCTCTTGTTGGCGATCCAGTTACTCCGGGTACCAGTGACGGTGCAAAGGTAGGACCACCTCTTTCTTTGCCTAAATTCGAACCTTTTTCTCTCTCTACCGAAGCATCCCCCGCAGATCGTGGAGATTTGCGTTTAAAATTACGGTTGGCTCGATTACAGTTTGAGACGCAAGACAAAGCTCAAGCACGGAAGGATGAATTACAGCATCAGCTCGAAGTGCACCGTATTGACGCGGAGATGAAAGTTAAAATGCGGCAGTTAGAGTTGCAGGCTGTTCGAGACGATCCAGAAAGATCTAAAAAATCATCTGCGTTTGAAGGTAGGGACAGTTCCGAGCATAAAGCAGCTGCGGTAGTGTCAAATGATCCTGTTAGGTCTACAGCTGACTCTATATCTGTGTTAACAGATTCTGTAAATGCTCATTCGTCTTCTCCGTTTAATGTGGCAAAGAACATGGCGATAGTTCCACCATTTCGTGAGAAAGAAGTTGAGGCTTATTTTCAGGCATTTGAGCGAATAGCTTTAGCTTTGAAGTGGCCAACTGAGGTCTGGTCATTAATGTTACAATGCAAGTTTACAGGGAAAGCTCAAGAAGTTTGTGCTTCTCTTTCTTTAGAAGAAAGCGTTCAATATGAGACGGTGAAAAATGCGATTCTCCGTGCCTATGAGCTAGTGCCTGAACATTATAGACAACAGTTTCGTACCACGAAAAAATCTGCTTCCCAGACATATGTTGAGTTTGCCCGCGAGAAGGGTATACTTTTTGATCGATGGCTAAAAGCGTGTAAAGTCAAGGACTATCAATCTTTATGTGAACTTTTGCTCATTGAGGAGTTCAAGAATTGTGTTCCTGAGCGTACTGTTTTGTACCTAAATGAACAGAAGGTTAGTACTGTGCAACAAGCGGCTGTTCTGGCAGACGAGTATGCATTAATTCATAAACCTCTGTTTGTAAAGCGTCCGAGGGATTTAATGGGACATATTTCACAAAGGGAGAATGAAGTTAATTCTTTTGACTTTAAAGTCAGCCCTAATTCATCGAGCCCGAAAACTCGGAAGGAATGTGGCTATTGTCACAAAATGGGACACATTCTCGCTGACTGTCGAATTTTAAAACGAAAGCAAGAGCGTCAGGATGGTTCAATTCAACCTCGCGGGTCAGTTTTAGTAAAAGTTGTGTCTCAGCAGCCCACGTCTTTTGTAGCACCTGATGAGTGTTTTCAACCTTTTGTGTTTGAGGGTTACGTATCGTTGACTGGTCGTGCGGAGGATCAGAAGGCTGTGAGGATCTTGCGGGATACGGGGGGATCCCAGTCCTTTATACTGTCCGACATTTTGCCTTTGTCCGCAGAGTCCGCATGTGATACTAGTACTATTGTACAGGGTATAGAAATGGGTTTTGTAACTGTACCTCTTTATCGTGTCTGGGTGTCGTCTGATTTAGTCTCTGGATGTTTTAATGTAGCGGCTCGTTCTTCCCTACCTGTGAGAGGTATTGATTTTATTATGGGAAATGATCTCGCTGGAGGCAAAGTAATGCCAGTTGTGCATGTTGTTAATACTCCATGTATTGATCAACAACCTGATGCGCTTGCACAACATTTTCCAAATGTTTTTGCTTCTAGTGTAGTTACGACGCGCGCTCAGGGAAAAAGTTTCGCGAAGGAGAATGAAGTGAATTTGGGTGAGTCTGTTTTTTCAGAGATGTTTGAGAGAAATAAACTTTCTGAAGATTTGGATGTTAACCCAATCAAAAAGTCTGTTTGTCCAGATCCTGACGTATTTTTGCCTATTTCGTGTGATGTTCTTATTGAGGCTCAGAAAAGTGATCCTACATTAGAGAAGTGTCGTCTCAGTGCGGACAGTGAAAAATCACCGTCGCATAACCATCAGTTTTATTGGAACAACACTGTGTTAATGCGTAAATGGAATGCTCGATTATCGAGTGATGAAAATTCAGACGATTGGAATGTGGTCCATCAGATTGTGGTACCCTCGAAATTTCGACAGCATATTTTGAGTCTGGCACATGATCATCCTTGGTCTGGGCACCTCGGTATAACGAAGACGTATAATCGGGTGCTCCAACACTTCTTCTGGCCTGGGTTGAAGACTGATGTGTCTCAATATTGTAAAACTTGCCATACATGTCAAGTAGTAGGAAAGCCCAATCAGATTGTGCCACCTGCTCCACTACGTCCTATTCCGGCTGTGGGTGAACCTTTTGAACGCGTCCTTGTAGATTGTGTCGGTCCACTTCCTCGAACTAAATCTGGTTCTCAGTATATTTTAACAATTATGTGCACTGTCACACGATTTCCGGAAGCAATACCGTTACGGAATATAACTGCCAAATCCGTCACCAAAGCTCTAACCAAATTTTTCACAACTTTCGGATTGCCGAAAATTGTTCAAACAGATCAAGGTACTAATTTTTTGTCTAAAATATTCCGAAATGTGTTGAAAGCCTTGACCGTGTCACATGTCACCTCCAGTGCCTATCATCCAGAATCGCAGGGGGCTCTGGAGCGGTGGCATCAGACACTGAAATCCAGTCTGCGAAAATATTGCCTGGAGGCGGGGTATGAGTGGGATGATGGAGTCCCTTTGGTTTTATTTGCTTTGCGTGAAGCGCGACAAGAGTCACTTGGTTTTAGTCCGTCTGAATTGGTCTTTGGGCATAATGTACGGGGTCCTTTAAAAGTACTGAAAGACGAATTTTTTGTTACCGGTTCAACTGAGAAACGTAATGTGCTCGATTTATTTTCTCGTACTCGTGAACGGTTACAAAAGGCTTGTGCTGTCGCAAAAGAAGCTCTTTCTCGCTCTCAAAAGAAAATGAAACATTGTTTCGACAAGCAGGCGGTGGTGCGGAAGTTTGAGCCTGGAGAAAGAGTATTGGTGTTGCTCCCTTCACCTGGTTCTGTACTAGCTGCACGTTTTGCAGGTCCTTATTTGATTAAGAGTAAGCTGAGTGACACTGATTATATAGTTCATACCCCAGAACGACGACGGAAGACACGTTTGTGTCATGTGAATATGTTAAAATCATATAAGGCCCGAACTGAGAAAATTGAGGGGAGTAACGTGTCTGAATGTGAGAAACCGGTGTCAAACGTGGAGCGAGTGTCGTTGCTGTCCCATACAATGGATGCTGAGGATGTAGATGATGGGTTGAAAATGTCCACGGAAATGTTAAATGGTGGCCACTTAAAGAATTCTGAGGTTTTAAGAGTTTTACCATCTCATTTATCTTATTTATCTAGCGACCAGCGTCAGGATGTGATTAACTTAGTAGAGAGTTATCCTAACCTGTTTAGTGATGTTCCGTCTGGAACTTCTGTCATCCAGCATGATATTGAAGTGGGTAACGCAGTTCCAATAAAACAGCATGCGTATCGCTGTCCCGTAGGTAAGAGGGAAATCATGAAACGTGAAGTGAACTATCTGGTCCAGAATGGTTTTGCCAAAAAGAGTAGTAGCCCTTGGAGTTCACCATGCATTTTGGTACCTAAAGCTGATGGTTCATTCCGTTTTTGTACTGATTTTCGCAAGGTGAATTCTGTTACTGTACCTGATGCATTTCCGTTGCCTCGTATAGAGGACTGTATTGATAATCTTGGTACAGCTCGGTACATTACGAAACTAGACCTTTTAAAAGGCTATTGGCAGGTGCCATTGACTGAACGTGCTTCTGACATTTCTGCCTTTGTGACTCCCGATTTCTTCTTTCAGTATACGCGGATGGCATTTGGGCTACGAAACGCACCAGCAACCTTTCAAAGATTAATGTCTATGGTTTTGGGTGATGTGCCAAACTGTAACATTTATCTTGATGACGTAGTTATTTATTCTTCTACGTGGATTGAGCACATTTCTACCTTGCACAATGTTTTTAGTCGATTGACAGCCGCCTCCCTAACGTTAAATCTGATGAAATGCGATTTTGCAAAAGCCTCTGTTACCTATCTAGGAAAACAAGTTGGAAATGGTCAGGTACGTCCAGTAGACGCAAAAGTGACGGCTATTCTAGACTATCCTGTACCTACTACGAGGCGAGAGTTGCGCAGATTCTTAGGGATGGCTGGCTATTACAGGTGCTTCTGTAAGAATTTCTCGACTGTGGTCGCTCCTTTAACAAAGATGTGCAGTCCTAAGGTTGTTTTTAATTGGACTGATGAATGTCAAAGTGCTTTTCTTTGTGCAAAGTCTCTCCTTTGCAGTGCCCCGGTGTTGTCTGCTCCTGACCTAGCTCGTCCGTTCAAGCTTGAGGTAGATGCCAGCGCGACCAGAGTTGGAGCTGTCCTGCTTCAGAGTGGTGCTGATGGCATATCCCATCCAGTGTCCTATTTTTCTTCTAAATTCAATCGTCATCAGATGAATTATTGTACTATCGAGAAGGAGACTCTGGCTATGTTGCTTGCTTTGCAGCACTTCGACGTGTATGTTGGATATAGCTCTACTCCCGTCATCGTTTACACTGATCATAATCCGCTGTTTTTTTTTAAATAAAATGTACAACCATAACCAGCGTTTGATGCGTTGGGCGTTAATGGCTCAATGTTGTTTTCTTGAGATTCATCACAAGAAAGGAAGTGAAAATGCCGTGGCAGATGCCCTTTCCCGGGGCTAGGTAAACGTATAATGAAATTTCCATGTCTGGGTTGGTGTAACTCTTATGTGCTAATACTGTAGCTTCACTCAGAACCTCGTTCTTTTAAGTGTGGGAGTGTTACGGCTTGTGCCTTGTGAGTTTCTTATCTACAATGTCCTGATTTTTCTTTCTTTTTCTGCGTCTTGAGTTTGATTGCTAGGTCTGCCCCGTGCACCTGCGCGTCGTTGTACACCTGCGACTCGTGTACTCGTACTCGTTAGTGAACAACGCTATTAAGGACGCTGAAGCAGAGCATGACGGGGTGAGGGAGGAGAGAGGAGACTCACCTGACAACAGCTTGCTTTTCTTTTCTTGTCTTTCTTAATTGGAATTTATGGTTGGTTTTTTTTTTGTTGTTTTCATATCTTGAAGTGTCTTGTTGTTAGTTTCTGTTTATCATAGTTTGGTAATCTTTTGTAGAAGTATTTTGGTGTTTATTCCGTTATGATACGTGATTTCTTAGTTTTGTTTATTTAAATAAATGTTCTAGCCTTTCATTTAGGTCTCACGTATCCTTCTTTATGTTATGTAACCCTTTTCTCTGAGTTCTAAAGAGGGGTTCGTAACACCCTGCTGCTTCACCATTCTTTGTGGCAAACGATGGAGGAAGGAGGAACCCTGCATTGACTACAGAGAGTTAAATGCCATCACCTAGAAGTTTCACTATCCTCGTCCCAGTGGCGCTAGAACAGCTCCGTGGTGCTAACTTCTTTACAAAGCTAGATTTACGCAGTGCCTATAATCTAATCAGAATATGTGACGAGTGGAAGATGGCTTTTGTGACCCCCTACTGGCCTCTGGGAATATTTGGTGATGCCGTATGGCCTCATCAATTCACCCTCAATGTTCCAAGATTTTATGCACACCATATTTCGTGATCTGCTAAATCGCTTTGTAATTGTCTACATTAATGATATTCTTATTTATTCCAGTGATCCTGTTGCCCACATCCAACATGTGAAAGAAGTCTTGGAACAGCTACAGTCGACACACCCTCTTTATCAAAGCTGAGAAATGTGAGTTCCATAAGTCCACAATTAAATTCCTTGGCTATGATGCGTCAAACCGTGTAGTGAGAATGGACGAGGGGAAGGTCGACGCCTTTAACTACTGGCTGAAACCCACCACAGTGAAAGACCTTTAAAAACTCCTAGGGTTTGCCAACTTTCACCGCAGATTCATCAAGAACTTCGGTTTCATTGTCTGGCGTCTGCGTTAAAGGGTAAGCCCAAACATTTGAACTGGAGTGACGAAGTGGATACAGCATTTAATACGCTGAATAAAGCTTTCTGCAAGGCACCCGTTCTAATTCATCCTGACCAGAACAAGTCTTTTACTGTCAAAGTCGATGCCTCCTCTACAGTTGTTGGAGCTGTCCTTTCCCAGCAGCAGGGGAAACCTGTCCCATCTTCAATTATCGAGGAGTGGCGACATTAGCTTGAGGGTGCACGTAATCCGTTTATGGTACTGACCGATCATAAGAACCTGCAGTATATACACAAGGCAAAGAGACTAAACCCTCAACAAGCCAGGTGGGCCCTCTTTTTCACCAGTTTTAATTTTACCATCTCGTATCACCCGGGTAATAAGAAATGTAAGGCAGATGCCCTGTCTAGACTGTTTTCCTCAGAGGATGACACCTCACCTCCCAAAACCATCCTTCCTGAAAAGGTGTTTGTCTGTCCCATAGAGTGGAGTGAGGGAAGACACCATCCCCAACATGCCAAATGCTCCACCGGGTTGTCCAGTTGGCCTCAAGTATGTACAACATCGGACACCGCTAATAACCCAAACTCATGTCTCTCCAGGCACTAGTCATCCCGGCATCCATCAAACCCTCTCGCTGCTAAAACATCGCGTCTGGTAAGGAGTGTGTGATGGCGAAAACATCTGCCCTCTGGAAAATTCTGTCCTCTTCCTATCCCCTGTCATCCTTGGTCACATCCTCGGAGTGGACTTCACCACGGATTTGCCCCCATCTCAAGGTAACACCTGCATATTTGTGGTGGTGGACCGATTTTCGAAGATGCTGAGACTTATATCCCTTAAGGAATTGCTGACTGCCATGAAAAGTGCTGAACTTTTATTCCAACATGTGTTCAGGTATTTTGGCATCCCTGGGGACATTGTATCAGATACAGGCCCACAGTTCATCTCACGAGTGTCCATAAGTCTCTCTTCATGCTATCACCCCCAGATCAACGGCAAGACAGAGAGGAAGATCCAGGAAGTGAGTTGCTTCCTCCAAACCTTCTGCCATAGCCACCAGGACTCTCGGAGCCAGTTCCTGCCATGGGTCGAGTATGCACAGAACTCTCTTCGCCAACAGACAACTGGCATCTCCCCCTTTCAGTGCGTGCTCGGCTGCCAGCCACCCAAACACGACAAGTATAAAGCCTTGACCATTTGGGAAGGTGCGCTCGCAGTCAGCGGAGGCTTGCAAGTGGATCCAGGCAAAAGCATAAATCCCGCTTATGTAACGGCAGGTCTTGCACGATATGATACCAGACACTAGATAAGCCTCAACAGCAAGCAGTCCCAATACCCTGATAGCTTTAGGTAAAGACCTTCTGAAGTATATTGAGTGGGAGAGCATCCCCTTACAGAAGATGAATTAAAGGTGAAAATGGCCAGTTGTTTGTGGAAGCTTTGATTCTTCTGGAATATCTTGCATCTTCCAGCGGGGAAAGAGTTCTCGTATAAAGTTGTTGGGCCAGTAAAGGATTTGCCAGGTCATACTGCACTCACAACCAATTATCCCAGATCACAAACACCTGACTTTTAATTTGCAGCACCTGTCACTCATCACACACTCACTACAAATTTTCACACTCACTAATTAAAACTCACACTCACTAATTAAATTTTCTAAGCAGAGCTAAAATCTTTTAAATGGGAAATTGGAATATACATGTTGTAGTATGTTTTTTATACTATTACTCTTTTTCACCATTGCACTACCGGTGCGTGTGGTGTCCAGAGCTGTTCACGCTGATCAGCCGTGCTTCAAGAAGAATTTTAGCAACTATTTTGTGGATCATCTTCATCTTGGTATCTATCCGTGCGGGAAGTTTTCATCAAAACTTACTTGGCTATCATGCGATTTATTCATCTGTTTTGAGCCATGGACGCGCTGTGATATGCAAACAGATCGTCACACAACGGAGATCCGTTGTGTCTACTCGAAAGACTCATGGTTTCTTGCTTGTCTTACTACTGCTTTCCGGTGATGTTTAATTAAATTCAGGTCCAGTTTATCAACAAATACAGCAGGACTCTGGAGTTGAGCCTCACCTGGCAACAACAACCATGGCGGAGTTGTCTCAAAACGAAGGGAGTACCTGGGGATTTCCTGTTGATCTACTTGGCCTTCCAAACAGTGAAGTGAGTTTAATTAACAACACATTCAATGCTCCAAGGTATGACATCTCTACACTGCTTCCCAGTCATTTTACAAGATTAAAAGAAACGTCAGTGTATACTGCAAACGCTTCCCTGTGCCGAAATCCTGCAGTAAGAAGGCAGTCATTGTGTAAGATCTTTCAGACTGCAAATCATGCGAAGGTCCTATGGGATCCTAAAGTTAAACCGAGAGGACTTTTTGGCGGCCATCTGAATATAAGAAGCATTGTTGCAGAGCGAACAGTTGACACATTTATTATCCAACTCCAATCTGGACTTCCTTGGTATCTCTGAAACGTGGTTGCAACATTCATCATCTTCTAGTGTGTTTATTATGCCTGGATATCAATGTTTTAGACGGGATAGATGTTCTGGAATGGGAGGGGGAGTGTTAATATATGTTAAAAACAGTATTAAGTGTGAACTTCTCATGTTTAACACTGTTAATGATTTAGAATTTGTTGGGCTGAAAATGATTTTATCTCCTCAAATGTCATTCACTGTTTTATGTGTATATAGACCCCCTTCAGCAAACAATACATTCTATGATCAACTTACAAGAATTTTAAAAGAAATCAATCATAACAAAGAAATAATTCTTATGGGTGATTTTAATTTGAATTGGGAAGATAAATTAAAAAGGAAAAAATTTAAAATTTCTGCAGTTAAATTTCATCTGAATCAGGTAATTAAAGGACCAACAAGAATAAATCTTCAAAAACACAGTTAGATTTAATATTTTCCAATAGACCTGAAAGGATAATCAAAAGTTATAATTATAATTTGATCACTGGGTTATCTGATCACAATTTAACTTTAGTCGCATGGAAACTAACGAAAAATAGATTTAAATATAATGTAACTTCTACTAATGTTTTTCATTGTATACCTAAAGGAAAATTAGTAGCTTTTGATGAGGAAATAGCTGATTTAAAGGTTTAAAGGTGAATGATATCTTATCTTTCAAGGATATAGATTATGGTTGTAATACATTTTATAATAGAATAAATTCTGCAAGAGATAAATTTACTGTTAGTGTTCAGAAAAACACCAAGCATAAGAATGTTTTACCTTGGTTCATTGAGAATTTATGAAAGTGGATGAAAAGTACAGATTCTGCATTAAAGAAAGCTATTAAGACTGGAAGAGACACTGATAGGCTTTGTTACGAAAGTTTACAAAATAAAGTTATTCGAGAGTTGAGAGTTGTTATATCCAATTATTATCTTCATCAAATGAATGAGGCTAAAGGTAATAGTAAGTTAATCTGGAAAAACATAAATACTCTTTTACGGAAGGAACCAAATTTTATAGGATATGTTAAGCTTAAAGTTAGAGGAAATCTAATTGAAGATGATTGTGCCATTGCTAGTTTTTTTATTAACTCTGTTAAAGAATTAGGGGATCCATTTGCAAGAAAGGAAATAAATATTATTCCGAATGAGGATGTATGTAAAGGTTTTAATCTAATTAAGACAAAAATTAAAGTTATTAGCTCATTGAAAAATTAAAAATGTAAAGATGCACATTATTTTGATACTATTTTTGTTAAAACTCAAAAGATATTTTAACCCCCGTTATCACTCATTTAATTAATTTGTCATTTGAAGGTAGTGTTTTTCCTACTGCGTGGAAGAAAGCCATTGTTACTCCTATTTTTAAATCTGGAGATCATTATGAGGTTAGTAACTACAGACCCATAAGCATACTGCCAGTACTCTCAAAGGTCGCAGAGAAAATTGTTTTTGAAAAGCAGACATCCCATCTTAACATCATTGAGTCTGGCTTACATTGTATGCAGTTTGGTTTTAGAGCAAATCACTCTACCGAAACAGTGACTTTACATTTATTAGAGCAAATAAAATCTAAAGTTGACAAAGGAGGATTTGTTGGGGCTATATTTTTAGATCTACGTAAAGCCTTTGATACGGTTAATCATGCAGTGCTCCTTTCCAAATTGTCTACATTTCAACTTTCATCTGAAACTTTAGAATGGATATCCTCATACTTGCTTAATAGAGAGCAATGTGTAAAAATCAAAGGAGCTAAGTCTAGCAACTTGCATTATACAATGGGCGTACCCCAAGGATCAGTACTAGGTCCTTTACTATTTAGTTTGTATATTAATGATCTCCCGCAACAGTGTGAAGGGACTCAAATACAAATGTATGCTGATGATACTGTGATTTTTACACATGCGAGAACAGCTGAATTAACAGCTGAGAAGTTAAAATCTGTTATTGAAAGAGTTACACAGTGGCTGGAACAATCATGTCTTTGCTTGAATATTAGTAAAACTAAAGGAATTTTTTTCACAAAAACAAAAGTTAAATCTCCTGATGTTGACATATTTATTAATGGTGAAAAGATAGAAATAGTTAATGAATTAAATTATCTTGGTTTAAAATTGGACTCTAATCTTAGTTTTAAAAAACATGTAAAGAAAATGGTGAGGAATATTAAATACAACATGGCAAACTTCAGACAAATTAGACATTGTCTTTCTTTTGAGGTAGCTAAGGCTCTGATGCATGCTACAATCTTCTCTAACATGTTTGACATGTTGGGGTCAAGCTGGTGAAACTGTTATTAAACCCTTGAAATCACTATATAAACAGACGTTAAACATTTTTGATAAAAAACCTAACCATTTTCATTCTTGTAGGATCATAGAGACGTATAATTTTTTAAACTTTGACAATTTTAGACTTTATTCAAGCATGTGTATGGTTCACAAAATTTTAAACGGTCTGGCTCCTGTATTACGTGACTTTATTCATCTTTGCTGTGAAACATTTGTGAGATCAACCAGACTATCGCATATGAGTAATTGTGTAGTTCCCTTTCGCCGTTCTGCATTTGGGCTGTCATCTTTTACAGTGAAAGCCACTAATCAGTGGAATGCCCTACCAGAGGACATAAAAGTGTGTTAAACTCATGGTCTTTTTAAATTTAAGTTAAAATATTTTTTTAAATCAAACCAACTATGTAACCACTAAGACTTTTGTAGATAAATTGACTGACTGATTTAGTTGTTTTACAGCCATTTATGGCCCTGACAGTATGTGTGTATGTATCTATTGTATTTTAACATATAGGTATTTTTTGTGTTCTGTAAGTGTTGACCTGCCCGGGGACTACGGACGAAAATTAGCCCTTGGCTAAATCCGGTGCAATGCATCAAATGTGAATTTTATGTTAAAAATTGTGCATTGTCCCGTTATAAATAAATAAATAAATGAATGAATGAACAAAAGCCATGCACAAACACTAAGACACTATCCGGTCTCGTCTATCTTACCTTGAGTACATGTGTTGACTAAACCTGACTCACTGTCTCTTGGAGGATTCTCTCATCATCGTTGTCAAGTGGATACTTTGGAAAACCAACAGTTGATATCTTGGGAAAAGGACATTGAAATAATAAAGAGCCAACAATTGTGGCCAACATAAACTAGAGAAAGCATTTATTTCACAAGGAGACCCCCCATCCCCCCTTTCAATGAAAGGTTAGAACTCTGTGATTTTTTTTTTTTTTTTTTTACGAAAATCAAAAGGTTAAACAATGCAGATTTACTTTCACAGCTGCCTTTGCAAGTTAACTAATGGGACCTTATTGTATAGTGTAGTGTTACTGGAGTTTTATACTAGTGTTGCTTTGATGTAGACTTATATTCATGAAGTTTCAGCAAAGGATCAGCTAAGATATGGAATAATGATATTTTAGTGATTATAAAACAAAATTATAATGTAATTCATGCTTCTCTGATAAAGTTTAGCTGTTGGAAGACAGATATTATATATAGGCTACAACTGCAGTACACAGAAGATGCTTACTAAAGCATCAGGATTGAAACCTATTGTGTAACTGAGTATTAGTTCACTTTCAGAATGAAAATTCTGTCATTTACTCACCCCCCCCCCCCCCCCCCCATTTCATTATTTTCTGCTATGGAAGTCAAAGGTGCTCATCAACTGTTCAGATCTCAATTTTTTAATTTTTTTTTTTTTTTTTGTGTGTGTGTTCAACAGAAGAAAGAAACTCATACAGGTTTGGAACAAGTGGGGTGAGTAAATGATGACAGAATTTTCATTCTGAACATGAACTACTCATTTAATGTGTTTAGAGGGTATAAATTCGTATTAGTGCTTAAGTTTACAATACATGTTTCCAGCTGTTTTAATGCATCTGTCACGTGCTCCTCTAAAATCAATGTGACACTCTAAAGTCCCATGTTGCCACTTCAAAACGTCCGTTATTGAGTTGAATTGCCTCTCAATTTGATTTGGCAAATAAATTAACTTGCCTAATTATTTTAAATGCCACATTTTCAATGTAAATAGGCACACACAAATTCTGATTATTATGCTGTGTTAGAAGAGAAGCAAGTTAATTGTCAGTAATCAATAGTCTGTTGCCTAATCTGCCTCATCTAGGTCCACTCAAGCGTTACGATGGGGACGTAAAGGCACAAGGATTCACACTTCAGTCTTCTGTAAAACATTTTTATTTTATTTATTTATTATTTTTTAATTTTTTTTTTTTTAGTTTTATATTTTTTTCACCATTCTCTTGACTAAATTTACATCTACATAAGGCAAAAAAAAAAAAAAAAAAAAACAAGCAATCAAGCCCTTAATGGAATTTGCAGCTGCCACTAAACGATTCACACATGCCAATAAATCTGTCCAAAAATTGTTTAAAAGAGACAGCAGCTGCAATCAGTGTGTCAGCCTGAAGAATAGACAAAATGTTTAGATTTGAAGAATAATCTAATGTTCAGCCATGATTGGTTTGTGCAACAGTGCAAGACATTAATCATGGCTATTGCTGTTGCTTTTCTGTATGAAAATAGAGATATAAACATGTAAAGACTTTTTCAATTATATTTATTTTAAATAATTATTTAATATCCTTTAAAATAGGAATTATACAACATTCTCCAAATTCCCTGCTTTATTGATTCATTTGATCATTCAAAAGGACTATCATTTATTTATTTCATTAAAAGGAATTCTATTGCTGTATGTTCAAAAATGTTATTTTTTTATGAAAATAAAATGCTCATGGATTTTTACTGGGATGATCAATTGTCAAACAATATCAGTAATTTTAGGATTATACAGAATTTATGTTTGTGGTAAGATATCCTCTTTCAAAGCCTTAAAGAGAGAAAATGAGAATTCAAAAGGAAAAAGGAAAGTTCAAAATCCATCAAGACTATTTTAATCTAATAATGTTGTTTGTCCTGATGCTGAAAGGCTGAATAACAGACATCAATCTGTTACTGTTTTGTTTTTGGTCTTTATTTTATCTTTTATGCAGATAAGAGAGATGCATAAGGCAATAAGTAAAAAAAAAAAAAAAAAAAAAAAAAAAAAAACCTACAGGTGCAACATGAACTTTATGGACAGAAATGAAGATTAAAAAACAACAACAACATGAGGTATATAGAGTAGAAGGACAAGTGGCTCATTAGCGTCACCTTATGGTTGATAGAGAACTTTTGTTTTAATCATTAGGTTAAACGTGAAGCCAAACTGACTTCTCTCATTAAGAACAAAGACAAAAACAAGAAGAGTCATCTCATTTATAATAACTAATTCAGTTGCATTTCACTGACATAAGGCCAGTGGATATGAATAATTATAATGCAATTAATATTCAATTAGAAATATATAATGATGATGCATTGCATTTACAACAAGATTTACATTGGTATTTAAAAAAAATACACATTTAATAATATTAAAAAAGTAATCACACACACAGCAGATTACAGTAACTTCAAACAATTAGGATAAATTAGAAACCCAACAAAGGTCATATTTATTCCTATCGTACACAGCATAATCAAATATTGTACAACATATGATACATGTGCAGCAGTAGATATGGAATCTTGAATAACTCTTTTTGTGGCTTAGCAATACTGTAACACTGGGAAATAATAGTGCAGGTTTACCTGCTGGGGAAAACGGTCTGCAAAATGAACTTATAAATAAAATGGGGTTGTTCTGTTTTACCTATTTTAGTTTTATGGTTGATATTAAGGATTTCAGGATAGATACTGTTATCTGAGGAGGTTAAAGAGAATCATTTAAGCAGATTAATTTATAGTGAATCGACTGAATAATTTTATGTAAAACATGCCATCAGTTTAGTGCTTTCTCTTTTTTCTCTTTGTTTAGACTCCTTCCTTGAAAAAAGTACTAGTTTGGCTACTGGCTGTTGAGCAAATCAAGCATATCATGAAATGTTTGCTCACTAACAAATGATTGTCAAATGATGGACAGTTGTGGCCTAGCTAAATGTATTACCAAAATTACTGATTATTTTTGTGATTATTTTGTTTTCCCTCATTGCTTTTCAGTATTACAAATCTCAGATATAAGATTGTTTATTCATTGTCATCTAGTTTACTAAATTATGTTCTAAAGTATTTAAACCATTACAACACATGGGTTCAAAAAGGATGAATGTACAAAAAAAACAGTGCGGTATATCAGAACATTTACATGAATATAAATGAAAACATCTACGGTGTCACAGAAGGGCCTGTGTGCTGTCATAAATCCGTCACAGAATATCCAAAGCTCTTGTGTTTATATCTACAGATTACAGCAAGTGTTCTGTTGTACAAAGAAAATAGGCTTGATATGGCTTATACATTTGACTTCTGCCTAAAAAAAGTAGAACTGATGAAAAAAATCCCAAGCTACAAGGACCAAAATATCAGATGCTAAAGTCCTTACCATTTGCACAGATGTTTTTAAGAAAATGTATGAATTGTGCTATCAAACGATTAATCATGATTAACTGTATCGAAAAAAAAAAGTTTTTGTTGACATAATATACGTGTGTGTACATTTCTTATGTATATATAAATACAAACGAATGCATGTATATATTTAAGATAAAAAATGTTTTATATATATATATATATATATATATATATATATATATATATATACATACGAATATTCATATATAAATGTATAAACAAATATTTTCTAAATATATACTGTATGTGTATGTATTTATATATACATAATAAATATACACAGTGCACAGATACATATAATGTAAACAAAAACTTTTGATGTGATTAATCAAAATGAATCATTTAACAGCACTAGTAAAAATCTACATTCATTTTTCACACTAATGATCAGTTACATAATTAAATAAGGTAGAAGAATTTCCAGATCAATTTCAATTTCACAATTTTCATGAAGAATAATAAAGGAAACGTAAGTTAAAAAGAAAATAAATAAATAAATAAATAAATAAATTTAAAAAGCATATTTTTATGTCCAATATATATATATATATATATATATATATATATATATATATATATATATATATATATATATATATATATATACATATTTTTTTTTTTTTTTTTTACCAAATCTCACTGTACACGTTTTAAACTACATTTGAGATTAAAATTAACAATGTGAGATTTCTGCTACATGTGGTAACATTGTAAATGAGCCCTGTAGCAATCTTTTGCAACAACCTCAGTCAACAAACTCAATCAGAGAACAGATTTTAGCTTAGGTAACAGATTCTGTTATCTGTATTGTATGAGTTACAACAGTGGTCTGCAGGAAGTGGAGCTCTTGTTTGCCGCTGCCTGTATTTTCAGATTTAATCCTGAGCAGCGTTGAGAGTACATGGGTCGTGGTGATGGGCCTTTTGAAGAGGTGTGTTAAATTGCAAACGTCATAGATGTGTGATTACTACTGACTTCATTTCTGTCAGCCTAAGGTTGTGGATGTTACTACTACCAAAGGTACACACACACAAACACAAAGCCCATAATTACTGTGAACCTATTATTTTGCTTATTATTAAAATTAGCAGGTGATGTATTTAATATAATTTATTACTGACATCTTCAGAAATAGTTCAGCTTCTGCTCTTGACATCTGTATGTTACAAGCTAGTGAGAATATTTACTAGATGTCCTTTTGGAAATGTCATTGTGTGTTGTGTAGTTCAGGGTTTCTGACTAAAACTTGATATTAAAGAGCTTTTTCATGATTTAAGTCCTACTTCAAAACTGTAAGCTAAATGAAATAGGTTACTACAAAAATCCCAATACAGGTTTAGGCCTACTCTATCATAGCCTACCAAATAATAATATGTGGAATAAAAAAAAAAAAATACAAAATAAAAAACAGGAGCTTAAATGAACAGGGCTTATCGTTTGCATTTATGTCTTCATTATTTTCTATTTTTATTAGCTTTTTATTGATCTTTGGCGCCACCGCCTGGAAGCAATGAAGAAGGATTTTAATATTTTGGAAGACACTAGCTTTTAGTAAAATTAATAATATGTTTAGCAGCGTTAACAATATGTGACTAGTTCAGTGTTGCTTCCAGGAAACAGTAAGTGCTCAAGAATCTTGTTCAAGGGGGTGTTCAATAATTGTGCTATAATAACTCCTACATTATATAAACTATAAACATAGACATGTAGATGTTTATGAAAGATGCTTTTTCTGTTTTGAAGGGATGATCATTATTAACTTATACCCTATTTATTGCATCAAAAGTTTTAATACTTTACTATACTTATGGGTGGATCATTTAATCAGCTGTTTATTATTCATGCAACAATATATATTACTGTTATAGTATTTATTAATAACCATCGCAATATAGCTAGCTGATAACTTTGTATAGTACTCTTATGAATGTTTTAGCATGATTTGTGAAATTCTAACTAATATAATGAATGCATAGCATAGACTGATTCTTGGCTAGTGTTTTCGTATATGTCATTTCATTCTGTATCCTGCTTGTTAAACATATCTGTGTACTAGTTTTAAATGCCACTGTTTTGACAACGTTGAATGTTATATAGATTATTACTGTCTGTTTAAGTACCGGCAATGAAGTGTTGCCAAATATTGCTGACAAAAAGTGGAAAATAAATAAAAATAAAATTACTTTAACTAATTTGCTGTTAAACGCGTCATGAATGCATGCATGGAATGTATAATTCAGTTTGGACCGTTTGCAATAATGTTTAGCGTCTGTGGTATGAAAATGAGTGAATATCTTTATTTTAATAAACTAAATTACTTTTGTAGTTAAAATAATATAAAGAAATTGCTGAACATCTTACTTAATTAACATTCTAAAGTGTCAAATTAAGTGTAAAAGACAAATCCAAAAAAGTCCTCACAACTCTCTCAAGACTCGTTCACTCATTTTCATACCACAGACGCTAAACATTATTGCAATAATGTTTCGGACCTTGGTGACCTCATAGCTGGCTACGGGCCTGAATACAATTAATATTATTGTTATTAATATTCAGTCGGTTTGAATCCATAGCAACAACATAAATGTGCCAAATCATATATGCCCATTTTAACAACAATACCTCTGCCCAAATGCTGTTCTTTCTCTGAAGTCACATATAAATCTGTCATACCTGGTCCTTTACACAGTTTCTTTCAGCTTTTTCTCGTTGTCCTGGGCACATCCCTCACACACAATGTCACTCCATCCTTTTCTTTTAATTCGGTCGCAACCTTGCCTGTGGTGACAGGGTCTTTTCCCGTCTCTCACCGTGTGCTGCTGATTCTGTCCACTTCAAACGGAAAAAAGACAGACCGGCTGTTTGGGGCACGCGCTGCTTTCCCAATCATCTGATGCGCATTTAGATATTAAAAATCCATTCCCGTCATTAAGCTGGAATGGACACAACACATTTATTCTCTTATTTGTCTCTTTTAAATAATAATTTAAATGTTTAATTATTACTCTAATCCGTGGTAATTATATGTTGTTTTTATTTAGAGAAAATTTAAGATACTGTTATTAGACTAATATGGCTACAGGTAATGCAGCATAGATTTTCACATCGACTCATTTAGTTCTAACAAATGCTGTATCAAAGCAGACATCGGGCTCTATACCAACGTATATTATTTTCTATCACACATTTAAAGAATACACAAATTGGAAAATGTTTAGTTAAAACTTTACGTAAATTACTTAATCAGAATCACAAATCACCCTTTGCTTATTTACATTTCCAAATTATTAGATTAAATTATGGATAGGCTATCAAGAAAATTTATTTATTTATTTATTTATTTATTTAGTTATTATTAATATTTATTTATTTATGAATGTTATTTATTTATTTATTTATTTTTTTTTGTCAAACATTAAAAAAGTTATGGTTATATCAAAACTAAATATAATGTTCAGTTTATCGGGCCTAAATTCCCCGGGGTAAAAGCATAGACTGTCAAAGGCGCCTTTGATATTATTTTCATCTAAACCACAAACCACATAAGCGTGGCGTAGAACTTTCCAAAACAATTGCTTTTCAAGATGTTTGTCTGATCCTCGATGAGATGGCACAGCAGCGCAAAGTTGATTCTGTGCTCAATTTGTATCATTTTATGTATTGAAAATGTTGTAGACTTAAGTAGCAAATTAGAAGTGCTAAGACGAATGTGTGTACTTTGAGACAAATGTCTTTTTAACAATTGTCAGTTTTGTTTAAGATAAGTAAAAAACAACATACAAAAGAATATATAAAAGTATTGTATTTGGGGTAAAATGCGCCCCTGATGTTTGGGCTAAAATGCACAGTTATTAGCATGATAAGTGATAGATGGCTAGCTTTTCCATTTGTTAACATGACATGGTTAGATTTAGATGTCAAATATATATTATGTTGGGTGTCCATATTAGAGGTAATCACCATGTTTAGAATGAAACCATTCTATTTAAAAACATGATATTAATCATATAATTTAGATTCAAGATGAATGGCGTGGTCAATCTCTTTTGAGTTTGATTTGGGTGCTCTTTGGTCCAAGGTAGAACATCTAAAGATGCAGTGTAGAGAAAAATAAATCTCTGATAGCCAAGGCACTCTGATAGCCAAGGCATAATTGAAATGTCTTTATTGCAAAAATTACATGTCCTAAATGGACAACTTTAAAATGCATTTTGTAGCTCATTCCACCAGCCTATTTAATGCCCTGTCTTTCGTCTCTTGTTTGATTCTTCTCTGTGTCCCATCTGCTCAGCTACCTCGTGTCTTTTTCCTGTTGGGGCGTTGTGGATATACCATTCATCTCACGGATCCCTCATCATCACCCACCTGTGCACTCAATCACCTTCTCAACAGTCTGTGCTGCCATCAGGTCCCTGCGTCACCCACCATCTACCCAGCCTGACCTTACGTCTCTAATAAAGGATTGTTAACTTGCAACTTGCAACTTGCTTCCTGTCCTTTATGCGATCATGACAGAACGATCTGACCAACCATGGAAGCAGCAAGTAACCCATCTTCGGCGTTAGAGGAGTTCCTCAGCGCCAGTGCTCGAAGGATGGATTCCCAGGAACGGAATCTTAACGACACTGGTCGCGCTGTCCAGGCTTTGGTGGCGCAGGTGTCTGAGCTCACCCAGCAATTACTACTTCTGCGAGCCCCCACTGAGAACCCTTACGGATACCCGGGTCAGCGGCGGGGACGCGGCCAGCCCCTTCTACGTTCACAAGCCCATGCATGTAGGGCGAGCTCGGCTTTCCCGGGAGGAGAAGGAGAGGTGGTGATCCCTGGGCCTGAGCCTGTGCCTCTACTGCGGTGGGACCGGTCATCACGCCTACATCTGTCCGGTAAAAGGCCAATCCCGGTATTTAGTATGTGGCTACTATAGGGTGAGTGAGATCTCTACCGAGATGACCTCATCATCATCAACTACGCTCCTCCCGGTAAGACTGAGATGGTCAGCACGATTTCACGACTGTCAAGCACTTCTGGACTCCGGGGCTGAAGGTAATTTCATGGACCATGCATTTGCATGCACACTTCAATTCCCCTCAGACCCCTCACTCACCAGATCACGGTTCACGCCCTCAATGGACAAAGACTGCCGGTCATCTCACTCACCACTGGAAACATTACCCTCATCACATCAGGCAACCACTCAGAAATCATCTTATTCTATATACTTGACTCTCCCCTTGCACCCATAGTTCTTGGTCACCCCCTGGCTCCTCCGTCTCAACCCCAAAGTGGACTGGCAACTGCACTCCATTCTGGCCTGGAGTAGCAAATGTCATGAGTCTTGTTTAGTGTCTGCTTGTCCCTCTGTTTCTATGTCTATGTGTCAGGAGGAAGCAGTGGATTTGTCTAACGTGCCCGCGGAGTACCTCCACCTGAAGGAAGTGTTCAGTAAGTCTCGTGCTGCTTCTCTCCCTCTGCATTGTCCCTATGACTGTGCCATAGATTTACTGTCAGTTCAGTCTCCGCCTAAAGGTAAATTGTATTCACTTTCTGTCCCAGAAAGGGAGGCGTTGGAGAAATATATTTTTCGATTCTCTAGCCTCGGGATTCATCCGCCCTTCCTATTCTCCAGCGGGGGCGGGGTTTTTTGTGGGGAACAAAGACGGGTCGCTGCGACCTTGTATTGATTACCGGGGACTGAACAACATCACGATAAAGAATACTTACCCTTTGCCGTTGATGTCTTCAGCCTTCGAGAGGTTGCAGGGAGCATCGATCTTCACGAAATTGGACTTACGTAACGCTTATCAATGGAAGGGGGCACTTTGAATAATTGGTCATGCCCTTCGGGCTGTCCAACTCCCCAGCGGTCTTCCAAGCATTCGTCAACGACGTGCTACGAGATATGATCGATCAATTCATATATGTCCACCTGGACGACATATAGATTTTTTCCTCTTCTCTCCAGGAACACGTGCAGCATGTTCGACGAGTGCTTCAGAGGTTGCTAGGGAATGGGCTTTTTGTCAAGGCTGAGAAATGCACTTTTCATGCACAGTCTGTTCCGTTTCTAGGATACATCGTGTCGACTGAGGGAATACGCATGGATCCCGAGAAAGTCAAGGCTGTGGTAGAGTGGCTAAGTCCAGATTCCCATAAGGCCCTACAGAGGTTTCTGGGGTTTGTCAACTTCTACCAGTGCTTTATTCGCAACTTCAGTCAACTAGCCGCACCTCTGACCGCCTTGACCTCCCCCAAAACTACGTTCAGGTGGTCAGACACAGCCGAGGCTGTGTTTGCCAAACTGAAGCGCTGCTTCGTTTTGGCCCCTATCTTAATCACCCTTGATCCATCACGTCAGTTTGTGGTGGAGGTCGACGCGTCAGAGGTGGGGGTAGGTGTGGTGTTATCTCAACGTTCTCCCTCAGACAACAAAATGCACCCGTGCACGTTTTTTTTTTTCATACTGATTATCCCCTGCCAAACGTAATTATGGTATTGGTAACCGAAAATTGTCGGCAGTCCAGATGGCATTGGAAGAATGGAGCCACTGTTTAGAAGGCTCGGGGGTTCCTTTTATAGTATGGACCGACCACAAGAATTTAGAATACATTAGTACTGCCAAAAGGTTGAACTCCAGGCAGGCTCAGTGGGCACTTTTTTCAGACATTTTGATTTTACTCTCTGTACCGCCCGGGTTCCAAGAACATCAAACCCGATTCTTTGTCGCTCATTTTTGACTGTTCCGAACACCCATCTAGTCCCGAGTGTATTTTACCTGAGAAATTAGTGGTCTCCACACTCACATGGGAGGTCGAATCGAAGGTCAAGACGGCCTTAGAAGGGGTAATGCCTCCGCCCGGGTGCCCACCAAATCAATTATTTGTGCGGAGGGATTACAGTCCAACGTTCTGCTGCCGGTCCCTTCGAGACCCTGCTCCCATATCACACAAGATTTTATTACCACTCTCCCGCCCTCCCAGGGCAACACAGTAGTTTTGACCGTGGTGGACCGGTTCTCGAAGGTGGCCCACTTTATTCCTTTGCCCAAATTACCCTCAGCCAAGGAGACAGCGTTGACCATCATAGATCACGTCTTTCATTTACATGGCCTCCCGACAGATGTGGTTTCCGACAGGGGACCCCAATTTGTGTCCAAATTTTGGCGTGAGTTCTGTAGATTACTGGGAGCGACTGTAAGTCTGTCCTCGGGGTTTCATCCCCAGAGCAATGGTCAAACCGAGAAAGCCAACCAAGATTTGGAAAGGGTGTTGCGATGTTTGGTCTCCAAGAATCCTTCCTCCTGGAGCCAACAACTGTCGATGGTGGAGTACGCCCAAAATACATTACCTATATCAGCTATGGGCCTATCTCCATTAGAGTGTAGTGTAGGATACCAGCCACCCATTTTTCCCAGTATGGAATTCGAAGTCGCGGTCCCCTCCGTTCACGCCTTTGTCCAGAGGTGTCACCGCACCTGGACTAGAGCCTGCGAGACTCTACTTCAAGTGGGGGCGCGCACCAATGCTAAAGCCAACTGCCACCGGTCTAGGCCTCCCGTATACGTCGTGGGTCAAAATGTGTGGCTTTCTACCAAGAACATTCCTCTCCGTTCCGTCTCTAATAAGCTTGGTCCCAAATTTATTGGTCCGTTCACTGTCACCAAGATCATTAGTCCGGTGGCAGTCCGCCTCAAACTTCCTCCAGCGTACATAAAAATTAATCCTGCCTTTCATGTATCTAAAATAAAGCCTGTATTTAATTCTTCGATTAATCCGCCTGGCCCGGTTCTTTCTTGATGATGGACCTTCAACTGAACCTTGACAAGACAGAACTGCTTAAATCACTTTAACCCTTGTCCGTTGTCTGGGACGTTTTCGTCCAATAGGGGGTAAAGTTGAGTCTTATTTTGGCCACAGCTTTCTCTGTATTTGTGCTAATGGAATGATTTTTGGTGACAAATCTTATTTTGACCCATATTGAAATTTTTCAAAAACTCACTAAAAATTCACTACCCTTTCTGGATTTTCGTGGATGAAAACATCCACTAAATTAAACTGCTGTAAAAATGTATCAGATAAATATTTTGTTCAATTTGTTTGCATAAATCTATTAATCAACCTCAGTCCTGATCAAAACTACCAAATTTTTTAAAAAATTCCAAGATTTTAACTTTTTAATTACCAAGTTCATAAATGATGTTACTGATTTGGGAGAAAAAAAACACACAAAATTACATATTTTCAATATAAAAAGTGATTGTGGACTGGATATTTTTTTACCTTTTATCACAGTCTTGGGCATGTCAAAGATTAGTAACAATATTGGCATTGATGCATTGTTAGTTTTTGTGCAGCATTAGATTTAATTTTTTTTCTCCCTTATTTGTTGTTGGTGGCTGTTTTTGCCCCATTGACTTCCATTATAACAACAATTTTTGATTGCAAAGCCATGACACCATATAATCATGCATTCTTGATTTTTGTGGTTTTCCCTTTTGGGAAGAGGTACATTTTTTTATTTTTACAGTTGATCACTAGGTGGGACCATTAACCCTTTAGATAGGCCGTGAAAAAAAAAGTCTTAGTTTCTGGCTAATATGGAGTATGATAGCAAATTATAGTGTGTGTGTGTGTGTGTGTGTGTGTGTGATAGAGAGAGAGAGAGAGAGAGAGAGAGAGAGAGAAAGAGAGGGTGTGAAAGAGACCTTTGTGCACTTACCTTGATGTACAGTATCTGAAAAAAATCAAAATATGCACCTCATGCTCTCAGAACTACATGGAGTAAACAATAAAAAAGAAGTGTGTTTATGCACCTGCTGCCTTTTGATGGTGAAAAGTACAGATGGCCTATATGTGAAATGCTCCTCTTATCTTGATGATAAAGCCAGTTTAAAACCTTAAAATCCTGTAGAAAAAATCTACTTCACATCAAATTTATGAACATAATTTATTATGAACCAAAATGCAATACCAACTTCAAATAAGCTGCAGCTCACTGGAGGGGTCATGCTACATAATCATTTCTAAAACTTTGGTACAAGTCAAGCCCTTTCTCGTGTTGCTTGCTGCTCTTCTCACCATTAAATATCCAGCACGATGGCATGCAAGTGTTTAAATCCACGTACTTTGCTTTTGTTTAGTCTATTCTCTAGCGCTTCCGTGTCCAAACGCTCTATCAGTTACCACGAGAAAACAACAAAAGGTGCTAATATAAACTCACAATGTGATAGAATACTAGCGAAATAGTTATAATATTAACCTTTAACTCCATACCGAAGTACCAGATAGCCAGACAATGAAAATA
The DNA here is from genome assembly GCF_023724105.1 of Carassius gibelio. NCBI lineage: Eukaryota > Metazoa > Chordata > Actinopteri > Cypriniformes > Cyprinidae > Carassius > Carassius gibelio. The sequence goes on along the minus strand of NC_068406.1, from coordinate 3,720,382 downwards.
TTAATATTAAAAAAATATATAAAAATTATTTGTGTTTGGGACGCTGTGAGCACGGATCCTGTAGTGTATATCGTAAGTTTGAAAGCGTTTGACTTAAATTATCAATATGAATAAACAGTGCTCATAAACGGCTGCTGAGGTCATATTCTCAAGTGAAGTGAGTTGAGGCCTGGACCCGGAAACAGCGCTTCTTACGTCATCACTTAACAACCGAATACTTTCACCACCATTAAAGCTGCAGTAGGTAACTTTTGTAAAAATATATTTTTTACATATTTGTTAAACCTGTCATTATGTCCTGACAGTAGAATATGACACAGATAATCTGTGAAAAAATCAAGCTCCTCTGGCTCCTCCCAGTGGTCCTATTGCCATTTGCAGAAAATACATCACTCCCGTTAAGAAACAACCAATCAGAGCTGCGGTCCTTAACTTTGTTTGTGTTCAAAATGTAGAAAAATTTATATAATAAGCGAGTACACCATGAACAGAGGTGGGTAGAGTAACCAAAAACTGTACTCAAGTACTCAAGTCTTGAATAGTTACTTGAGTAAGAGTAAAAGAGTATCGGATAAAAAATCTACTCAAGTAGTTAGTTACTAGTTACTTTGGGTCATACTGAGCCTATTTATATTTAGATATATAGATACAATGTATGTAATGTATGCGTGTGTGTATAAATGTATATATTGCATCAGCCTTTACTGCAATTTTTGTAAATTTTTTATAAAACCCTGTCTGTTTACTTAAGTAACAGATATAGGTGTCATGCCATAACATATTTTTAATACGACTGACTTTATATTAAATGTGAATTTAACATTGAAAGTTAATACAAATATTGCTACTAATCTTTCATTGTTCAGAAAGAGAGAAAATAACATTTACATTATTAAAGATCAATATCAAATCTTAATTATAGATTCGTACACACATCTGCACTTTGTTGTTTCTGATGAGAGAATTCGCCAGAAAGAGGTATTCAGTCAGTGTGCGCAAGGAAGCACCGGCATTTTAGCGATGACTCATCGGAACACCTCTGATTGGCCATTGCATTCAAAAGCTCAACAGAATCGTGTGTGATTGGTTATAATGCGCAGCGCTGTAAAACGAATGTCTCTGGCTCAGCACCAGTAAGCGATCACAGATCTGAATTTAGCAGCTGATGATATGACTTGCTGAACGTACTCGCACCGGTGTGATTGTATTAAAATTAATACAATCTTAATCGGCTATTTTTTGTCTTTTGGAAGCTGCATTCAACTTGACTCCCCTCTGTTATAAGGCACACACATACAACAAACTAATGTCACAGTGGTATCGTGTACTGTAATCGAATGTAGCCCAAGTTATTACCTGATAAACAGTAGACAGCACACGCGTTGTTCATCTAACAAGGATCTCCATCGCAAGCAAATCATAGCCTTTGCAGATTTGCTTTCAATTCAGTGCAGTTCCATAGCCCCGTTTTCAATGCTGCTGATATTCTTAAACGTTACAACTGTGATTGAGGGTTAACCTTATTTTGTGGAAATTGATGTTATAGCAATGTGTACTCTTAACTTTTTTTTTTTTTTTTTTTTTTTGTGGATTAATTTTATGGTGTGCTGTGTTTTTTCCCTTACGAAAAATAACCATGGTTTTATTATAGTAAAACTGTAGTAACCCATGGTTTTTTGGCATGTTGACCACCATTTCTACAACCACAGATTTACTACAAATACCATGGTTAAACTATGGTTAATATAGCGAAACCATGGTTATTTTGTGGTTACCATGGTTTAACTATAGTAACCATGGTTTTTTGGTTTTATTTGTAGTAAAACCATTGTTAATTTTCGTAAGGGTTCTCTTGTTTGCTGTGGTGTTTAGGATTTTTGGTGCTGTTTTTCCTCCTTCACAAACTGCAACAACAAACACTAATTGACACACCTGTAGAACCCCGTTTATGTCAGCGATCTAATTTGCCAGCTGATCAAGTCATTCGGATAAAGAGGGAGCCAGATCGCTTACCGAGGATTAACCCCCGATTAAAGGGAAGTGATTCTTTCTTTTTCCCACGCTGATGCGCGCGCGCGTGTGTGTGCTTAACATGGGTTAAAGGAGTCATTCTTAGTTGTTTATCTCTGTAAAGGTGACAGATTCGGGGGAGCCGACGGCAGAGTGGCAGACGCGATAGTATTGCTGATGTGACCATTTGAAGTATAGGAAAGGAAAGTGGTTATTCCATTCATCTGAGTTTTGGCAGTTGTCAGCTAAGTGCAAACTACCCAATGACTTTTCCAATTTCCCACTGACAGACGCGGGGAGGCGCTGTGGAGATCCTGGTCCTGGATTTGGTTGAAGCCTGTCATTTGAGATCCTACTGAAACAGACTTGTATTACCAGTGGCAGGGGAATCACTGGCCTGATTTCAGACCGGACATTGGTATTACCCTGGACAGAATATTGAACAAGTTATGGTTTTATTGTCTCCGTTGGACTGAGGAGGAGATTGTGCTTTGGATATTTTTTTTTTTAAAGCTTAGCTTTTAATGAAATAAAACGCCATTTGAGATTTCTTGTCTTTCTCTCTGTGTTGGTGTGGCTGGGAAACTAAATTAGCAATTTAGTAGATTGTTAATCTGCTACATAAACTGAAGCATTTATAACATTTATTGCATTAAGATAAAGTAACGAGAGGACAGTCGCCCACAGTAACGAAGTAAAAGTACAGATTTTTCCCAAAACAATTACTCAAGTAAAAGTACCCATCTTTAAATATACTCTGAAAAGTATTAGTTACCCCAAAAAATTACTCAAGTAAATGTAATGAAGAAAATGTAACTCGTTACTACCCACCACTGACCATGAATCCATTTTCCAAACCGTGTTTTTAGCTTGTCCTGAATCACTAGGGTGCACCTATAATAAGTGTTTATATTCTGACTATTTTAGATTGCTTCGGGGGTACCGCAGCGGAGTAACCCAGTACCTTTGTGATTCTTCATAGACATAAACAGAGAGAAGTAGTTACAATTACATTTACATTTACATTTATGCATTTAGCAGAGTAGTTCCGGCTATGAAGTTCTTCCGCAAGACGCAAGCAGTTCTGTTTATTAACCGCTAGAGCGTTAAAAGTTACCGACTGCAGCTTTAAAAGGCAGCAGGTGCATAATACACTTTTGTTTACTCCATGTAGTTCTGAGAGCTGAGGTGTACATTGTGATTTTCTGAAATACATTAAGGTAAGTGCTCAAAGGTCTCTCTCACACACACTCTCTCTCTTTCTCACACACACACACACACATACACACTCAATATAAAATGATGTTAAACTCCATATAGCTTCATATACAAGTCAGAAACTAAGCTTTTTTTGCACAGGCCTATCTAAATGGTTAATGGTCCCACTTAGTGATCAACTGTAAAAATAACAAATGTTACCTCTTCCCAACAGGGAAAACCACCAACAATCAAGAATCTCTCACACACACAAACACTATAATTTGCTGTTATACTCCATATAACTCCATATGCAAGCCAGAAACTAAGCCTTTTTTGTCACAGGCCTATCTAAAGGGTTAATGGTCCCACCTAGTGATCAACTGTAAAATTAACAAATTTTACCTCTTCCTAAAAGGGAAAACTACAAACAATAAAGAATGCATGATTACATGGTGTCATGGCTTTGCAATTAAAAAAATGTCATTATAATGGAAGTCAATGGGGCAAAAACAGCCACCAACAACAAATTAGGGAGAAAAAAAATTAAATCTATTGCTGCACAAAAACTAAAAATGCATTAAAGCCAGTGTTGCTACTAATCTTTGACATGGCCAAGACTGTTATAAAAAGTAAAAAAAAAATCCAGCCACAATTTCTTTTATGTTGAAAATAAGTCATTTTGTGTGTTTTTCCCCCCAAATCAGTGACATCATTTATGAACTTGGCAATTAAAGAGTTAAAATCTTGGATTAAAAAAAAAAAAAAAAACATTTGGTAGTTTTGATCAGGACTGAGGTTGATTAGGCATTTATGCAAAAATAATATAGCAATTATGCAAAAATATTGAAAAAAAAGATGAATCTGATACATTTTTACAGAAGTTTAATTGAGTGGATGTTTTCATCCTGAACAACTCGAAAGGGTAGTGAATTTTGAACAATCCACAAGGGTTAAGTTATGACTACAAAGGTGTATCTTAATTATAGTTTCAAATACTTACTAAAATTTTTACAAAAGAAATAGCAGTGGGAGATGGCGATCTTCAGGTACGAACAAATCAAAAATTATGCTCAGACAACGTTTTGGACCTTTTTGGATTTTTTTCTGTATATTTTTTTTATTATTATTATTTATTTTTTTTGTTAAGTTAATTTGCTTTGTTTTGTTTACTTCAAAAGTAAAACTATTTTAAATATCTTCAGGTTCAGGATAGGTGAATTAAAAGGTTAAAATAAACCCCATTTCAGGCTGTTAAGTATAATAAAAACGCTGTCAAATGAACTTTATTGCTCTTTTTGACCACAGATGGTCAAGATGTTGTAAAACATGACAAATAACAATTTCTGGGGTCAGAATTGTATTGAAAAATGTGTCCATTTGTCTCCATTTGTGTGTTGTTTACATCAAAAGTTATGCCACTTTATATCATATTTAGATTTTTGGGGTTTGTTGCAAAGGGTTAAAAATAAAGCATTTTTGACATTATTTCAGCGTGGTACCCAATTTAATCTTAAAATAGACGCTTGAATGATAAAGAAATAACAGGTTGTGGGAAAAAAATCACCCTATGCACTTAAGAAAATGAAAAAATAGTTGATGCTCTAGACATCTTTGGACATTTTTTACTATTTTTGTCTAGAAGGGTCAATATGTTGTCAAATGTCAGAAATAACCATTCCAATAAATTAATGGGGTCAGAATTGTATGGGAAAATGTGTTAATTTGTTTCTGTATGTTGTTTACTTCTAATATTATGCCACTTTCTATGTCATTTTTAGATTTTTCGGGTTCCGGTCGGGTGCAGCAAAGAGTTCAAAAATAACCCTTTGGGACATTATTTCAGCTTGGTAACTGGCATATTATGCGCGTGGACCCCTATTTCCATCTAGACTAAAGTTGATGTAGAATCTTCGTTACTGAAATACCAAAAAGTGTAAACCTTCCTTTACGCTTAAGGAAGGTTAAGGAAAACAGTTTGACATCATGGTATAATGAGCATACTCACACCCTAAAGAGAGCAGCCTGAAAAATGGAGCGCAGCTGGAGGAAAACAAAACTAGAGGTATTTTGTATTGCTTGGTGGGAAAGTAACCTATCTTACAGAAAAGCATTAAAAACTGCTAGATTCGATTACTTTTCTTCTCTTTTAGAAGAAAACAAACATAACCCCAGGTATTTATTCAATATTCAGTGGCTAAATTAATGAAAAATATAGCCTCAACAAGTGTTGACATTTCCCAACACCACAGCAGAAATGACTTTATGAACTACTTTACTTCTAAAATCGACACTATTAGAGATAAAATTGCAACCATTCAGCCGTCAGCTACACTATCGCATCAGACAGTGCACTATCAACCCCCTGAGGAACAGTTCCACTCATTCTCTACTATAGGAGAGAAAGAATTGTATAAACTTGTTAAATCATCTATAACGCATATGCAGGTCATCGATTCATGGGTTAAATTCAGGCATATAACATGAATCCTTTGTACAATGCCTGGCCTGGCGCCAGCCTGGCTGGACTTAAATAATTTACGATACCCGTGCGAGCCTCAAAGGAGACACGATTCCTGAACACACACACACAAGCACACACACACACAAACAAACCTTTCTTAAGGTTCTGTATCTTCGTCATTTTATTAATATGTATTTTGAATGTTTGTGTATTGCATAAAAATGGTTAATCCTGTGTAAATGGTTAAAGTTGTTGACTTATAAATTGGAAATGTGTCTCCTAATCTTAATGTTCTCAAATAGAACCATGGGTTGTAACCCCACTCCTTCAAGTAGGGGTAACTGCAGCCTGGAGCAACGGACGTGGAAAAGGTGGGCGTGTCGAAAGGTTTCTCATTGGTGGAAAGGAAGGTAGGGGTCATGGCAAGAGGTTTAGCGAAAACTGGCTGTTCCACCTAAAGGCAAGCCATACACTTAATCGCTATTGGCCTATAGATTAATAGAAAGCGATAAATTAAACACATAATCCTATAAAACCAATTGAAATTCATTCAATGTAAAAAACTGCATTAATGATGTAAATAATATTATTTTAAATTACTTTCGAAAGTACCTTCAAAAGGGCTTACTGACGTTATCACCACCGCACTTTTAGGTCTTAGTTTATCGATAATCAAACACAGATTACAATTATTTTTGAGAATACAAACGTCTCTAAACAAGGTTAGTCGCACTTGCTGCTCTTAAATTAAAGTCATTTAAAGTCAGCAGTATTTGTAAACATTAGTGAACTAACAAGAACAAACAACGTACAGATGTATGTTTATTAACTAACAAAGTTTAATAAATACCATATCAAATGTATTGCTCATAGTTAATTTTAGTTAATACATCAGTCAACAAATGAACCTTTATCGTAAAGTGTTACACTAGAAAACCAGGTTTTGCCTGATAAAGAAAAATTAGTAAAAATTAAAAACTAATAAATTTAAAAATTAGTCTGAAGAGTTTAGTAACCTTGTGACATTAACGAATTAAGCAAACAGACACAGCTTTATCCACTAAAACATTTATTTAGCTTTCAGTTTCAGTCACCAATTCAAGTAAAAAGATAGATAGATAAAGATAGATAGATAAAGATAGATAGATAGATAGATAGATAGATAGATAGATAAACCACCCATTCATTCATTCATTCATTCTGTAGTAGCAGTCCATAGAACAGAATCCAGCAAACTTCAGTTTTCTTTGTCTGAATAGAAAGCTGTGAAGACCACAGTATCTACAGCATCACACATCTGCTGAGCTCCAGCTCCACTCTGTATTTCTTCTTCACATCTGGACTGACAGACTTCCAGTAAACCATACCTACACAAGAGAAAAACAAATGTTGAGAGATTAAAAAAATAATTAACCAATAAGTAGAATAAAATATCCAATAAAAAACGAACTGCAGCCAGACCCTTCTCCATTATATTATAATACAACTGTACTACTGACTCTTCACTGAGTACCAAAAGTACATATGCTTCCTGTGCATGGTTTCTGAAATAATGGAATAACAAAAAAGTTGACTGGCACTCATCTATAACACAGGTTATACTAATATTTACATTTACATTTATTCATTTAGGAGACGCTTTTATTCAAATCGACTTACAAATGAGGACAGAGTTGAAGCAATCAAAAACAACCAAAAGAGCAATGATATATAAGAGCTATAACAAGTCTCAGTTAGCTTAACACAGTACACATAGCAAGGGCTTTTAAATAATATAATAAATAAAAAGAAAACAGATAGAATAGAAAAAGAATAGAGCAAGCTATTTGGTTAATGTGCATGTACCACTCCAACATGTTGAGTTAACTTCAAAAGAGTGAATGTCCTTCGAGTGCACTTTGGGCAATGGTACAGTCAAGGCATGAGGATCTAATACAAGAAATACAGGTAAAGTTACTGACAGAGCTTGTCTCATCTTCTAATTTTGACAATGTCCCTCTGAAGGAAAGTCAGTGTCTTTCTCAGGTGTGGTGGATATGCAATGTTGAAAGCAGAATACATCCAGAAGGCTGTTCTGAAGCTTCATCAAGGCTGGTGCACTAACACACATCTGTTCCATCTTCTGTCCCCACACTGAGCGCTCGAACTATGATTGCCATTTTACAGTCAGTATCCATCAGGTGTATGCTAGCAAAGGTGTAGCCAGTTCCCCCTTTCATAAAATAAATAAATAAAAAGAATAATATCAACAATAATAATAATAATAATGTCACGTGAACCAGTTATGCTCTGTGATTGGGCATACGTCAGAGCTTACGAATGCGTGACGGATATGCAGGAAGATAACACAAGAGAGATTCACGTGTATGCGGTTGCTTCATGCTGAAATAAAGCGAGTAAAAGATGATCTACTGTCTCCTCATATATCTATATATATTATACGAAGATAGATACACTTCACAAATAACGAGAAAAAAATGTAAGGGAAACAGGTCAATTTAGCTTAAAGGGAATCATTTAAGATTTTAAAGGGAATTTGAACAGAATCACTGTTTCACGGCTGATCACTGCGATTCACTGAACGAGCCGTTTAACATCAAATCTGCGCTGGATACTAATATCCAATCTATAGTGAAAACACTACCAATTAGCACAGTAACAAGATCGGCAGTTTAAGACATTAACTTGTAAGCACAAAACACAAGATACTTCTCTTTTGAATATGAATAAAGCTTTATTAGATAAATCTAAGACATATAAACTAATCTAACACATAAACGCACGCACTCACACATTCACACAAGTTGCAGGAAGATCGAAAGTTAGGAAAAGATGAGTTTAAGAGAATGGAAATATGGAATCCCAGGTTTACAGCAATACGTTAAATTGCATAGACATGAACAACCATCAATCACGTAATTAGCGCTCGCATTGAGTTCCTCAATGAGGTTAAAATTATATTAGATACACCAGTAAAGGTCACAGTCTGGAGGTAAAGTTACTTGCATCTCCTGTGAAGAAGGAGCCTCGGTGAAAGGGCTATCCCGAGGTCGTTGATTGGCTGGAAGTTCAGTCGCTAAAGTGACGTCTTGGGAAGCCCGTGGTTGTTGGGCGTTGGCTGAAAGTGCAGAGTCGTGTAGGCTGGTCGAAGTTGAACGGGCACCCGAGGTCAGGCGTCGGAGACTCGACGTTACAAAACTTAACTCAGAACACGAAACTCTCAAACGGAAAAGAAAAGAAATAAAGTTTGACGAGACTAGGTTGTGTTCCTTCTCATCGTGGCTAAGTAGCAGGCGTGCAGGCTGAAGCATGCAGAACCGCGCTCAAAGAACAATGATGATTAAACTGCATGGCTAGAAGCTAAAAGCTAAAGCTATGTAGCAAAGCTACAAGCTAAAAGCTAAGAGCAGGCATGACTGATAGCACGAGCAAGGCTGGAACTAAAAGCCGACATGGCTAATAGCAGCAGCTAGGGACTAAAAGCAAAGATTTTACGATGTCCTAGGTATTTAAACTGGCTTGTTGGCCACACCTCAAATGTTGTCTTGACCAATCAGATATTGTCTTGGCTCGGGGGGGTATCATAAATCATATGTTTATCTTACCAAGCATGTGGTCCGAATGTTCCTGCTCTGGCAGGGTCTAATTTTGGACATGATTCCTATAACACGATTATGATATATTTTACAAATAAATGATTGTCAGGACAATATCAAGCAAGAAAATTCGATTATATCAATACTAGACATGACTATGTATCCTATAGTTATCAAAAGACATACACAATAAGTGATTATACATGATAGTCAAATGTGTGGGTTACACATAAATGAATATGGAGTTAAGCAATGGAATGATTCATTTATAAGTCTTTTTGAGTTCATTCTGGTCCATATATATGTACAAAAGAAGTTTCTTTTGTAAAGGACTTAAAGGCAAAGGACTTTTCTGTGAAGACAGAGGTTTAAAGCCCCCCCCCCCCCACCCCCTTAGGATTTTCAGTCTGGTTCTGCTAGGTGGGGGGGAATCAATGGGACTTGTGCAGTACTCTCATGGGTTTTCATGTGATTTCCAGCGTTGCATTTCAATTATGAACAACAAATTTGACAATCTCTTCTTCGAATTGAAATTGTAAATAATTGCGCTAGTGGTGTTCATGTTGAAAGCTGTTGTGTGAACAAGTTGGTTGGTCATCTTGCTTGGTTCTTGTGGCACTAGAACTGATTTATGACTTCCTGAGGAATTCGGTTCTCGTGTTTCAATGCATACAGGTTTGATAGACTCTTAATTTGTCTGGTTCGACTCATTTCTGTTACATATATCCCCCTTTCGATCGGCGAGGTGTTTAGGTGAAGACATCGTCGATCGCTGGAGAAACAAAGGCAGAAGAAGCAGACAAACACAGCAAACAGCAAGACAACACCTCCATGACAGTTACTGTACTGGTGCAGGCATCAGGTTATTTAGGTACACGTGGTTAAGTTCAATTAGTCAATGCAGTTTAGCACATTGAGGATAGTTTAGATCGTCTTGGAAATTGTTTTTATTTTGATTCATCAATCAAATTTGTGGTTAACTTTGTTTGGTTCTTCTAGGTTGTCTTACTTTACACATTTACCATTAGTTTTCTAGTAATTTCATTTTCAATTCAATGAATTGACCTATCATGCATGGAGCTCTCTGGCTTCCATTCAGTTTAGAGTGGCTGGCTGATATTAGGTGTTGCGAGTCAATCCTTATATAAGACCTTCGACCCTCGCAGGGTGTCTAGGCGTTTCACCTACTCAGGAAAGAGGGGAAGGAGAAGGATAGGTAAAAGAAGAACAAAACAAAACAAAGCTGCTGTGGGTTTTCCTAGCATGGGTTACAACTACTATTGAGCTAGGATGTCAGGTGCAGCTAGTGTGTCATGAACCTTAACTTAGTGTCAGGTGTTCTACCTATTGTGAGGATGGCTGCACGTTTCTTCATGGTGGGTATGTGTAACTTTGTTACACTAAAAGTTGGATATTCTACCTGTTGGAAGAATATATTTGTTGAATGTGTTATCAGTAGATGTGTTTACCTCTGGGTGTAGGTAATGTTGTGTGGGTTACTGGTGTAGTGCATGTGTGGTCAGATCTGTTCAAGTCTGTGTTGTCTCCCCCTTTTTCTAGCGTGTCACTGAAGACTGGCTCTCTGCATCCTTGGCTTGGATGAGGGCGTGTCCATGGTCTAATGAGGGTCAGTCCAGCAAGGCAGGAAGTTCTTTGGCAGACAGTCGGAGGCAGTTTGGCATGGCTGTGTGAAGCTGGGTTGCAAAACTTTGTCTCCTATGTTGCATTCTTCTTGTGATGCCTTCTGGCTGTAGCAGACTTTCTGACCTTCTGTGCTCTGGTGGTTGCTGTTGCACAGACAGGGAATGTGGTACTTGGAGTTGGAGTTCATTTGACAGTTTGTTAGTGACTGTGTTAGGTGACTGAGGTGATGTCCTTTAAAACCTCAGATTTTTTCTCAACAGTTGGCCGTGAAAGACTTGTTCGTTCTGGGTCGTTGTTGAACAGGTGCTTGTCATCTCTGATGTGGTGCACCAGGTGATCACCGGCCTTCCGTTCTGTCACTGGTCACAGCGAGCATGACTCAACTTTGTGGTCACCTGCATGTAAATTGTCTTGAAGGAACTCTCTTAATTGTTCCATGACTTGTTCCGTGTCTTCTAATGGTAAGCGGTTATGTTCTTGTGCATACTCAGCACTGTGCGTGTCTGAGTGGTGCTGAGGTGGGTTTTGTTGTTGCTTACCCGCACGAGTTGCTCTTGGATGAGTCAGCTGATTACCTTTGGATATCTGGTTAGGTTTCCAGATGTTCTTATCCTTTTGGTTTCTTGAGAAGCGTGGCTGGTCCCATGGATTTTTCCAGCAGTTGGGCTGAAAGCGGTTGTGGATATGGGCGTCACGTTCTCTGTGCTCTTGATGGAAGACTCTAGTGTTGTGATGCCACTGGGTGTCGTCCAGTGCAAGGCTTGAGTCTTTGTTGACAGAGTTCAAGAGTGTGGAGGTTCTGTTACCTTTCTTTGAGGCCAACTTCTGCTTGTTATAGGCCTTCTGTGTTAGGTCACGCACCTGCTGGATGGTCATGGAGTTTGGACAGGCCATGACACCTAGATGGTGACTGACTCCGGGGTGCAGATTCTTTAGGAAGAGGGTTTTGAAGTTCACATCCTCTTCAAGGTCAGGGCTGTTGTGTGCACCAAAGTAGGCTTGTCGGAGTTGTTTGTAATAAGCTTGTGGAGTCTCTTGACGACCTTGTTTGGTTTCCAAGGCAGTTAACAGTCCATGTTCAGACTCTGGGTCTGTAAACTCTTTAATCAGGACCTCACAAAGTCGCTGGTAGTTTGACTTAGTTTGACTGGGCTGTCGATCTAGAAAGTTTTGTACCTCGGGACTGGACGTGGCTCTAAGGAGGTATAACCAGTCTCTGTCAGTCACATGAGGTCTCACTTCCAGATGAAATTCGATATCTCGCAGGTAAGCTTGGATGTCGTGGCCCTCTGTGGAGTTCGGATTGAACCTGCTGATGTTTTCAGACAGCTTGTTGAGGTCTTTGATGGTCATCCCGTGTGCAGCTTCAAGGACTTGGACGGGAGGTTTTCTTTCGTTGGCAGGAAAGGGTTGTGTGGCGAAGGCAGGTGAGGTTTTGGGTTGTGGCCCTTCGCTCCTTTCATCATATGCCAGTTCTTGGAAGTGGGACTCTGCTCTGCTCAGCAGTGATGAGGCTAAGAGAGGTTTCTCTTTCCTTGGCTCTTGTTTGTGCTTGTAAGCATATTGGAGTTATTTTCTGACCATGTAAAGCTCATCGTTGGTATCGTCTAGTTGTTGGGTCAGATTGTCCATTTCAGTTCTGTACCTTTCAAGGTGGTCTTTCAAAGCACTTATTTCAGAATTCTTGTTTCTGATGTCTATCTTGGCTTTCTCTAGTAGCTGTTCGGCATACTGGAGTCTGTTTACCAGGTCTTTCTGAGCAGCCGTTGCATGTTGCTGGTCGAGCTGAGCTGCTGCCAGGGCTGCTTGGAGCTTCATAACTTGTTCCGTTGTTTCCCGCTCCCTCTCGCTGGGTGCTTTGAGTTGATCTTGAACTTTCACTTCCAGATTGTCTATGCGACGTTGAGCACGTGTCAGCTCCTCTTGAAGGTGGGTGATGTGCTTGTCGCTCAGTTTCAGCTGGGTTGTGAAGGCATAGCTTAGTGAGCTCGTGATCTTGACTAGCTCCTCGTGGTTGTTGTTCTGGCTTGAATCTTGTGTCAGGAATCTTCTCAGGATTAGGATTATTATTAAAAATAATAACAGTTCAAATGTCTTTGGAGTGAGGCTGTCTGTCATGCCTCTCAGTCAAATGTTCACATCTTCCCCATGGGCAATGGGGTCTGCAGTCTGCGGCATGTTGGCACGCTGGGGAGAAGAGAGACTGACACAGATCTGTGTGGAGTAAAAGCCTATGTGTGGTGGGACAACTAAGTGTTGTATCAGTGATTGTGAACCACTAGTGAAATGTGGTGATGACTGTGTTGGTCTCAGGGTGTCTAAGCAGACTAGAGATGCGAAGACTTTGTCACTCTAATGAGGAAGAGGAAAAGAGAGACAGAGGTGAAAAACAAATTCAAATGACAAGCAAAATTTCTGTTTTTCCAATGAGGAAAATTATTTTTTCCAATTAAATGTTATCAAAAACGTAAACAATATTATTATATTTCTTGCTTTGGACAAAAGAATACAATAATAATTCTGATATTTCTTTTCTTAGTCTGACAGGATTGACACCATACACCTTTCAGTTGGACCGCTCACCAGGGAGGCTGCGAAGGCGACAGTTGTTCAACGCGTATCTCTATTAATTTGATCTCAACGTTGGATGAGATGCTAAAACTTGGATTGCGTTTTCAAATGTAGGGAGGTTAGGAAGAACAAAAGAGAGGATGATTACAATCAAAATTCATAAGGATGATTCGTCATCTTTGGCACGATTGTGTATTTAATTCACTTAGAATTGATTGATGGTTCTTACATGTCCTACAAATGTAAAAAGAGAAGAGGAAAGTAAAGGAGAGTGAGGACGGAGGTGGTAAGTCTCAGTAGCGGTTATCTCAACTACAAGGAGGGCGTTGTGTTAGTTGCTGCACAACTAATCAAACAAAATAAACTTTAAGTGAAAGAGAGATGTCTTTCTAATTTATTTGAACTCGTAGTGAGGGATAACAATGTCTCCTTTTAGGGCTCAGGTGTGTCGTTCCCAGGCTAGGATACACAAAGTAAAGAAATGGTAAGAAAAAGTAAAATAAAAAAAATAATAATAATAAATGGGCAAAATATGCAAAAATGAAATTAAAAAGAGGAAATCAATAAGTAAAACAATAGTGGTTAAGTGTATAACCAAAACAGGAAGATGGGTAAAACGCATTCAAATAAGTAAAGGTCTGAATAGCATATATTCAGATGGGTAATAAATAAATTAGGAAGAATAAGTTTACTTAAACTTCCAAAGTTCAAGGCTTATTCATTCCTAAAATAATTAGGCCCAAAAGAAAATACTAGAAAATAAAAGATTATATGAAATGATCTGAGAGGGAAATTTTAAATGATTCAAAATAAATTTAATGTTTCAATTAAATTTCAATTTGTCACAATTAATAATTGTGAGTTAGTATTTCCCTTTCTAGTAAAATGAAAATAAGTGGTTTAGTGAGAAAAGAGAGCAATAAAAGAGAAAGAGACTAAGTGTTAGTTAAGATGTTTAAAATGGTTAAATCACGTCAGCATTGCCCAAACACACACTATTCATCCACTGGATTGTAATGCTAACGGCTAACCTTTGAGGCTAGTGGCTTTAGCATAGACTTCAATGTAAATGCAATGGTTTCGTTAGCTTAGCAACACCTTGGAGTTTGTTTACACTAGTGCGCTGCGCGTGCACAGTTCAGAGTTGCTCCGGAAGTGCGTTAAGGCTTCCGGGTCACGGTTGTCACTATGGCAACCAAAACACACTCTGTCTAGAGGATTAACGTTAGCACATGAATCGTTGCATTGTTGCAAATACAGTTAAGCATGTTACATGAAATGTCGGCTCATTTCAACACTGTACAAATAACATCACCGCCTTTCAGTTGGTTTTGCGATGTGGCACTTAAACTCTCAGTTTGTATAGAGTTAAATTTATCTTAATTCAGATATAGCAGCTTCCTGCTGTAGTTAGGGGGACACAGCGATAGCGACCTTCTGCAGATCTGAATCTCGGTGCCAGTTTCTCTGGACACAAAAAAAGTTTCCTTTGCTGTTGGTACACAGTTAAAATTTACTTGATTAAGCTTTTAAAACACTCCCATTCAAATAACTCTCGGGCACACGCAGTGTTCCGCGAGAATGCATTCACTTTGTTGTCGCATTGGAACACACACTGGCAATCAAACAATATGAAATATGAATACGGAGGCTCTGATAAATAGATTGAGGGACACGCTCAAAACTATTCTTTATTCACCGATTTATATCCCTTTTGAAACAGTTTAGCTACGTCCAGCAAACAGTGACTGAGATAGCGTTCGAGACACTGGAACACGCAGTGAAATCAAATCAGCTATAAAACAAGGCATTACACAAATGAGGAACACGCTCAATTTCTACCTTATTGTACGATCTCAGATGTTTACTTTTAAGTTCACTTACTGCTGTTAACAATGGAGATACGGACTCGAGTTACACAGTCTCCTCTGGCTGCTTTCATTCATTTGAGGGGGGCGTGCGCTGCTTACGTCACGGGTCACAAACACACACGTCTCGCTAGCTTTTCATCCGTCATTCCTTTAGCAAAATCAAAGATTAAATAACTTGGTTTATGCTCACAATTTAGATTAAACTGCCCGCAACATTCTCCACAATAATAATGTAAGGGAAACAGGTAAATTTAACTTAAAGGGAATCATTTAAGATTTTAAAGGGAATTTGAACAGAATCACTGTTTCACGGCTGATCACTGCGATTCACTGAACGAGCCGTTTAACATCAAATCTGCGCTGGATACTAATATCCAATCTATAGTGAAAACACTACCAATTAGCACAGTAACAAGATCGGCAGTTTAAGACATTAACTTGTAAGCACAAAACACAAGATACTTCTCTTTTCAATATGAATAAGGCTTTATTAGATAAATCTAAGACATATAAGCTAATCTAACACATAAACGCACGCACTCACACATTCACACAAGTTGCAGGAAGATCGAAAGTTAGGAAAAGATGAGTTTAAGAGAATGGAAATATGGAATCCCAGCTTTACAGCAATACGTTAAATTGCATAGACATGAACAACCATCAATCACGTAATTAGCACTCGCATTGAGTTCCTCAATGAGGTTAAAATTATATTAGATACACCAGTAAAGGTCACAGTCTGGAGGTAAAGTTACTTGCATCTCCTGTGAAGAAGGAGCCTCGGTGAAAGGGCTATCCCGAGGTCGATGATTGGCTGGAAGTTCAGTCGCTGAAGTGACGTCTTGGGAAGCCCGTGGTTGTTGGGCGTTGGCTGAAAGTGCAGAGTCGTGTGGGCTGGTCAAAGTAGAACGGGCACCCGAGGTCAGGCGTCGGAGACTCGACGTTACAAAACTTAACTCAGAACACGAAACTCTCAAACCGAAAAGAAAAGAAATAAAGTTTGACTAGACTAGGTTGTGTTCCTTCTCATCGTGGCTAAGTAGCAGGCGTGCAGGCTGAAGCATGCAGAACCGCGCTCAAAGAACAATGATGATTAAACTGCATGGCTAGAAGCTAAAAGCTAAAGCTATGTAGCAAAGCTACAAGCTAAAAGCTAAGAGCAGGCATGACTGATAGCACGAGCAAGGCTGGAACTAAAAGCCGACATGGCTAATAGCAGCAGCTAGGGACTAAAAGCAAAGATTTTACGATGTCCTAGGTATTTAAACTGGCTTGTTGGCCACACTTCAAATGTTGTCTTGACCAATCAGATATTGTCTTGGCTCGGGGGGGTATCATAAATCATATGTTTATCTTACCAAGCATGTGGTCCGAATGTTCCTGCTCTGGCAGGGTCTAATTTTGGACATGATTCCTATAACACGATTATGATATATTTTACAAATAAATGATTGTCAGGACAATATCAAGCAAGAAAATTCGATTATATCAATACTAGACATGACTATGTATCCTATAGTTATCAAAAGACATACACATTAAGTGATTATACATGATAGTCAAATGTGTGGGTTAGACATAAATGAATATGGAGTTAAGCAATGGAATGATTCATTTATAAGTCTTTTTGAGTTCATTCTGGTCCATATATATGTACAAAAGAAGTTTCTTTGCCATTCTCTGGCAAAGGACTTTTCTGTGAAGACAGAGGTTTAAAGCCCTTCCTGGAGCTGGAGTCAATGGGACTTGTGCAGTACTCTCATGGGTTTTCATGTGATTTCCAGCGTTGCATCTCAATTATGAACAACAAATTTGACAATCTCTTCTTCGAATTGAAATTGTAAATAATTGCTCTAGTGGTGTTCATGTTGAAAGCTGTTGTGTGAACAAGTTGGTTGGTCATCTTGCTTGGTTCTTGTGGCACTAGAACTGATTTATGACTTCCTGAGGAATTCGGCTCTCGTGTTTCAATGCATACAGCTTTGATAGACTCTTTAATTTGTCTGGTTGGACTCATTTCTGTTACAAAAAAAGAAAACATTTTTCAGATTCATCAGATTCTGTTGCATCCTCTTTGGCTCAGACAGTGGAGCTACATACACTGTAGAACTGCAGAAACAATCAGAAGCTAATGTATAAGGTTCACAGTATACCATGCATTTCATGTTCTTGTATACACAGATAAACCTTACATTGTTTTCTAAAACTATTGCTTTAAATTTTTAACAGATGGGCTAAAAAGTATTAGTAAAATATTACCTGAAAAGATTTGAAACAAGATATTTTACAGTTGATGAGTTTTTTCTTTAATATACTTACTCCAGCAGGTGTCCTGAAGTATGTATATTTTTTGAGTACATCCTCCAAAGACATTCCTTCTGTGCTTTCTCAGCGTCTCCTGGAGAATGTTCCTGCCATGTCGTCTTTGACAGTCCATGTGTCTGGATGTGTTTTCTGATACTCACTTTATAACACATTCACATGTGCCTCAACAGACACTGAATCCTCTCCAACACAAGCTTTCTTCATCAGAACAACAGAAACAGATCATGCTTAGACCGTGACATATATGAAACACATCTAAATACTTACTGAACAAGGTGTTTTAGATGTAAAAAATAATAAAAACACTGAACTTCATTAACATTAAGATGATGGTCAGGCAGTGAAAACTTGACTGATTGTCATTTTCCAGCAAATAAAGATTACAACATCTTGTTACTACAGTATTGTGTATGATTATGTTGATAGAGATAAATCAATGGTTTAAAAACAATGTAACTTACACAGTCATTTCTTTCTATATTTCTCTGGAAAGGGTTCTTCACATCAGTGTGTTGGCAGCTTGAATATACTCTGCATTAGTTGGAGACCTGGCAGAAAGGTTTTTTTTTTTTTTTTTTTTGTCTAATCGTCTCCAGATTGTGAATTGATCTTCATACAGTTACAATAGAGGTGGTAATAATTATTATACTTACAGGATGTTTTCTGTACTCTCTTGTACAAAAAAAACGCAGATATAAACAATCATCTCTGAAGGATTCGCCGTCAGTGCGGTCATCGTTTTGTCTCACTGTACATATGTCTGTCAACAACAATAAACTAATTACTAACGCTGCAAGACATAACGCAAAGGAAAAAAATATCATCGTATTGTAACAAACTTATCTTAATATACATATTTGTGGTATATAAAGTATAGATACACGTATAAACGATGAATAATTACCTCACGTCTTATCGCCGCCACCTTGTCTAAGGAAATTACGTAAATGTATATTTAGCTGCTGATTGGCCAGCAGTAAAACTCCTTCCACCAATGAGAAACCTTTTGTCATGCCACTACCTTTTGCCACGCCCCAACCTTTCGGCGCACCCATTGCTCCAGGCTGCAGCTACCCCTGTCTCCACTCCTTTGCAGCTCATAAAACTTTATGACCCCACTGGGAAACAGGACAGGAAATCTAACTCTTACAAAAGAATTGTAAAATGTACTCAAATGTAGTCTATATGTATATAGTATTGTTTTTCGGTACATTAGATGTTTCCCATATAAATTGGGACTATCTGCAGTTTTATCATGTGTTAATCAAATCTTTAAATGTGTGTAATTCTGCATTTGAATGTAACTTCATGTTTTGATCATTTATACATATTATTTTTGGTATCTGTTTAATCGTCATGCTTTGACAGACCCATTTATCTAAAACAAAGTAATGAAAAATTTATTGTTATCTGGAATTACGAACTTGCTAGAATATCACTGCTGAAATCTGATAAGCCCCAAAGTTAGTAGGGTGGGTGTTTCCACAAAGGAACTTTTTCCCGCTTCAGATCGCGGACGTTCATTGGTTGTTCACCAATGGCGTGAACCATCTCAAGTCATAAGAGCTGACCGAACAAGGTCCACCCTCTCTTCGTTCTCTGACTCCCTTTCCTCCTGCTTCGACCCTGGTCGCTTCCGCTCATCCCTCCGAGCGGCCTCGGGCCGCTCTAACATCGTCGTCCCTCTCAGCAGGGAGGCTGAGAGGCTGAGAGGACAGCCATTCTCACGGCTCCTTCAGAAGCTTTCGAAGCTTACGAGGAAGACGAATTCTGAAACACTGCCTTGTTAAACCTTTCAAATACCGCGCGATTCCGCAGCAGCCCGGAAAATGAATGAACACTCCTTGCCACAAAGGACCACGCCGCCAGTCTCACGCCACACACACTGGACACTAGCAAGTATCGTTTTCTATGGAGATTTAAATGCTGCTTAAAGTGTTTCTATGATTTGAGTCGTTGTTGGCTTCCAAAAGTTTACTGTCTGTGATTTTCATACCTGAGCTCAATCTGTGATCTCTCTCTCTTTCTCTCTCTCTCTCTCTCTCTCTCTCTCTTTCTCTCCGTTATTTGGATTCCGTTATGTCTTGTACAAAGTTTACTGTCTGTATTGTCGTATGCGTATTTACTCTGTGTGATTTGTAGTTTGATGTATTATTAGTTCAATTATTAAAAACCCATACATTCATGATTGTCTCCGAACCGCTCACATTACGAGTCACTGAAGTGTCTGATCTTTAGCTACAAGCTTTACTTTGAGACTATATTTATCATAATGATAGGATAATGTTTTCATGGCCAGAGAATATTTTTCCTTGAATTATAAGAAGTGATAACTTTATTGAAAATTGATAAGTTAATCTTACGACCGTTTGCTGGACAAACCACTGTTTGATTTGCAGTGATTTACAGTAAGAGATATCACAATAATTGATATGGAATATTGACATATTAATGAGTAAATTAAAGTGCCCTGTAAGGAGTTATTGATAAATGCAATTGAGCTATTTTTCATAATCAATAATATGAATGTAACTGTCATATGAGATATATATTAATCATATGCCTGATTAATTATTCAAATTCCCTATATATCATTTGAGTTAATTATTATGTACAACCCAGTGCGGTTACATATTATTGGTGGAGAAACACGCGCATTTCAAACGTCGTTTTGTGAGCAATCAATCTGTGTATATGGTTTTTTAATAATTTCTGCACGTGCGCTATGAAATTATGTACTTGTGAGATAAGTCGCAAGACGCGAACTCACTCCTAACTGACTGAGGCAAAAAGCTGATCAGTCAGCACGTTAGGTATTTATAGAAACTTAACAGTATAGTCACTGTTATTGTTAATGAAAGTAAACTGCAGCATAACGTTAAAAGTCTCCTGTTAAGAAAGACCAAAATCTTTTTACAGTGAGAACATTTTAATATGAATAATTAAAAGATGAAGAAATCTTTTATTATTTGCAACATGTAAATCTGAACATGAGCCATGTTCCTCTGATTCAGTTAAAAAGGCCTTTCTTATTAAATATCATTATTGAATTCGTGGTGAACCACAGTGATATTCAAAAATAAACGATAAAACTCCTGGTCTAAAATTGGCTTAGCTACCCGATTTTTAACCTAAAACATTTAAATCATAAGTGCTATTTTGATAAATGTTTATGGGAAGTCAACAGATGTAAAAATTCCTGTTTTTCACATTTGTGTTTTGGAAGTGAACGGATCCTATGTTTAATAATAGCACCACAGAGGTCATAAAACCTTTTTCTGTTTATTAGGTGTGATTTTTGATGCAGAATATCAGCCTGACAAACGATCAGATTCTAAGTCCTATTTAAATTCTGTAATTCCGCTATCTAAACACCAGAGGGAACTCGTGGTTTAGAAGTTTCAAGTTACGCCCTGCTTTCTGATTCCAGCTTGCATGAGTGCAAGTCCGCCATCCCGTGGCCGTTTCAGATAATGCGCTCTTATTGCTAATCTATTTCCTTGAGGTATTGAATTAGTTGTTTAAATTCTCGATAATTATTTGCATTTACAGCTTTGCTCGTGCGAATATTATTACAGGGAAACAAGAATTTTTCCTTCCTTTGACTGTTTACATTTACCTTGAGTTTGGTTCAAACATGATTTGAATTAAAATGTAATTGTTTAATAGGGGAAATCTAGATATTTCAGGTCAACTACTGATTGACCCACTTAGAAGGTAATCCATCTAGTGGCAGTCTCCTGTTAAATCGACTAACAGATCTCTGTCTTTTCCATTCTGTTTTGAATTGCATGTCCTTTTTACCCTTTTTGATTAATCTCACCCTGTTTGATTAATTTCATAATTATTAATGATAACTTACAGCTATCATTGGTTATTATAGGATATTATTCAGATTTTCTTTTTAATTCTTACATGCTTATTTTAAATTTTGATTTAAACCAGTTTTGAATTTTTAATTTGAATTAAGTCTTCTGCTCGCCAGGTTAAGCACAGAGAGGCAGTACTTCCCCCCTTGTGGTGAAAACCAGCTTCTTCTTCTCCCTTGTTTCATTCCTGTCTTTTATTTTTATTTTTATTATTTTTCTTCTCTCTTTTGGCTTAGGTTATTTTGATAATTACCATTATTATCATAATTCCTTTTTTTGTTTTAACATTATTAGGTAAAGCTGTTACCTCTCACTTCTACATATATATTTACTCAATTGATGTTAAACAAACAAAACCTTAATTAACTTTAAGTTTCTTTTGTTCATCCTTTGTGTATTTGATTGTAGAACTCCCTTGGTGATTGGACTGTCATCTCAGGTTTCCAGTAAGCAAGGCTGCCCGACCGGTGCCCGACCACTGGCTGCGAGTGAAACTCGGTTCCTCTTGTCTCTGACCGGGGACAGTGCGGTTGAGTGTTTGGGGACCGCCGGAGAGGTTGACCAAGCCACTGGTTTCCACCTGAATGATTTCAATTCACCCAGGTGAACCAAATGTGATAAAACCCATCCACTTATTATAAGCCACAGAATATTAGATATTCCCCCGGATATATTTTATTGGATCACGTGCCAAACCAAAGCTACTACTACAAAGAACTTGTCAGGAACTTCGGAAGCCTAGTTCACATTCTCATCGCCTAGGCACGGCTCAGTGAACGGAGCAACATCGCGGAGGAGGCCTGGAAGGACCAGGCCCCAACCCAGAGTCATCTTGATCAGCTCCTCCTCGAGACCCAGAACCAGCGCGAGAAAGAGGACGACACAGATCCAGAGCTACAGAAAGGAGTTTAAGGACTTCACAATGCCCTGCAAGATCTTCGCCTCGACACAGATCAAAGAGAACAGCTGGAGAGAGAAGCCAGAAAAGAACTCAACAAAAAACTCCAGCAAGGTGACGCTCTCCTAAAAAGAGCAGAGACTGAACTGAAAGAAAGAGACTATAAAACCTGGGCCTGCAAAACACACTTGCAAGCGGCCCGAGCTAAATTCAACAAGCTTACTCTGCAGAGAGACAAGCTCCAAGATGAACTTGACACTGTTCACACAGAACTGAGACAATCTCACAGATTACAGAGTGGCTGGATCAGAGAAACGCACACCACAAAGTTTCTCCTGGCCCGCCACTCCAACCCTTTCAGCCAAGAATCCAGAGCTGAAAGAAATCATCAGCCAGCTTACAAGAACACCTGTCAACAACGGAGGGAAGAGAACCCTTCCAGAGAACGCATGCCACAAAACCCTGCACTCCTCACAGAGAACTTGACAAGCTAGCCAGAAGCATCCCTACATTCAATCCAGATCCTGCAGGAGGACATGACGTTCATGCTTCTTTACAAGCCATTGACTTTCATTTGCAAACTGTCGCCAACGTGACAGATGTGAACACATTGTACCTGTTAAAAATCACTTCCAGCCGTGATGTGCATTGTTTTCTGGATCATCAACCAGAGACTGTCAAAGCGTACTACCAGCAACTGCTACAAACTTTGATTATTGAATTCTCTGATCCAGACTCAGACCATGGGCTCCTTAATGCTATGGACCTCAAACAGGGCCGACTTGAAAACCCTTTCTGTAGTCAGCTACGAAAAGCCTACTTCGGAGCATGCAACGAACCAGGTATGGAACAGGATGTCAACTTAAAAACTCTGTTCCTTCGAAACCTACATGCCAGGTGGAGTTTTCATCTCAGAGTCCCAGCGTGTCCGCGTAACATGACTACACAAGAGTTACAGAACTTAGCCCACAAAGCTTGCACCAAGCAAAAGACTATTTGTGAAAAGACTGTGCAAAACCCCAAAATCGCTGTCTCTGAGAACTGCTTGGAGTTAACCCTAGAGGGCGCCCTACAACACCACAGTCACAGACATTTTTACAGAGAGTCAATACCGTTCCAAGCCAGCAGAGGGCAACACAATCTTGGTGGTGCTCGTCCAATGCACCAGAGCGAGCGATTCTGGGACCGGCGACCCGAAAAGAGCCAATCCCCACCGTCCAGGACACAAAGCCCCGACAGCCGGCAGTGGAACCACTCTTGACATGACACTGGTAAGCACAATCCTGAGCCCACATCAAAAAACACAGTGCAGCCACGTCTGAGACAGCAGAGATCCTGAGGATGCTGAAAGAGCTTCTTCACATGAAAACTTTCAAGAAAGACAAGGAAAATGAGCCAAGCACCCAGAACACTGTCCGTCATCCACAGACCACAGAGCTAACTGTCACAGCACAAGGTGACAGCATCACCCAAGCTCCACAGCTGACAGCTGCACACCCTGAACGAGACAGCACAGGTCCTCACACCAGGTACCACAAACACAAGGTACCAGAGAATGCTGTTTTGACTACCTGCCTTCGCAGCGAGCTACACAAGACCGGTCCTTACCACCCATCGATCGTCACACCTGCCCTGATGCCAAAATTCCTGGGCAGCCTTGTCAAAAAGGGGGTGGGCCGAAAAGGAGTCAGCATGGAAGACCTGATCGGCACAGGATTAAACATGACGGTGATCTCATCTCACCTTTTAAAAAGACTCCAATTTGAAGCTAAGAGAAAAGACCGAACTCTTACACCTCAAACTTATGAACTGAATGTACAGGCATACAGACAGAATGACATCCGGTTTGAACAGGTTGTTTCCATTCACCTGACAATCGTTCTGATGAGTCTAGTACATCCCATGTATGTCTCACCAATGAACACTCATACATTTCTCATCGGCAAAGACCTGCTAGACCACTTTGACCCTTTTCTGAACTTTAAACAGCTAAAATACTTTGCTCAAGTGCGAGAACCTCTTTCCCTCCAGCCACACAGGTTGCTAAAGCCAGACTGTCAGGTCACAGTGGTCACGGGAACACCCACAGAGCCAGACGGTCAGGTCACAGAGGTCACGGGAACCCCAGCTGCCAGCCATGAGTACAACACCGTAACGACAAGCTCAATTTCAAGCCTCTGTACCTTAGTCAACAAACAGGGTACGGTGGTACCAGCTTATCCCAAAGGGGTCGCTGTTTGGCTCAACCTACAATGTGGTCAAACCGTAAACCACACGCTGGGTTTCTTCCAATCCTCACCTGAATGTGTGGAACTCGGACTCACACTTGAAGCCACACCCCTCACTGAAATTTCATCTTGTATAGTCTACATCCTGCACTGATACCCGAAGGGAGTACAAACAACACATTGTTCACTGCACCCTTCAAGTTTGTCGCCATCAAATCTGTCATGTCGGTGAGCAAAGACCAGGTATGCAGAATGGATCTGACAGATGACCAACACCTTGCAGTATACACAGTCTCCCACCAGAACGTCAGTGAGACTGATGAAGCTGCTACACCTCTCAATACCAAACTGACATTAACACTTGGCGACCGTCAGTTCACCTTCAACAGGTTTCTGTTCGACTATGCCAACTCACCATATGAATTGAACATCTGTTTGAACAAAGCCTGAAACAGAATGGTTTCAACACTGCAAACGACAAGCATGTCAAACACCAACACCTGTTCCAGCAATGTGATAACATCACAAAAACACACAATGTGACCGTGTACTGGAGGAAGGTAAAAGGACACTCGAAGCTACTAAGTCTAGACAAGGACTTAAAAGATCAAACTGACACCCTTGCCAAAACTGGCACACTAAACAACATTCTGTGGTCACTCCCAACCCACCCACATTCAAGGTTGAAGTGATTACACACAGCATAAGAACTTTACTAGCTAAACTGTCTACCTCAGAAATGCTTACGCTGGCTCCGTTGTCTACACAGACCAACATAGCGGACATGCGGGCTTCTGAAACCTCCATAATGACTTTGCTTTACCACCTCTCAGACCCCTCCATCCACCCTGGGAACCAGTCTACAGTCACTGACAACCAACGCCCCAGACCACTGCATGATATACAGAACATTCTGCGTGCACAGGACAATATTGTGGGTTGTGCACCGTCTGACATCACAATGCCAGGGCTTGTAATGCCACGGAGCAAAAGGGGGATAATGCCAATATATTTCCATGACGCAGCATGTGCTGCACCACGCAGCACCAGAACCACTGACAAGACACTGAAGCAACCGTCATGCCAGAAGCAAGATGTGGCAAAACATGAGCCAGGGCGAGCTAAACCCAGTCGCCCCCCACTAAGCAAAGAGGCTGCCCTGTCCAACCAAAGACAGCCCTCGTTTGTTTCTTTCTCCCCTTTCTCTCTCTCTCTCCCTATTATCTGTACCAGGATGCGGCTGTGGTTTGCCGTGCTGTACTGTCAGCCAAAGAGAGGACCACTGAGACTCCTGACCACCGACGACAGGGCACACTACCCCAGCACTGTAACCGAATACAGTTGTACAGGGATCCAAAGCAGAGAGGACTCCCTCACTCACACTCAGGCCGATGTCAAACACATGTTCAGCCAACATGAGAAAGTGACTGTTACACAAATGGAGTTAAGTGGACACCACCACCGCTCAAAACCGTTCCCGGGAGCTTTGCTCAGAGCCGCTGCTGCCACCAGAATGTTTAACATTGTTATGTCCAGTGTCAATGCAGCGAACCAGTCCGTAAACTCCTTGAAACCACTGTTTACTGTCTTCCAGAAGGACTTTACCCAGACTCAGCTGTTTGCAGCGTTAACAACAGACATGCTGGATTAGCTCCTCAAAATGACAGCCTAACCACGAGTAAAACCCCACCATGCATGATACCCTTAAGCCTTGTGTTAACTGTGCTGTCTTACGTCATCACCACACCAGCTGACGTGCTACAAATACACCTGGCCAACTCTCTGGATAGTGCCTTCCTACAGCACCTCAACCCCAAACAGAGAGAAGTGAATGTGCTCCTGAACCAACTCATCAGTGAGTCAAGCCAAGTTGTCAGTGTCAGGATGTGGAAAAGCAACACCCACACCAAGACACACATTCCAGATGTGGTGGCCTACCACGACACCGACACACAGCTGTACCTTGCCCCAAACATGCACATGTGTACTCTGACCAAAGACATTCATTATCTCTGCCTTAGCAAACCCTTCCTCAGACACAACGCTGATGGAATCTGCGGGTTGCAACCCCGGGTCAGCGATAAGCACTGCCCTGCCGAAGCCAAGCCTCGTACACAAGTCACAGAAACGCAAGCAGAGATTGTGGGTAACAGATGGCTCGTCAACACTCCTGTGCGCTCAGCTACACTGACCTACGACCAGCATGACACCGCCACCCGTGTCAACCTGCTTGACCAAGTACTAAAAGGTACCACCCAACACATTGACATTACTCCCGTCGACACAGCCCTCCAAGCACTGTCTCGACAGCCCATTCTGAACCCGTCATCTGCGGTCTGAGCCTGGACTGCCGCCGACACTGCACGGTGCATCTCCACTGTCATTGGTCACACCCTGACTCTTGGCGTGACCTTCATCCTATACAGGAGACTCAACTCATCTCGCAAACCTCTACAGCCAAATTCACGACAACTGTGGCTGGAGATCTCCGATGGAATCCCCGGAAAGGGGGTGCCAAGTCAAAGACAATACCGAACCTCATCAAGCTGAATCTTCAGCTTCAGGAACCACCTGCCATCATGACCCACCTGCTACACGACCATCACGATTCACCTGTCATCTGCCCATCCTGATGATTGCCGTCCGATGGTGTCCACACAGGGACTTCATCCGATGAAAAGGGGGAGGTGTAATGCATATGCAGATCATCGATTCATGGGTTAAATTCAGGCATATAACATGAATCCTTTTTACAATAAATGCCTGGCCTGACCTGGCGCCAGCCTGGCTGGACTTAAATTATTTACGATACCTCAAAGGAGACACGAAACCCCCGCCCACATTCCTGAACACACACACACAAGCACACACACACAAAGAAACCTTTCTTAAGGTTCTGTATCTTCGTCATTTTATTAATATGTATTTTGAATGTTTGTGTATTGCATAAAAATGGTTAATCCTGTGTAAATGGTTAAAGTTGCTGACTTATAAATTGGAAATGTGTCTCCTAATCTTAATGTTCTCAAATAGAACCATGGGTTGTAACCCCACTCCTTTGCAGCTCATAACACTTTATTAACACTCACTGGGAAACAGGGCAGGAAATCTAACTCTTACAAAAGAATGGTAAAATGTACTCAAATGTAGTCTATATGTATATAGTATTGTTTTTCGGTACATTAGATGTTTCCCATATAAATTGGGACTATCTGCAGTTTTATCATGTGTTAATCAAATCTTTAAATGTGTGTAATTCTGCATTTCGTATCCAGACCAAATGGTGGCTCAGCACCTAGAAAGGACCTCTACTGCCCTGAAAGACAGCGGAGACCAGGACAACTAGAGCCCCAGATACAGATCCCCTGTAAAGACCTTGTCTCAGAGGAGCACCAGGACAAGACCACAGGAAACGGATGATTCTTCTGCACAATCTGACTTTGCTGTAGCCTGGAATTGAACTACTGGTTTTCGTCTGGTCAGAGGAGAACTGACCCCCCAACTGAGCCTGGTTTCTCCCAAGGTTTTTTTCTCCATTCTGTCACCGATGGAGTTTCGGTTCCTTGCCGCTGTCGCCTCTGGCTTGCTTAGTTGGGGTCATTTCATCTACAGCGATATCATTGACTTGATTGCAAATAAAAACAGACACTATTTCAACTGAACAGAGATGACATAACTGAATTCAATGATGAACTGCCTTTAACTATCATTTTGCATTATTGAGACACTGTTTTCCAAATGAATGTTGTTCAGTGCTTTGACGCAATGTATTTTGTTTAAAGCACTATATAAATAAAGGTGATTGATTGATTGATTTGAATGTAACTTCATGTTTTGATCATTTATATATATTATTTTTGGTATCTGTTTAATCGTCATGCTTTGACAGACCCATTTATCTAAAGCAAAGTAATGAAAAATTTATGTAAGGATGCCCTGTAAGGAGTTATTGATAAATGCAATTGAGCTATTTTTCATAATCAATAATATGAATGTAACTGTCATATGAGATATATATTAATCATATTCCTGATTATTAAAATTCCCTATATATCATTTGAGTTAATTATTATGTACAACCCAGTGCAGTTACACATCTAAACCAACAACATGTATGTTAGACCCTATAACGTCTAAGCTCCTAAAAGAAGTGCTTCCAGAAGTCATAGATCCTCTTCTGAGTATTATTAATTCCTCATTGTCATTAGGATATGTACCCAAAACCTTCAAACTGGCTGTTATTAAGCCTCTCATCAAAAAACCACAACTTGACCCCAAAGAACTAGTTAATTATAGACTAATCTTGAATCTCCATTTTCTGTCCAAGATACTAGAAAAGGTGGTATCCTCACAATTATATTCCTTCTTAGAGAAAAATGGTATATGTGAGGATTTCCAGTCAGGATTTAGACTGTATCATGGTACTGAGACTGCTCTCCTTAGAGTTACAAATGATCTGCTTTTATCATCTGATCGTGGGTGTATGTCTCTATTAGTTTTATTGGATCTTAGTGCTGCGTTTGACACAGTTGACCACGACATTCTTTTGCATAGATTTGAACACTGTGTTCGCATTTCTGGAAGTGCATTAGCATGGTTTAAATCGTACTTATATGACCGTCATCAGTTCGTAGCAGTGAATGAAGATGTATCATATCAATCACAAGTGCAGTATGGAGTACCTCAAGGCTCAGTACTAGGGCCGCTACTCTTCATGCTTTATATATTACCCTTGGGAGATATCATCAGGAAACATGGTGTTAGCTTTCACTGTTATGCTGATGATACTCAGCTCTATATTTCTTCGACCTGGTGAAACACACCAATTTGAAAAACTAATGGAATGCATAGTCGATATAAAAAACTGGATGACGAGTAATTTCTTACTGCTAAATTCTGAAAAACAGAGGTGTTAATTATAAGACATAAAAATTCTGCTTGTAATAACCTAGAACACTTTCTAAAGCACTATTCGGACGGCACTAGTTTTCTAAACTACGTTTGAGTTTCGATTCTTAGCACCTGACGTCTGTGATTTTCATGTACCAATTCGGACGGGACTAACATCTCCGTGTTAATTACAGAGGTGGGAGGGTCTGTTTTGTGCATCTGGGCGTCACAGAGATCACGCACTCTGTATTCGTGCATTGCATTGATTCAGAATGATTGTCAGTAGTATTATTACACAATAAATACTAAATGGCTACTATAACAAAACCATGTTAATGTGTGGTTCCTTTAATTTGACTTGGTTTCCTTTTTTTTATTTTATTAAATGTATTTAAAATCACCAAGTACGTCTGTGAAACACTTATTTCTCTAACGACCCCCTGTAAAACTAGTCCCGTCCGAATAGGGCTTAAGACTTGATGGCTGCTCTGTCAATTCTTCGTCATCAGTTAGGAACCTAGGTGTGCTATTTGATCGCAATATTACCTTAGAAAAGCCACGTTTCTAGCATTTGTAAAACTGCATTTTTCCATCTCAAAAATATATCTAAAATACGGCCTATGCTCTCAATGTCAAATGCAGAAATGCTACTCCATGCATTTATGACCTCAAGGTTAAATTACTGTAATGCTTTATTGGGTGGTTGTTCTGCACGCTTAGTAAACAAACTACAGCTAGTCCAAAATGCAGCAGCAAGAGTTCTTATTAGAACCAGGAAGTATGACCATATTAACCCGGTATGTCAACACTGCACTGGCTCCCTATCAAACATCGTATAGATTTTAAAATATTGCTTATTACTTATAAGGCCCTGAATGGTTTAGCACCTCAGTATTTGAATTAGCTCATTTTACATTATAATCCTCTGTCTGCTACGTTCTCAAAAGTCAGGCAATTTGATAATACCTAGAATATCAAAATCAACTGCGTGCAGCAGATCCTTTTCGTATTTGGCGCCTAAACTCTGGAATAACCTACCTAACATTGTTCGGGAGGCAGACACACTCTTGCAGTTTAAATCTAGATTAAAGACCCATCTCTTTACCTGGCTTACACATAACATACTTATTATGCTTTTAATATCAAAATCCGGATTCCGGATCCGGATCCGAAAAGGATTTTTAGGCTGCATTAATTAGGTAAACCGGAACCGGAAACACTTACCATAACACCCTATGTACTTGCTACATCATTAGGAGAATGGCATCTACGCTAATATTTGTCTGTTTCTCTCTTATTCCGAGGTCACCATAGCCACCAGATCCAGTCTGTATCCAGATCAGAGGGTCACTGCAGTCACCCAGATCCAGTATGTATCCAGACCAGATGGTGGATCAATACTTAGAAAGGACCTCTACTGCCCTGAGACACAGCGGAGACCAGGACAACTAGAGCCCCAGATACAGATCCCCTGTAAAGACCTTGTCTCAGAGGACCACCAGGAAAAGACCACAGGAAACAGATGATTCTTCTGCACAGTCTGACTTTGTGGCAGCCTGGAATTAAACTACTGGTTTCGTCTGGTCAGAGGAGAACTGGCCCCCCAACTGAGCCTGGTTTCTTCCGAGGTTTTTTTCTCCATTCTGTCACCGATGGAGTTTCGGTTCCTTGCCGCTGTCGCCTCTGGCTTGCTTAGTTGGGGTCACTTCATCTACAGCGATATCGTTGACTTGATTGCAAATAAATGCACAGACACTATTTAACTGAACAGAGATGACATCACTGAATTCAGTGATGAACTGCCTTTAACTATCATTTTGCATTATTGACACACTGTTTTCCTAATGAATGTTGTTCAGTTGCTTTGACGCAATGTATTTTGTTTAAAGCGCTATATAAAAAAGGTGACTTGACTTGACTTGATAAAAAGGCTCTTTCGAACGTTGAGCCACAAAGAGAATATTAACAGGAATTTTGGAAATGTGAACATGTAAAACACATCTTGAGAAAAGAAATAGAATAAAGCTCGTTTTGACATCAATTATGTTGTTTAAGCTTAACTCTAGTTCCTTCCTAAATAGTAAGCCTATACTTACAACCTATAAGTGTACTAGACTATATCCATGACCCATTTGTTGCTCTCTAACACTTTGTTCATTTCATAGCTAAACTCTGGGTAGTTATCATAATTCACAGGCAGCTCCAGGTAACAGCCACATGTGTCAAGTCAAGTCACTTTTTGTAGCAACCCTTGGATCCAAAAAAGAGAGTCTCGACTGATGCATAAGGTGTTCTTTACTTCGTTCGTCAAACCGGCATGACGTTCAGACTTTTAATTCATCACCTTAGCACCGTGAAAACTGTATTGAAAACATACATACAACAATCATTTCACGCACTTGTTTTCACATTTACAAGCATCATAAAGTACACAAACATTTAGATTGACAAACGTTAATTACACAGCAAAATAAAGCATACATATGTGCAACAATTTTATGAATGAAACATATCGCTCCTCGCTGCGCTCACCAAGGAATGCAAAACAATATAGGATAGTCCTTTCTTCCATCATGAAACGGGCGTCAAGTTGTTTGAGTTCATGTATAAACACAATCTCAGATAAAATCCATGTAAGCTCAAACACTGCTACGTATCATTCGCACCCGACAGCCACCTTAAAAGTTAATCTTTCTTGTGCAAAACTACGGTGCCACCAAAGGGACAAATTTCAACATTACAGGTGCACAGAATTTCCGGTCAATCACATACAAATAACATTAAAGTGCATACAAATATAATTTAAATAAGAATTATTTAAATAAATTACAAACATTTACAAATATTTACCAATAACCCAAAACTTTAAAATTCTAAAGTGGTCCTTTACACTCCCACCAATCATGTCATAATAATTGCAACACAAAATAAATTGTACATGATTCTGAAGATCTTATAGACCACTTACTATCCCAAATGTTGGACAATTGTGCAAAAGGCATGGGGTTATGTTAATATGAATGTATGTGACAACTTTGACTATTCACTTTCAAGAAGCAGCACCAACTTTTGAATGGGCCTCTCTATAACAGAAGGTTTAGATGGATGCTTTTCAGATTTCTGATCTCCAACTCGTATTTTGACTCTCCGCACTAAGCCATCACTATCCATGAAGGTTTCCACTACTTGCCCCAACTGCCACTGGTTTCTTGAGAGGATGACTTCCTTTACAATGACCACATCATTCACTTTGAGATTGTGCCGGGCCACATGCCACTTCTGTCATTTGGAAAGTTTCTGAAGGTATTCTCTCTTCCATCGACTCCAGAACTGCTCAATCAAATATTGAACTCGGCGCCATCACCTTGTACAGTATACATCCTCTCTCACAAATTTCCCTGGTGGTGGCAGAGCAATTTTTGACTTCATTAAGATTAAAAGATTAGGCGTCAACGGTTCAAGAGAGTTGGGATCATTTATTCCATCTACTGTCAGTGGGCGGCTATTAACGATGGCCATGGCCTCATAAAAGAGTGTCCTAAGGGAAGAATCATCAAGCCTACCCAAACTTTGGGTCAAAGTAGCATCCAACACACTTCGAACAGTGCGTATTTTACGCTCCCAAACTCCACCAGCATGGCTTGCTGACGGGGCATTGAAGACAAACTCACACTGTTAGTCAGCCAGAAACATTTCCAAAGCCTGGTTGTCACACTGTTTAAGTGCCTCTTTCAATTCATTCCTAGCTCTTATGAAATTCCTGCCTTGGTCACTGTACAGTTGGCACACTACTCCTCTTATGCTGATGAGACACCGTAAAGCATTGATAAATGAGTAAGTGGGTAGATCTTCTAACGTTTCAATGTGGACAGCTCGGGAATAGAAACAGGTAAATATCAAGCCGTACCTTTTGTACTCCTTCCTACACCTTTTAATGACAAATGGTCCAAAGCAGTCCATTCCAAAATATGTAAAAGGGGCAGATGCTTCAACACGCTCTTTAAGAAGCTCAGCCATGCGCTGCTCTTCTACCGGACGCCTCAGCTTCCTGCACTGAACACATGTGTGAATCAATTTCGCAACCAACTTGCTGCCACTGATGATCCAGTATCCATTTGCTCTAAGCTCCATTTGAGTTTGACTTCGGCCTTGATGTCATACTTGTGAATGAAAGTGTGACAATACAAGCTGTGTGATATGACTTTCTTTAGGTAGAATGCACGGATGCCTGAATTCTTCACTAAGCGATGATTGTTTTAATCTTCCACCAACACAAAGTATGCCCTCCTTAAGAATGGGATCAGGACTAAAAAGGGAACTAGAACATGGAAGACTTCCCCCTGTTCCAAGCGCCTTTATCTCTCGACTGCATGCTTGCTGTTGGACAAGTTTTGTCACTGCTTTAGCAGCACTCTCACGCTCTTTGACAGTCACAACATCAGTTTGACACTTTCGTGCAGGCATTAGTCTTTTAATTCTTGCCACTACCTTAAGGAGCGTTGTCCAAGAGGATACACAAGACAGGCGATCAAGCATATTCATGCAATCGGCCACTCTTATTGCAAATGCCTAAATGATTTTAACCTATGGGTCACCAACCAACAGGTCAGATGACGAAGTAGGTTCCAGGTGGACCTCTTCCTTCCACAAAAATTCAGGACCTGATAGCCAGGTTGTTGATAAAATGTCTGATGCACGGAGCCCCCTAGAGGCGTGATCCGCTGGGTTTTCAGTTGTATCAACATAATGCCATGGGCTCTGATTGCTGTACTCTCATATAAGCTGAACACGATTCGCCACAAAGATATGAAATCTCTGTGCTTCATTGTTGATGTATGCTAGAGTGACTTGAAAATCTGTCCAGAAGAATTCCTCATCAATCTTCATATTTAGCTCTGATTTCAGCAAAACACTCAATCTGGCTGCAACCACAGCAGCTGAAAGTTCTAAACGGGGAATGCTTGTGATCTTTGATGGTGCAACTCTAGCCTTCGCCATGGTGAAACTGCAGTGAACTTTGTTCCTGACATCCTTATATCAAAGGTAAGAACATGCACCATAGCCTATACTGCTAGCATCTGCAAAGTGGTTCAATTCTACACCCACAAACTTGCCAAAGTCTTGTGAGTGATAACATCTTGGGATCCTGACTACTTTAAGGCCTCGAAGACCAACCTTCCATTCTTCCCACAATAAGAGCAAATCCTCAGGAAGCAGATCATCCCATCCAATGCTCCGAAGACATAGTTCCTTCAGAATGCACTTTCCACTTAAGACAAATGGAGCCACAAAGCCCAGATGATCATACAAGGAAGCTATGACTGATAGAATGCCACAGGGTGTGTCTGGCCTGTCTTTCATATTTATGTCAAAACTGAAACTGTCACTTTCAATTAACCACTGAATCCCCAGTGCATATTCTATTGAGGCTGAATCAGGATTAAGGTCAAAATGATTGACCCTTGATGCTCTTTCGGATGCCTCAATGCAATAAAGGTCCTCATTTTCATTCGAATTGAATTTATGAAGTCGTAGGCCTCCTCTTTTACACAGCTCTTGTGCTTCAACTATCAGTTCACAGGCCTCCTTAAGTGTGGGAACACTCACAAGCCCATCATCAACATAGAAACTATTTTCAACAAATGCCGCTGCAGAGGGATAGTGTGCTTTGTATTGCTGTGCAAGGTATTTCAGGCCAAAGTTAGCGCACCCTGGAGAGGAAGCAACTGCCATCTGATATTCCTTAGGCTCATGATCAAGGTCTCCATGCTCCCACCATAGAAACCTCAGGTAACTGCGATTGCAAGAAGAACTGATGGAACATCCTTTCAATATCGCAGATAATGGCCACCTTCTCCATTCTGAAATGACAGAGAACTCCCACCAAAGAATTAATCATATCGGGCCTATCAGCAAAGTATCGTTCAATGAGATGCTACGAAATTTAGATGAACAATCAAAGACAACTCTCAATTTGCGAGGCTTCTTAGGGTGGTACACACCGTGGTGGGGCATGTACCAAACAACATCCCCGACAGATGCCTCAGGGGCTGACTCTGCGTCACCTTTGATGATCACATCCTTCATGAATGCCTTGTAATCACCATAAAACTGTTGATTGGCTTTGAACTTCTTATTTAAGTACTGCAAGCAAATTATAGCCAGCTTCTTATTGTTAGGTAACGATGGGGGATTTTGGCCTTTAAATGGTAGAGGCATCTCCAAATGACCATCCTCTTTCTGCTGAATGTTTTGCTAAGTATTTGTATAAAGTGCACATCGTCTTGAGAACCACATTTACCCTCAGAATTCCTCTCGTTGAAGTCAGACTCCAGAACCTTCAATATGTCTGCTGCTGATGGAACTGGAATCTCTCTCACTGCAACCCTATGAATGAATCTTTGACATCCCTGCCTATCCAAGTGGGTATTAGCTGATCCTATGATACTCCCTCCCAGCTCGGCCTTCTGTGCAAATGGTTCATTCTCACCACCAAGGATGACTTCAAGGGGGGCTAAAGCTGAAGGACAATCATAGCCGATCAACAGTCCCACTGCAGTCTTGAAGAGATTAGTTATTTGCAAGATGTTTAAGGTGAGGCCACTGCAATGCAGTGGTTCTGGTTGGTATACAAGACTTTTCAACAGGAATAAAGTCACGTGTGTATGATGCCGGAACTGTATGTGAGTTTCAGAATGAAAGCGTCGAACTAGCAAACGACACACACTTTTACTGGCTATAACAGTGTCTACAGCAGCCATTGTGCTAAGCTTCAACTGTAAAGGTTGAGAAACCACATCCAGCTCTCTGACAAGGTCTTCCAAAACAAAACATGAATCCCTCTGGGTGTCAAGAAGAGCATAGGTTAGAATTTCCTTCTGAGGTTCTTTCATAGACGACAAGAAAACCTGAACAATACTTGAGGTAGCAGAAGAATTTTGAGTTACTGCATGGGACAAAACTTTGCAGACTTGCTGATTTTCTTGTCCTTCACTGAAATCAGATGGAACTTCTCTTTGTTTCACCAGATCTCTTCTCTCTCTCTTCATGTAAACAGGTTGGATGGCGCAGACTGCACACTCCACAGAC
Source organism: Carassius gibelio (assembly GCF_023724105.1). Classification (NCBI taxonomy): domain Eukaryota; kingdom Metazoa; phylum Chordata; class Actinopteri; order Cypriniformes; family Cyprinidae; genus Carassius; species Carassius gibelio. The sequence goes on along the minus strand of NC_068406.1, from coordinate 3,683,730 downwards.
ATGCTGCATTTTACAATCTTTAGTTATATGTCCCTTATTCAAACATCCAAAGCATAAATAATTTTTATGTATGAACACCTTTTTATCTCCCATAGACTTGGCAGCAAAGACTGGGCACTTAGCAATGCCGTGCAGCTCATCGTTACAGACAGGACATGGCAGCTTTGGTTTGAAGGGAGACAAACTTTCGGACTTAAATTCATGATATCTTGTTTGGGCACTTGTACTGAGGGCCTTTGCCCTCTTGGGGAACTTTTCATCTACTGAGCTGGAGCTCAAGAAGGAAGAAGTAATGGGATTACAGGCTATACGGGCTTCCTTTTGCAAAAACTTAGTAAAGTGTTTAAAGATTGGATATTCTCCAGATGCATCAAGCTGCTCCACTACAATTCGGCTCCATTTGCGGACAATCCAGTCTGGTAATTTTTTCAAAAGCTTATGATTTTCTTCACAATCATTTAGAATAGACAATCCTTTGACATGGTGCATAGCTTCTACACAGCTCTTTAAAAAGTCTGCAAAGTCTCTAAGTGCCAGAGAATCATTAGGACTAATTTTAGGCCATTTCATCAGCTTATCTCGAAACGCTTTCTGCACAATGACTGGATTGATACCTGTCCTTTAAAACTGCCCAAGCACCTTCATATGCATCCTCAGAGCTCCGGTAAAAGAATCCTTCCGCAGACTTCCATGCTTCTCCTGAGAGGTAGCTTTTCAGGTAGAGCATTTTTTCACTAGCAGAGATAGGTTTCCTGTCAATTAGAGTTGAGAACGACATCTGAAAGTCAACAAATTTCAAAGGATCACTAGTAAACATGGTTGGTTCAGGAACAGGCAGACGATTTAGACTTAATGAGCTTACAGGTTGGCTGTTACACTCTGAGATGATGGTTGTGATTGGAACAGTGAGACTCCAGTATCTAGTTGTCTGTTTGAATATGTAGCAGGAGTGGTTCTGACAACAGAAGCTGTATTAGGTTCTCCCACCATGTTCTCCACATCACCTTCCAGTTTATTGTATGTTCTAACTCGGGCTGCAGCCACTTTCACATCCACACTCGCATCATTTTAAGCTTTGTTTTGTCCTCTTCTAAATTCAACTCCACTTCTGCTTGTTTCTGCTTCGTTTCTATCAATATTTGTGACTCATGGAGTTTCCATTCCCTTTCCAGCTTAATAAGTTTGGCCTGTTGAACGTGTATCTCTTCAAAAGACTTTGCCTGTTCTAATTTGGCTGCGAGATCTGCTTCAGCATCTGCTCGCTTGCTGGAAGCTTTAGAGCTTGTAATTGACGGGTTAGCTAATTTTATGGATTCTTCTGAAATAACACTGTGGCGAGTGGGGCGGGGCCGAGAGGCGTGGGAACGAGGAGTGAGGCCAGGTGTAGTGATTGGAGATGAGCTACACCTGCGCCCCACCGCCAGTATCGAGTCCCACGTAGGAGATGGAAGGATATAAAACTGGAGTGACGACCGTGAAGGACGAGAGAGGACCAGGCCTGGGACATTATTTTATGTTTTGGCTTTTATTTGTGCGCGTCAGTCGCCGTGAGGGGCTGACGCGCTGTTTTGTTTATTTTGTGATTATTAAATTTATGTTTTGATTGTGCGCCGGTTCCCGCCTTCTTCCCGATGAATATGGAGATTTGTTGATTATTACAAACACTTTCAGTGCTTGTCCCACCAAAGACAGATTCATATTCTTCACGACTTAAAATCGTTTGCACTCTTTCTTTTTCAGCTTCCCTTTTAAAGGTCTCTTGAGCTAGACTTACATCAAGCCGTTTACTCACAAGCAGGGATTTAGTGGAGGCTAAACGCACCTAAATGCCGTTTACGCACCTCCCAAAATTCGGATATAGCGTTTACCCACCTCCAAAGTGCGTTTATCCACCTCTAAATTGAGTTTATCCACCTCTAAATAGCTTGCAGTTCCTATGACATTTTACATTAATCTTATGTCGTTTTAGTTTCATATTGTTCATTTTAAGTTTCATAGGTTGTTTGTTGTAGATGAAGTCTTTCATATTGCGCTGCAACAGTGTTGACCAATTGCTTGAAGTGTTGCCAGTAGTGGGAAGTTCGGATCATTTTACTGACTCGGATCTTTGAGTCTCGTTCAGCAAAATGAACTAATATTTTCTCTTCCCGTCTCTATGCGACTGACATGAAGAATAAAAGACTCGGACCTCACCTGTCGATTCAGAACCAATATGTTGTGTAATGCGCATGTGCGGTCAACACAAAATGAACGAATCACTCTCTGAGACAACTCGGTAGTCCTGAGTCATATTAAAGATTCGTTCAAAATGAACGACACGCAACAGACTGCATCAAGATTCAAAAATGGATATCCGGAAATTAATAATAATAATAATAATAATAATAATAATAATAACGTTCGTTATTTTGAATAGAAATCATCACTCATACAGCACCCATTCATCTCATCTCCGGTTTATTTGTGTTCGTATACATACAATATCAAAACACAAAAGATAATAATTTTATGACATGTTTGTAAAATATTTTGTCATACAGAATAACATTTCTATTCATTTTACACTGATTTATGCGATCTGAAGAGCTAAAACAGCTAACAGAGCTAGCGATTACTCTCCTCTTATTGATTCGCGTCAGCTATGACATCAATGCAATATCATTAGTTTGTAAAGCTGTCAATCATCTCACGTGAACCACGTGACCAAAAGGATGTCCTTCTGCAATGAAGCTGCCTGTGTCATTGCAGTCTGTGTCATTGATAAAATATATGACAAAAGACAAAAGTAAAAAAATATATTTGATTCCAGCTTGTTAAATGTGAATATGTTCTAGTGTCTCCTCTCCTTTGTGACAGTAAACTGAATATCTTTGAGTTGCGGAAAAAATGAGACATTTAAGGACCATTCCTGGACTTTTGGGGAAACACTGATCCACATTTTTCTGACGTATTATAGACCAAACAACTAACCGATTAAATGAGAAAATATTCAACAGATTAATCGACTATGAAAATAATACCAAATCCCTAATCATTACGTACAAGTGCATTGCATTGGAACCCCGATATAAGCCTCCCTCTCTATTCCTCTTTAAAAAAAATGTTTTATCATTTAGTAAACTTAGACAGATTTCAACCTTATTATTCCTTCTTGAGTCTCTTTAACATGAACTTAGATTAATGTATGAATTGAATAGTGATTGTGTGACCCATATGAGGGAACAACCAGTAATACCCTTGGTAGTAATATCAAATGATAGCCTATAGCGATGTCATCAGGATACACATACACCGGCCTTATGACTTGAATCAATCAGGATATAAACATATAAGTATAAACAGCTCAGTTCATTTGTATTTTTTTTTTTTCGATAACCAGTCTCTCACTGCATCTGTAGTCTCTGTTAGATGTGCCACTGACTTACGACCTTGCTTTAATGTGTGGAACAAACAATGGCAACCTCAGGAACGAAGATGACGTGTCACGCAGCATAGCATATGACACGGATGTAGCATCGAGTTTTCACTGTAGCAGCCCTTGGATCCAAAAAAGAGATTCTCGACTGATGCATAAGGTGTTCTTTATTTCGTTCATCAAACCGGCATGACATTCAGCCTTTTAATTCATCATCACCTTAGCACCGTGAAAACTGTATTGAAAACATACTGTAACAACAATGAGTTTTACATAGTAATTAACTCAAATGATATATAGGGAATTTGAATAATTAATCAGGAATATGATTAATTTAAATCTCAGATGACAGTTACATTAAATTTGATTGATTATGAAAAATAGCTCAATTGCCTATAACAATAAATAATCACAGGGCACTGTAACTTACTCATTAATATGTCAATATTACATTCTTCATATCAATTATTGTGATATCTCTTACTGTAAATTACTGCAAATCAAACCGTGGTATGTCCAGCAAACCACTGTAGACCTATCAATTTTCAATAAAGTTATCACGCCTTATAATTCAAGGAAAAGTATTCTCTGGCCATGAAAATATTATCCTATCCTTATGATAAATTTAGTTTCTAAATTTAGAGCTTGTAGCTATAGGTCAAACATCTCAGTGACTCGTAATGTGAGTGGGGTGGAGTCCAAGCCAATCGTCAGTATATGGGTTTTTAATAATTAAACTAGTAATACATCAAACTACAAATCACACAGAGTAAATATGCGTACGACAATACAAACAGTAAGCTTTATACAATACATAACGAATCCGAATAAACGAGAGAGAGAGAGAGAGAGAGAGAGAGAGAGAGAATAGAGAGAGAGAGAGAGAGATCACATAAGGAGCTCAGGTATGAAAATCATAGTCAGTAACTTTTGGAAGCCAACAACAAATCAGATCATAACAACACTTTAAAGCAGCATTTAAATCTCCATAGAGAAAGTGATACTTGCAAAAGCGTCCAATGTGCGTGGCGTGTGCCGGAGGCCATGTGACGCGCGTGCACGCTTCGCTGGATCTTTGCGTGAGCGTGGAGCACGTGGTCCTTTGTTCTGTCCTCGCGCGGTATTTGAAAGGTTCAACAAACATTGTTCCAGAATTCGTCTTCCTTGCGTGGAGAGGCGAATAGTTGAATAAACTTAGTAAAGAAAAGAAAAGAAAAGAACGAAAACGAAAGCTTCCAAAGGAGCCATTAAAATGGCTTTTTCTCTCAGCCCCTGTGCTGAGGGGGTTTGCGCTATGAGCGCGGCCTATGGCCGCGCGGAAGCAACGTTGGAGAGCAGCGTGTCCGAGAACGGAGAATGAGAAGAAGAGCAAGAAGAGGGAGTGGACCTTGTTTGGTCAATTCTTATAGCTTGAAATAGTTCACGCCCATTTTCGAGGGAGCATCCAATGAATGTCCGCGATCTGAAGCGGAGGGAAAAGTTCCTTTGTCTCTGTGGAGGCAAAACAGGTGTATTTGTAGCAGGTCAGCTGGCATGGTGATGGTGTAAGACAACACAGTTAACACGAGGCTTAAGGGTATCATGTATGGTGGGGTTTTACTCGTGGTTAGGCTGTCATTGGAGGAGCTAACCTCCCACAGCATGTCTGTTGTTAACGCTGTAAGCAGCTGAGTCTGGGTAAAGTTCTTCTGGAAGACAGTAAACAGTGGTTTCAAGGAGTTTACAGTCTGGTTCGCTGCATTGACACTGGACATAACAATGTTAAACATTCTGGCGGCAGCAGCGGCTCTAAGCAAAGCTCCCGGGAACTGTTTGGAGCGGTGGTGGTGTCCACCTAACTCCATTTGTGTAACCGTCACTTTCTCATATTGGCTGAACAGGTGTTTGACATCGGCCTCAGTGTGAGTGAGGGAGTCCTCTCTCCATCGGAACCTTGTACAGCTGTATTCGGTTACAGTGCTGGGGTAGTGTGCCCTGTCATCGGTAGTCAGGAGTCTCAGCGGTTTTCTCGGTGGCAGCTGTCCTCTCTTTGGCTGACAGCACGGCACGGCAAACCACAGCAGCATCCTGGTACAGATAATAGGGAGAGAGAGAGAGAAAGGGGAGAAAGAAACAAACAAGGCCTGTCTTTGGTTTGACAGGACAGTCTCTTTGCTTCGTGGGCGGTGACTGGGTTTAGCTCGCCCTCGCCCATGTTTTGCCACATCTTGCTGCTGGCATGACGCTTGACTCAGTGTTTTGTCAGTGGCTCTGGTGCTGCGTGGTGCAGCATATGCTGCGTCATGGAAATATATTGGCAGTATCCCCCTTTTGCTCCGTGGCATTACACGCCCTGGCATTGTGATGTCAGACGGTGCACAACCCACAATATTGTTCTGTGCACGCAGCATGGTTTGTGTATCATGCAGTGGTCTGGGGCTTTGGTTGTCAGTGACTGTAGACTGGTTGCCAGGGTGGATGGAGGGGTCTGAGAGGTGGTAAAGCAAAGTCATTATCAAGGTTTCAGAAGCCCGCATGTCCGCTATGTTGGTCTGTGTAGACAACGGAGCCTGCGTAAGCGATTCTGAGGTAGGCAGTTTAGCTAGTAAAGTTCTTGTGCTGTGTGTAATCACTTCAACATTGAATGTGGGTGGGTGGGTTGGGAGTGACCGCAGAATGTTGTTTAGTGTGCCAGTTTTGGCAAGGGTGTCAGTGTGATCTTTAAAGTCCGTGTCTAGACTTGGTAACTTCGAGTGTCCTTTTACCTTCTTCCAGTACACGATCACATTGTGTGTTTTTGTGATGTTATCACATTGCTGGAACAGGTGTTGGTGTTTGACATGCTTGTTGTTTGCAAGTGTGAGTCCGAGTTCCACACATTCAGGTGAGGATTGGAAGAAACCCAGCGTGTGGTGTAAGGTTTGACCACCTTGCAGGTTGAGCCGAACAGCGACCCCTTTGGTGTAAGCTGGTACCACCGTACCCTGTTTGTTGACTAAGGTACAGAGGCTTGAACTTGGGCCTGTTGTTAGGGCGTTGTACTCATGGCTGGCTGCTGGGGTTCCCGTGACCTCTGTGACCTGACCGTCTGGCTCTGTGGGAGTTCCCGTGACCTCTGCGACCTGACAGTCTGGCTCTAGCAACCTGTGTGGCTGGAGAGAAAGAGGTTCTCGCACTTGAGCAAAGTCTTTTAGCTGTTTGAAGTTCAGAAAAGGGTCAAAGTGTTCTAGCAGGTCTTTGTCGATGAGCAATGTATGAGTGTTCATTGGTGGGACATACATGGGATGTATTAGACTCATCGGAACGAATGTCAGGTGAATGGAAACAACCTGTTCAAACTGGATGTCATCCTGTCTGTACACCTGTACATTCAGTTCATAAGTTTGAGGTGTAAGAGTTCGATCTTGTCTCTTAGCTTCAAATTGGAGTCTTTTGAAAAGGTAAGATGAGATCACCGTCAGGTTTAATCCTGTGTCGATCAGGTCTTCCCTGTTGACTCCTTTTCGACCCACCCCCTTTTTGACAGGGCTGCCCAGGAATGTTGGCATTAGGGCAGGTGGGACGATCGGTGGGTGGTGAGGACCGGTCTTGTGTAGCTCGCTGCGAAGGCAGGTAGTGAAAACAGCATTTTCTGGTACCTTGTGTTGGTGGTACCTGGTGTGAGGACCTGTGCTGTCTCGTTCAGGGTGTGCAGCTGTTGACTGTGGAGCTTGGGCAGTGTTCTGGGTGCTTGGCTCATCTTCCTTGCGAGTATTCATGTGAAGAAGATCTTTCAGCACCCTCAGGATCTCTGCTGTCTCAGATGTGGCTGCACTGTGTTGCCCTCTGCTGGCTTGGAATGGTATTGACTCTCTGTAAAAATGTCTGTGACTGTGGTGTTGTAGGGCGCCATCTAGGGTTAACTCCAAGCAGTGCTCAGAGACAGAGACGTTGGGGTTTTTCACAGTCTTTTCACAAATAGTCTTTTGCTTGGTGCAAGCTTTGTGGGCTAAGTTCCGTAACTCTTGTGTAGTTCTGTTACGTGGACACGCTGGGACTCTGAGATGAAAACTCCAACTGGCATGTAGGTTTAGGAGGAACAGAGTTTTTAAGTTGACATTCTGTTCCATACCTGGTTCGTTGCATGCTCCGAAGTAGGTGTTTCGTAGCTGACTACAGAAAGTCTGTGGGTTTTCAAATCGGCCCTGTTTGAGGTCCATAGCAATAAGGAGCCCATGGTCTGAGTTTGGATCAGAGAATTCAAGAATCAAAGTCTGTAGCAGTTGCTGGTAGTACGCTTTGACAGTCTCTGGTTGACGATCCAGAAAGCAATGCACATCACGGCTGGCCGTGATTTTTAACAGGTACAATGTGTTCACATCTGTCACGTTGGCGACAGTTTGCAAATGAAAGTCAGTGGCTTGTAAAGAAGCATGAACATCATGTCCTCCTGCAGGATCTGGAATGAATGTAGAGATGCTTCTGGCTAGCTTGTGAAGTTCTCTGTGAGCAGTGCAGGGTTTGGTGACATGCGTTCTCTGGAAGGGTTCTCTTCCCTCCGTTGTTGACAGATGTTCTTGTAAGCTGGCTGGTGATTTCCTTAGAAGGGAGATTACACCCCCTTTTCCAGCTCTGGGTTCTTGGCTGAAAGGGTTGGAGTGGCGGCCCGGGAGAAATTTTGTGGTGTGCGTTTCTCCGATCCAGCCACTCTGTAATCTGTGAGATTGTCTCAGTTCTGTGTGAACAGTGTCAAGTTCATCTTGGAGCTCGTCTCTCTGCAGAGTAAGCTTGTTGAATTTAGCTCGGGCCGCTTGCAAGGGTGTTTTGCAGGCCCAGGTTTTATAGTCTTTTTCTTTCAGTTCAGTCTCTGCTCTTTTTAGGAGAGCGTCGCCTTGCTGGAGTTTTTTGTTGAGTTCTTTTCTGGCTTCTCTCTCCAGCTGTTCTCTTTGATCTGTGTCGAGGCGAAGATCTTGCAGGGCATTGTGAAGTCTTTCAACTCCTTTCTGTAGCTCTGGATCTGTGTCGTCCTCTTTCTTGTGCTGGTTCTGGGTCTCGAGGAGGAGCTGATCAAGATGACTCTGGGTTGGGGCCTGGTCCTTCCAGGCCTCCTCCGCGATGTTGCTCCGTTCACTGAGCCGTGCCTGGGCGACGAGAATGGGAACTGGGCTTCCGAAGATCCTGGCGAGTTCTCTGTAGTAGTCGCTTTGGTTTGGATCGCGTGCCATCAGTTCATCTAGCTCGGTGTCTAGTTGCTCTGGGTGCTGCAGGTTACTGGCATCCTTGGGCAGGAAGGGGGTCGTCACTGCTTTCAACCATGTCGAGAGGTGGCCCCCGTGGACTGCTGGACTGGATGCCTGGAACATCCTGATTCTCTGTCGGTGAGAGAAGCACAGCACACACACACAAAAAGACCAATGCAAGTTCGTTCTACATTTAACGAGCTATATTCATACGGGCTGTGCCGTTTATGAGAATTTTGGGGCTGACTGATGCAAACAGTCAGACAGTTAAGTAGCCAATTAACTTGGGTCAACGAAGGACCTGAAATGGAGATTTGACAGGCAGTAGCCTAGCGGGTCGTGTGATGACACCGGCTGCTGGTGGTCGCTCTACTATTTAACTTCGTTGGTGGCTCCCAGGTTACTGTCTCTATGTGAAATGAAAGAAACAAATCACAACAGAACAGAGGGTAGAAAAAGATCAAAGTGAAACAACACTTGAAATGAGATGAAAACAATAGAAACACAATGTGTTAGTGAGAATGAGGAGGCCTAAGCCTACTGCTAGGTTTTAAGATAGGGCCAACAGGTGAGTGGGCTATCTGTGTAGGAAACCTAGAAATATGGTGTGGCTTATAGAAGCAAAAGGGTTAAACACTTAAAACATATCCGGGGGAATATCTAATATTCTGTGGCTTATAATAAGTGGATAGGTTTTATCACTTTTGGTTCACCTGGTTGAATTGAAGTCATTCAGGTGGGAACCAGTGGCTTGGTCAACCTCCCCGGTGCTCCCCAAACACTGAACCGCAGTGTCCCCGGTCCTCCGTTACTCTGGCGTGGCGCCGTCTCGAACGGCTTGTGACTTTTAGCACAACCTTTGGAGTGCCAACATTGCTGATGTCTCTTGAGACAAGAGGAACACCGGTCGGGCAGCCTTGCTCACTGGAAACCTGAGATGACTGTCCAATCACCGAGGGAGTTCTACAATCAAATACACAAAGGATGAACAAAGGAAACTTAAAGTTAATTAAGGTTTGGTTTGTTTAACATCAATTGAGTAACTATATATGTAGAGAGGAGAGGTAACAGCTTTACCTAATAATAATAAACAAAGCAAAGGAATTATGATAATAATGGTAATTATCAAAATAACCTAAGTCAAAAGAGAGAAGCAAAATAATAAACATCAAATAAAAAATAAAAACAGGAATGAAACAAGAGAGAAGGAGTAGCTGGTTTTCACCACAAGGGGGGGAAGTACTGCTTCTCTGTCTTTAACCTGCTGAGCAGAAAACTTAATTCAAATTAAAAATTCAAAACTGGTTTAAATCAAAATTTAAAATAAGCATGTATGAATTAAAAAGGAAAATCTGAATAATATCCTATAATAACCATTGATAGCTTGTAAGTTATCATTAATGATCATGAAATTAATCAAACAGTGTGAGATTAATTAAAGAGGGTAGAAGTGGACATGCAATTCAAACAGAATGGAAAAGACAGAGGTCTGTTAGTCGATTTAACAGGAGACTGCCACTAGATGGCTTACCTCCTAAGTGGGTCAATCAGTGGTTGACCTGAAACATCTAGATTTCCACTATTAACAATTACATTTTAATTCAAATCATGTTTGAAACAAACTCAAAGTAAATGTAAACAGTCAAAGGCAGGGAACATTCTTTTGTTTCCCTGTAATAATATTCGCACGAGCAAAGCTGTAAATGCAAATAATTATCGAGAATTTAGACATCCAATTCAAAAAATACATCACAGGGGATTATAAATTAGCAATCAGAGCGCATTATCTGAAATGGCCACAGGTTGGCAGCTTTGCACTCATGCAAGCTGGAATCAGAAAGCAGGGTGTACCCTGAAATTTCTAACCCACACGTTCCCTCTGGTGTTTAGATAGCGGAACTACAATTTCAAAATGACTTAGAAATTATCTGATCGTTTGTCAGGCTGATTTTCTGCATCAAAATCACAAGTAACAAACCAAAGGTTTTAATCTCTGAGGTGCTATATTAACATAGGTTGAAGAAGGATCCGTTCACTTCCAAAACACAACTGTAATAAAAAGAGGAATTTTCCAACTGTTGCCTCCAATAAACATTTATCAAAATAGCACTTATGATCTAAATGTTTTAGGTTTAAAAATTGGGTAGCTAAGCCAATTTTAGACCAGGAGTTTTTATCGTTTATTTTTTTGAATATCATGTGGTTTACCACGAATTCAATAACGATATTTAATAAGGCCTTTTTAACTGAATCAGAGGAACATCGCTCATGTTCAGATTTACATGTTGCAACTATTAAAAGATTTCTTTATCTTTTAATTATTCATATTAAAATGTTCTCACTGTAAAAAGATTTTGGTCTTTCTTAACAGGATACTTTTAACATTATACTGCAGTTTACTTTCATTAAAAATAACAGTGACTATACTGTTAAGTTTCTACAAATATCTAGCACGCTGACTGACCAGCTTTTTGCCTCAGTCAGTTGAGTGAGTTCGCGTCTTGCGACTTATCTCACAAGTACCGTTACATAATTTCATAGCGCACGTGCAGAAATTATTAAAAACCATATACATAGATTGATTGCTCACAAAACGAAGTTTGAAATGCCCGCGTTTCTCCACCATAATGTAACAACAATGAGTTTTACATAGTAATTAACTCAAATGATATATAGGGAATTTGAATAATTAATCAGGAATATGATTAATTTAAATCTCAGATGACAGTTACATTAAATTTGATTGATTATGAAAAATAGCTCAATTGCCTATAACAATAAATAATCACAGGGCACTGTAACTTACTCATTAATATGTCAATATTACATTCTTCATATCAATTATTGTGATATCTCTTACTGTAAATTACTGCAAATCAAACCGTGGTATGTCCAGCAAACCACTGTAGACCTATCAATTTTCAATAAAGTTATCACGCCTTATAATTCAAGGAAAAGTATTCTCTGGCCATGAAAATATTATCCTATCCTTATGATAAATTTAGTTTCTAAATTTAGAGCTTGTAGCTATAGGTCAAACATCTCAGTGACTCGTAATGTGAGTTGGGTGGAGTCCAAGCCAATCGTCAGTATATGGGTTTTTAATAATTAAACTAGTAATACATCAAACTACAAATCACACAGAGTAAATATGCGTACGACAATACAAACAGTAAGCTTTATACAATACATAACGAATCCGAATAAACGAGAGAGAGAGAGAGAGAGAGAGAGAGAGAGAGAGAGAATAGAGAGAGAGAGAGATCACATAAGGAGCTCAGGTATGAAAATCATAGTCAGTAACTTTTGGAAGCCAACAACAAATCAGATCATAACAACACTTTAAAGCAGCATTTAAATCTCCATAGAGAAAGTGATACTTGCAAAAGCGTCCAATGTGCGTGGCGTGTGCCGGAGGCCATGTGACGCGCGTGCACGCTTCGCTGGATCTTTGCGTGAGCGTGGAGCACGTGGTCCTTTGTTCTGTCCTCGCGCGGTATTTGAAAGGTTCAACAAACATTGTTCCAGAATTCGTCTTCCTTGCGTGGAGAGGCGAATAGTTGAATAAACTTAGTAAAGAAAAGAAAAGAAAAGAACGAAAACGAAAGCTTCCAAAGGAGCCATTAAAATGGCTTTTTCTCTCAGCCCCTGTGCTGAGGGGGTTTGCGCTATGAGCGCGGCCTATGGCCGCGCGGAAGCAACGTTGGAGAGCAGCGTGTCCGAGAACGGAGAATGAGAAGAAGAGCAAGAAGAGGGAGTGGACCTTGTTTGGTCAATTCTTATAGCTTGAAATAGTTCACGCCCATTTTCGAGGGAGCATCCAATGAATGTCCGCGATCTGAAGCGGAGGGAAAAGTTCCTTTGTCTCTGTGGAGGCAAACCCCCCCCCCCGATGATCTAGGGCCTGTCCGATTCCATCAGGGATATTTCTAGCAAGTTTGTAATTCAGGTAATATACATATTTCATTACATTGCTCTAGATAAATGGGTCTGTCAGAGCATGACGATTAGAACAAGACTAAACATAATAGATATATGTGATCAAAACATGAAGTTACATTCAAATGTAGAATTAAACATTTAAAGATTTGCTTAAAACATGATAACACTGCAGATGTTGGGAAACATATAAATGTACCAAAAGGGAATACGTAATACATTTATACAACATAAAAACTAACAGGTAACGAATTCATTCCATAGAATGCATTGGGGAGAAGATTTGGCTTCTCTCCTCTCCAGTGTGGTCGTAAAGTTTTACGACCTGCAAAGATGGGGGTTGCAGAAACGTGGCTCTCTTTGAGGAGGTTAAAGTGAGGAGAGACATTTCCTAAAGTATGAGCTTGAAACTTATACTCTTCACATAACAAGGATTAACCATTTTATGCAATCCATAAACATAATTAAAATACACATTAATAATAAAATGAAAGTAAGGAACTTATACGAAAGGTTTCCTTTGTCTCCAGTGTGTTGAAGGAATTTGGGTTGGGGGTTTTCGTTTCTTCTTTGAAGCTCGCATGGGCATCGTAAATAATTTAAGTCCAGCCAGGCTGGCGCCAGGCCAGGCACTTGGTTCAAAAAGAGTTTCATTTGGAAAATCTGAATTAAACACATGAATCGATGATCTGCATATCTGTTACAATACATACAACAATCATTTCACGCACTTGTTTTCACGGTTACAAGCGTCATTAAGTACACAAAGATTTAGATTGACAAACGTTAATTACACAGCAAAATAAAGCATACATATGTGCAATGTATGTCTCAGATAAAATCCATGTAAGCTCAAACACTGCTACGTATCATTCGCACCCGACAGCCACCTTAGAAGTTAATCTTTCTTGTGCAAAACTACGGTGCCACCAAAGGGACAAATTTCAACATTACAGATGCACAGAATTTCCGGTCAGTCACATACAAATAACATTAAAGCGCATACAAATATCATTTAAATTAGAATTATTAAAATAAATTACAAACGTTTACAAATATTTACCAATAACCCAAAACTTTAAAATTCTAAAGTGGTCCTTTACACCTTTATTTATATAGCGCTTTTAACAATACAGATTGTGACAAAGCATTTGAACATCATTAAATAGGAAAATCGGTTTGCATAACCAAAGAATTTCTGCACAAACTGTCAAAAACGTCTCAGGGCAACTCATCTGCTGCTAATCATCCTCATCGGGGTCTCGACCTGACTGCAGTTTATCGTAACTGACATTCAGTGGTGTCTGGCACTTTGAAGAGGTGTTCTCTTCACAGATGAATCCTGGTTTTCACTGTACACAGGAGATGGCAGACGTATGGCATCATGTGGGTGAGCGGTTTGATGATGTCAACGTCGTGGATCAAGTGGCCTATGGTGGCGGTAGGGTTATCCCTCACTTCTCCATCGACTGCCATCAGTGATGTCATCAGGAGCTGGCTCAGAAGTAAATGTGGTTCTTATGTTGTTACATTTGTAATCACGGGTACATATGAGTTCTCTGTCCTTTTCTATGAATATTTGATCTTTGCCATATATATTTTTCTCCCGTTGCAAATTGTAGGGGTAAATCCAGACTCTATGGGCCCACAATGATCATAATCTTACTCTGAGGTCCAGCACCAGTTGTAATTATAACCATGTGAGCCACAGGAGTGGTCTGAGCGACAGGACTTGTCTTTATACAGTATTGTTCAAAATAATAGCAGTACAATGTGACTAACCAGAATAATCAAGGTTTTTCGTATATTTTTTTATTGCTACGTGGCAAACAAGTTACCAGTAGGTTCAGTAGATTCTCAGAAAACAAATGAGACCCAGCATTCATGATATGCATGCTCTTAAGGCTGTGCAATTGGGCAATTAGTTGAATTAGTTGAAAGGGATGTGTTAAAAAAAATAGCAGTGTGGCATTCAATCACTGAGGTCATCAATTTTGTGAAGAAACAGGTGTAAATCAGGTGGCCCCTATTTAAGGATGAAGCCAACACTTGTTGAACATGCATTTGAAAGCTGAGGAAAATGGGTCGTTCAAGACATTGTTCAGAAGAACAGCGTACTTTGATTAAAAAGTTGATTAGAGAGGGGAAAACCTATAAAGAGGTGCAAAAAATGATAGGCTGTTCAGCTAAAATGATCTCCAATGCCTTAAAATGGAGAGCAAAACCAGAGAGACGTGGAAGAAAACGGAAGACAACCATCAAAATGGATAGAAGAATAACCAGAATGGCAAAGGCTCAGCCAATGATCACCTCCAGGATGATCAAAGACAGTCTGGAGTTACCTGTAAGTACTGTGACAGTTAGAAGACGTCTGTGTGAAGCTAATCTATTTTCAAGAATCCCCCGCAAAGTCCCTCTGTTAAAAAAAGGCATATGCAGAAGAGGTTACAATTTGCCAAAGAACACATCAACTGGCCTAAAGAGAAATGGAGGAACATTTTGTGGACTGATGAGAGTAAAATTGTTCTTTTTGGGTCCAAGGGCCACAGGCAGTTTGTGAGACGACCCCCAAACTCTGAATTCAAGCCACAGTACACAGTGAAGACAGTGAAGCATGGAGGTGCAAGCATCATGATATGGGCATGTTTCTCCTACTATGGTGTTGGGCCTATTTATCGCATACCAGGGATCATGGATCAGTTTGCATATGTTAAAATACTTGAAGAGGTCATGTTGCCCTATGCTGAAGAGGACATGCCCTTGAAATGGTTGTTTCAACAAGACAATGACCCAAAACACACTAGTAAACGGGCAAAGTCTTGGTTCCAAACCAACAAAATTAATGTTATGGAGTGGCCAGCCCAATCTCCAGACCTTAATCCAATTGAGAACTTGTGGGGTGATATCAAAAATGCTGTTTCTGAAGCAAAACCAAGAAATGTGAATGAATTGTGGAATGTTGTTAAAGAATCATGGAGTGGAATAACAGCTGAGAGGTGCCACAAGTTGGTTGACTCCATGCCACACAGATGTCAAGCAGTTTTAAAAAACTGTGGTCATACAACTAAATATTAGTTTAGTGATTCACAGGATTGCTAAATCCCAGAAAAAAAAAAATGTTTGTACAAAATAGTTTTGAGTTTGTACAGTCAAAGGTAGACACTGCTATTTTTTTGAACACACCCCTTTCAACTAATTGCCCAATTGCACAGCCTTAAGAGCGTGCATATCATGAATGCTGGGTCTTGTTTGTTTTCTGACAATCTACTGAACCTACTGGTAACTTGTTTGCCACGTAGCAATAAAAAATATACTAAAAACCTTGATTATTCTGGTTAGTCACATTGTACTGCTATTATTTTGAACAATACTGTAGGTGACGTCCACGTCTGGCGAGCAGTAGTCCCAGCCGTTGGCAGTTTGGCACCAGTAATAATCACCATAGTCATAATATTGGCATTCATCCATGCAAACTTCATTATATTTAGACAAACAGATTAACATCTTCAGTTCTACATGCCCGCAGTTACCCCAGCTCGCCCCCCCCTTCAGCCAGCACCAGTTGTAGTTTTCACCATGCTTTCCACAAGGACTGTCATCTTTACACTGATTGTTGTTTTAATCTGTGTTTTCAGATGGCGAGCAGTAATCCCTAAGTAGTATGGCACCAATAATAGCCTTGATTTCTTTGGTCACAGCAGTCGTAACACAGAGATCCATAATAAGATGCATAATGATCCTTGTCAACCATCACCAGCCCACAGTATCCCCAATGAAATTCATACATTTTGCACCAAAATGTAATCTCCGCTTTTCCCACACCAACTGACAAAGGAGCTCTCTCTTCCCCAGTAATCCACGTTTTCCTGAGGTGAACAGTACATTGTCTGGTATTTTCCATCTTTGTAAATTGTTTTGCACATGGTACACGCCACCATCAGCTTTGCAGTCTTCTATACACTTTGTCCCAAGATAAGTGAAAAAAGCTTTCCCATCACTTAGTCATGATGAACAGAACAAGATGAGCAGAACTAAAGAGGTGTTTAGATATGCCATTTTTTCCGTAAAGATGAGACTTAAGAAAGAAGAGGGAACATTCATATTTGGCTTGAGCATCAGTGTTCCCCCATGAAAAAGATTTCCTATTAAATGTATTACATTAATACTTGAAATTCAATAAGCATGTAGTACATTTACAAATGTACTATTAACAATTGAATTTAAAGTAAAAATTTTATGCATTAAATAGGACTTTTTTTTCCACTGGGGTTGAGAAGTAATAAAACATTACCAGTAGTAACACGTAAGCATAACAATCCAAAAGTCAAAAATTAAGAACCCAACTAAAGCAAACACTGATCTCCATAATTATGACATCAACCCAAACTGTTGTTGTCTATAAATTATGAAATAGTCAGTCTGGTTGGTAATATGTAAAGTTGGTAATGGTTTTTGAGAAGTTGTTTAATCGTCTGCTGAGATCTGGAGAAATTTTATGTATTTTATTTTCAGTTGATTATCTGAAGCTGAAGTCAGTTGTAGTTGTGTTTGTCTCAGTTAATCAGTTATCTTTGACACTGTATCAGAGGTGGATAGTGACTAAGTCAATTTGCTTAGGTAATTTACTTAAGTACAGTTTTTCATACTTTTACATAAGCATTTTATTTTCTGGATACTTGTGACTTCTACTTCACCACATTTGAAAGATGCATATTGTAATTTTTACTCTACTACTTTTGTATACATTTTTTTTAGTGTCATGTGTGGTGAAGTTCAGTGCTTTAACCAATTTTTTTAAACACTGATCAGTGACAAAATTGATGACATTTGTTCCATTGGCACAGCAAGCACATCCATGTCATTCATATAGAGTAGGTCCCAGTTTTCAGTGTAGACATTGTAACGGATATGCAGATCATCGATTCATGTGTTTAATTCAGATTTTCCAAATGAAACTCCAAGTGCCTGGCCTGGCGCCAGCCTGGCTGGACTTAAATTATTTACGATGCCCATGCGAGCTTCAAAGAAGAAATGAAATCCCCCAACCCAAATTCCTCCAACACACTGGAGACAAAGGAAACCTTTCGTATAAGTTCCTTACTTTCATTTTATTATTAATATGTATTTTAAATATGTTTATGGATTGCATAAAATGGTTAATCCTTGTTATGTGAAGAGTATAAGTTGCTAAGCTTATACTTTAGGAAATGTCTCTCCTCACTTTAACCTTCTCAAAGAGAGCCATGTTTCTGCAACCCCCACTCTTGCAGGTTGTAAAAGTTTACGACCCCACAGGACAGGAGAGAAGCCAAATCACTGGCTTCTTTTGAACAATGCATTCTATGGAATGTATTCATTAACTTTCTGTTTTTATGTTTTATACATGTTTTACGTATTCCCTTTTGGTACATTAGATGTTTCCCATATAAATTGGGAAACATCTGCAGTGTTATCATGTGTTAATCAAATCTTTAAATATGTGTAATTCTGCATTTGAATGTAACTTCATGTTTTGATCATATAAATATTATTTTTAGTATCTTTGTGATCGTCATGCTCTGACAGACCCATTTATCTAGAGCAAAGTAATGAAATATGTATGTAATCTGAATTACAAACTTGCTAGAATAATCCCTGGAATTTGGACAAGCCCTAGATCTCCAGGGGGGGGGGTTGTCTCCACAGAGACAAAGGAACTTTTCCCTCCGCTTCAGATCGCGGTCTTTCATTGGCTGTTTACGCGAAAAAGGGGCGTGAACTATTTCAAGCTATAAGAATTGACCAAACAAGGTCCACCCTCTCTTCTTCCTCTTCTTCTCCGTCTCCGTTCTCGGACACGCTGCTCTCCAACATTGCTTCCGCGCGGCCACAGGCCGCGCTCATAGCGCAAGCCCCCCCCTCAGCACAGGGGCTGAGAGAAAAAGCCATTTTAATGGCTCCTTTAGAAAGCTTTCGTTTCGTTTGTTTCTTTTCTTTACTAAGTTTATTCAACTATTCGCCTCTCCACGCAAGGAAGACGAATTCTGGGACATTGTTTGTTGAACCTTTCAAATACCGTGCGAGGACAGAACAAAGGACCACTTGCTCCACGCTCACGCAAAGATCCAGCGAAGCGTGCACGCGCGTCACATGGCCTCCGGCACACGCCACGCACATTGGAAATTTTTGCAAGTATCACTTTCTCTATGGAGATTTAAATGCTGCTTTAAATTGTTGCTATGATCTGATTTGTTGTTGGCTTCTAAAAGTTACTGACTATGATTTTCATACCTGAGCTCCTTATGTGATCTCATTCTCTCTCTCTCTCTCTCTCTCTCTCTCTCTCTCTCTCTCTCTCTCTCTCTCTCTCTCTCTCTCTCTCTTTTATTTGGATTCGTTATGTCTTGTATAAAGCTTACTGTTTGTAGTGTCGTACGTATATTTACTCTGTGTGATGTGTAGTTTGATGTATTACTAGTTGATTTATTAAAAACCCATATACTGACGATTGGCTTGGACTCCACCCCACTTACATTACGAGTCACTGAGATGTCTGATCTTTAGCTACAAGCTCTAAATTTAGAAACTAAATTTATCATAAGGATAGGATAATGTTTTCATGGCCAGAGAATATTTTTCCTTGAATTATAATAAGTGATAACTTTATTGGAAATTGATAGTCAATTTGGTTTGCTGGTCAAACCACTGTTTGATTTGCAGTAATTTACAGTAAGAGCTATCACAACAATTGATATGAAGAATGGAATATTGACATATTAATGAGTAAATTACAATGCCCTGTAATTATTTATTGATATAGGCAAATTGAGCTATTTTTCATAATCAATCAAATTTAATGTAACTGTCATCTGAGATCTAAATTAATCATATTCCTGATTAATTATTCAAATTCCCTATATATCATTTGAGTTAATTATTCTGTAAAACTCATTGTTGCTACAGAATTGGTGGAGATAACGCGGGCATTTCAAACTTCGTTTTGTGAGCAATCAATCTATGTATATGGTTTTTAATAATTTCTGCACGTGCGCTATGAAATTATGTAATGTTACTTGTGAGATAAGTCGCAAGATGCGAACTCACTGAACTGACTGAGGCAAAAAGCTGGTCAGTCAGCGCGCTAGATATTTGTAGAAACTTAACAGTATAGTCACTGTTATTTTTGATGAAAGTAAACTGCAGTATAATGTTAAAAGTATCCTGTTAAGAAAGACCAAAATCTTTTTACAGTGAAAACATTTTAATATAAATAATTAAAAGATAAAGAAATCTTTTAATAGTTGCAACATGTAAATCTGAACCTGAGTGATGTTCCTCTGATTCTGTTAAAAAGGCCTTGCTTATTAAATATCGTTATTGAATTCGTGGTAAACCACAGTAATATTCAAAAATAAAACGATAAAAACTCCTGGTCTAAAATTGGCTTAGCTACCCGATTTTTAAACCTAAAACATTTAAATCATAAGTGCTATTTTGATAAATGTTTATTGGAGTCAACAGTTGGAAAATTCCTGTTTTTATTACAGTTGTGTTTTGGAAGTGAACGGATCCTTCTTCAACCTATGTTAATATAGCACCTCAGAGATTAAAACCTTTGGTTTGTTACTTGTGATTTTTGATGCAGAAAATCAGCCTGACAAACGATCAGATAATTTCTAAGTCATATTGAAATTGTAGTTCCGCTATCTAAACACCAGAGGGAACGTGTGGGTTAGAAATTTCAGGGTACGCCCTGCTTTCTGATTCCAGCTTGCATGAGTGCAAAGTTGCCATCCCGTGGCTGTTTCAGATAATGCGCTCTAATTGCTAATCTTTCCCCTTGATGTATTTAAATTAGATGTCTAAATTCTCAATAAATATTTGCATTTACAGCTTTGCTCGTGCGAATATTATTACAGGGAAACAAAAGAATGTTCCCTGCCTTTGACTGTTTACATTTACTTTGAGTTTAGTTCAAACATGATTTGAATTAAAATGTAATTGTTTAATAGTGGAAATCTAGATGTTTCAGGTCAACCACTGATTGACCCACTTAGAAGGTAAGCCATCTAGTGGCAGTCTCCTGTTAAATCGACTAACAGACCTCTGTCTTTTCCATTCTGTTTTGAATTGAATGTCCACTTTTACCCTCTTTGATTAATCTCACACTGTTTGATTAATTTCATGATCATTAATGATAACTTACAAGCTATCAATGGTTATTATAGGATATTATTCAGATTTTCCTTTTAATTCATACATGCTTATTTTAAATTTTGATTTAAACCAGTTTTGAATTTTTAATTTGAATTAAGTTTTCTGCTCAGCAGGTTAAAGACAGAGAAGCAGTACCCCCCCCCCCCCCCCCCCCCCTTGTGGTGAAAACCAGCTACTCCTTCTCCCTTGTTTCATTCCTGTCTTTTAATTTGATGTTTATTATTTTTCTTCTCTCTTTTGACTTAGGTTATTTTGATAATTACCATTATTATCATAATTCCTTTGTTTTATTATTATTAGGTAAAGCTGTTACCTCTCCTCTCTACATATATAGTTACTCAATTGATGTTAAACAAACCAAACCTTAATTAACTTTAAGTTTCCTTTGTTCATCCATTTGATTGTAGAACTCCCTCGGTGATTGGACAGTCATCTCAGGTTTCCAGTGAGCAAGGCTGCCCGACCGGTGTTCCTCTTGTCTCAAGAGACATCAGCAATTTTGGCACTCCAAAGGTTGTGCTAAAAGTCACAAGCCGTTTGAGACGGCGCCACGCCAGAGTAACGGAGGACCGGGGACACTGCGGTTCAGTGTTTGGGGAGCACCGGGGAGGTTGACCAAGCCACTGGTTCCCACCTGAATGACTTCAATTCAACCAGGTGAACCAAAAGTGATAAAACCTATCCACTTATTATAAGCCACAGAATATTAGATATTCCCCTGGATATATTTTAAGTGTTTAACCCTTTTGCTTCTATAAGCCACACCATATTTCTAGGTTTCCTACCCAGATAGCCCACTCACCTGTTGGCCCTATCTTAAAACCTAGCAGTAGGCTTATGCCTCCTCATTCCCACTAACACATTGTGTTTCTATTGTTTTCATCTCATTTCAAGTGTTGTGTTTCACTTTGATCTTTTTCTACCCTCTATTCTGTTGTGATTTGTTTCTTTCATTTCACATAGAGACAGTAACCTGGGAGCCACCAATGAAGTTAAATAGTAGAGCGACAACCAGCAGCCGGTGTCATCACACGACCCGCTAGGCTACTGCCTGTCAAATCTCCATTTCAGGTCCTTCGTTGACCCAAGTTAATTGGCTACTTAACTGTCTGACTGTTTGCATCAGTCAGCCCCAAAATTCTCATAAACGGCACAGACCGTATGAATATAGCTCGTTAAACGTAGAACGAACTTGCATTGGTCTTTTTGTGTGTGTGTGCTGTGCTTCTCTCGCCGACAGAGAATCAGGATGTTCCAGGCATCCAGTCCAGCAGTCCACGGGGGCCACCTCTCGACATGGTTGAAAGCAGTGACGACCCCCTTCCTGCCCAAGGACGCCAGTAACCTGCAGCACCCAGAGCAACTGGACACCGAGCTAGATGAACTGATGGCACGCGATCCAAACCAAAGCGACTACTACAGAGAACTCGCCAGGATCTTCGGAAGCCTAGTTCACATTCTCGTCGCCCAGGCACGGCTCAGTGAACGGAGCAACATCGCGGAGGAGGCCTGGAAGGACCAGGCCCCAACCCAGAGTCATCTTGATCAGCTTCTCCTCGAGACCCAGAACCAGCGCGAGAAAGAGGACGACACAGATCCAGAGCTACAGAAAGGAGTTGAAAGACTTCACAATGCCCTGCAAGATCTTCGCCTCGACACAGATCAAAGAGAACAGCTGGAGAGAGAAGCCAGAAAAGAACTCAACAAAAAACTCCAGCAAGGCGACGCTCTCCTAAAAAGAGCAGAGACTGAACTGAAAGAAAGAGACTATAAAACCTGGGCCTGCAAAACACACTTGCAAGCGGCCCGAGCTAAATTCAACAAGCTTACTCTGCAGAGAGATGAGCTCCAAGATGAACTTGACACTGTTCACACAGAACTGAGACAATCTCACAGATTACAGAGTGGCTGGATCGGAGAAACGCACACCACAAAATTTCTCCCGGGCCGCCACTCCAACCCTTTCAGCCAAGAACCCAGAGCTGGAAAAGGGGGTGTAAGCTCACTTCTAAGGAAATCACCAGCCAGCTTACAAGAACATCTGTCAACAACGGAGGGAAGAGAACCCTTCCAGAGAACGCATGTCACTAAACCCTGCACTGCTCACAGAGAACTTCACAAGCTAGCCAGAAGCATCTCTACATTCATTCCAGATCCTGCAGGAGGACATGACGTTCATGCTTATTTACAAGCCATTGACTTTCATTTGCAAACTGTCGCCAACGTGACAGATGTGAACACATTGTACCTGTTAAAAATCACGGCCAGCCGTGATGTGCATTGCTTTCTGGATCGTCAACCAGAGACTGTCAAAGCGTACTACCAGCAACTGCTACAGACTTTGATTCTTGAATTCTCTGATCCAAACTCAGACCATGGGCTCCTTATTGCTATGGACGTCAAACAGGGCCGATTTGAAAACCCACAGACTTTCTGTAGTCAGCTACGAAACACCTACTTTGGAGCATGAAACGAACCAGGTATGGAACAGGATTTCAACTTAAAAACTCTGTTCCTCCTAAACCTACATGCCAGTTGGAGTTTTCATCTCAGAGTCCCAGCGTGTCCACGTAACAGGACTACACAAGAGTTACGGAACTTAGCCCACAAAGCTTGCACCAAGCAAAAGACTATCTGTGAAAAGACTGTGAAAAAACCCAAAGTCTCTGTCTCTGAGCACTGCTTGGAGTTAACCCTAGATGGCGCCCTACAACACCACAGTCACAGACATTTTTACAGAGAGTAAATACCGCTCCAAGCCAGCAGAGGGCAACACAATCGTAATGGTGCTCATCCAACGCACCAGAGCGAGCGATTCCTACCATCCAGGACACAAAGCCCCAACATCCGGCAGTGGAACCACTCTCGACTCGACACTGGTAAGGTCAGTCCTGAGCCCAGGTCAGAAAAACACAGTGCAGCCACGTCTGAGACAGCAGAGATCCTGAGGGTGCTGAAAGATCTTCTTCACATGAAAACTCGCAAGGAAGATGAGCCAAGCACCCAGAACACTGCCCGTCATCTACAGACCACAGAGCTAACTGTTACAGCACAAAGTGACAACAACACCCAAGCTCCACAGTCAACAGCTGCACACCCTGAACGAGACAGCACAGGTCCTCACACCAGGTACCACAACACAAGGTACCAGAAAATGCTGTTTTGACTACCAGCCTTCGCAGCGAGCTACACAAGACCGGTCCTCACCACCCACCGATCGTCCCACCTGCCCTGATGCCAACATTCCTGGGCAGCCTTGTCAAAAAGGGGGTGGGCCGAAAAGGAGTCAACAGGGAAGACCTGATCGACACAGGATTAAACCCGACGGTGATCTCATCTCACCTTTTCAAAAGACTCCAATTTGAAGCTAAGAGACAAGATCGAACTCTTACACCTCAAACTTATGAACTGAATGTACAGGTGTAAAGACAGGATGACATCCAGTTTGAACAGGTTGTTTCCATTCACCTGACAATCGTTCCGATGAGTCTAATACATCCCATGTATGTCCCACCAATGAACACTCATACATTGCTCATCGACAAAGACCTGCTAGAACACTTTGACCCTTTTCTGAACTTCAAACAGCTAAAAGACTTTGCTCAAGTGCGAGAACCTCTTTCTCTCCAGCCACACAGGTTGCTAGAGCCAGACTGTCAGGTCGCAGAGGTCACGGGAACTCCCACAGAGCCAGACGGTCAGGACACAGAGGTCACGGGAACCCCAGCAGCCAGCCATGAGTACAACGCCCTAACAACAAGCCCAAGTTCAAGCCTCTGTACCTTAGTCAACAAACAGGGTACGGTGGTACCAGCTTACACCAAAGGGGTCGCTGTTCGGCTCAACCTGCAAGGTGGTCAAACCTTACACCACACGCTGGGTTTCTTCCAATCCTCACCTGAATGTGTGGAACTCGAACTCACACTTGCAAACAACAAGCATGTCAAACACCAACACCTGTTCCAGCAATGTGATAACATCACAAAAACACACAATGTGATCGTGTACTGGAAGAAGGTAAAAGGACACTCGAAGTTACCAAGTCTAGACGAGGACTTTAAAGATCACACTGACACCCTTGCCAAAACTGGCACACTAAACAACATTCTGTGGTCACTCCCAACCCTCCCACCCACATTCAAGGTTGAAGTGATTACACACAGCATAAGAACTTTACTAGCTACACTGCCTACATCAGAATCGCTTACGCTGGCTCCGTTGTCTACACTGACCAACAAAGCGGATATGCGGGCTTCTGTAACCTCGATAATGACTTTGCTTTACCACCTCTCAGACCCCTCCATCCACCCTGGCAACCAGTCTACAGTCACTGACAACCAAAGCCCCAGACCACTGCATGATACACAAACCATGCTGCGTGCACAGAACAATATTGTGGGTTGTGCACCGTCTGACATCACAATGCCAGGGCGTGTAATGCCACGGAGCAAAAGGGGGATAAGGCCAATATATTTCCATGACGCAGCATGTGCTGCACCACGCAGCACCAGAGCCACTGACAAAACACCGAAGCAAGCGTCATGCCAGCAGCAAGATGTGGAAAAACATGGGCGAGGGCAAGCTAAACCCAGTCGCCGCCCACTAAGCAAAGAGGCTGCCCTGTCCAAACAAAGACAGCCCTCGTTTGTTTCTTTCTCCCCTTTCTCTCTCTCTCTCCCTATTATCTGTACCAGGATGCTGCTGTGGTTTGCCGTGCCGTGCTGTCAGCCAAAGAGAGGACAGCTGCCACCGAGAAAACCGCTGAGACTCCTGACTACCGATGACAGGGCACACTACCCCAGCACTGTAACAGAATACAGCTGTACAAGGTTCCGATGGAGAGAGGACTCCCTCACTCACACTGAGGCCGATGTAAAACACATGTTCAGCCAACATGAGAAAGTGACTGTTACACAAATGGAGTTAAGTGGACACCACCACTGCTCCAAACAGTTCCCGGGAGCTTTGCTTAGAGCCGCTGCTGCCGCCAGAATGTTTAACATTGTTATGTCCAGTGTCAATGCAGCGAACCAGACTGTAAACTCCTTGAAACCACTGTTTACTGTCTTCCAGAAGGACTTTACCCAGACTCAGCTGTTTACAGCATTAACAACAGACATGCTGTGGGAGGTTAGCTCCTCCAATGACAGCCTAACCACGAGTAAAACCCCACCGTACATGATACCTTTAAGCCTTGTGTTAACTGTGCTGTCTTACGCCATCACCATGCCAGCTGACCTGCTACAAATACACCTGGCCAACTCTCTGGATAGCGCCTTCCTACGGCACGTAAACCCCAAACAGAGAGAAGTGAACGTGCTCCTGAACCAACTCATCAGCGAGTCAAACCAAGTCTACAGACCTAAAGACATTGTCAGTGTCAGGATGTGGAAGAGCAACACCCACACCAAAACACACATTCCAAATGTGGTGGCCTACCACAACAGCGACACACAGCTGTACCTGGCCCCAAACATGCACATGTGTACTTTAACCAAAGACATTCATTATCTCTGCCTTAGCAAACCCTTCCTCAGACACAACTCTGAAGGAATCTGCGAGCTGCAACCCTGGGTCAGCGATACACGCTGCCCTGCCGAAGCCAAGCCTCGTACACAAGTCACAGAAACGCAAGCAGAGATTGTGGGTAACAGATGGCTCGTCAACACTCCTGTGCGCTCAGCTACGCTGACCTACGACCAGCATGACACCGCCACCCGTGCCAACCTGCTGGACCAAGTACTGAAAGGTACCACCCAACACATTGACATTACTCCTGTCGACACAGCCCTCCAAGTACTGTCTCGACAGCCCATTCTGAACCAGTCATCTGCGGTCCTAGCCTGGACTGCTGCCGACACTGCACGGGGCATCTCCACTGTCAGTAGTCCCGCCCTGACTCTTGGCGTGACCTTCATCCTAAACAGGATACTCAACGGATGCAAACCTCTACAGCCAAACTCATGACAACTGTGGTTGGAGGTCTCCGATGGAATCCCCGGAAAAGGGACGCAAAGTCAAAGACAATACCGAACCTCACCAAGCTGAATCCTCAGCTTCAGGAACCACCTGTCATCATGACCCACCTGCTGCATGACCATCACGATTCACCTGTCATCTGCCCATCCTGATGATTGCCGTCCGATGATGTCCACACAGGGACTTCATCTGACGAAAGGGGGAAGTGTGTAACAGATATGCAGATCATCGATTCATGTGTTTAATTCAGATTTTCCAAATGAAACTCTTTTTGCACCAAGTGCCTGGCGCCAGCCTGGCTGGACTTAAATTATTTACGATGCCCATGCGAGCTTCAAAGAAGAAATGAAATCCCCCAACCCAAATTCCTCCAACACACTGGAGACAAAGGAAACCTTTCGTATAAGTTCCTTACTTTCATTTTATTATTAATATGTATTTTAAATATGTTTATGGATTGCATAAAATGGTTAATCCTTGTTATGTGAAGAGTATAAGTTGCTAAGCTTATACTTTAGGAAATGTCTCTCCTCACTTTAACCTTCTCAAAGAGAGCCATGTTTCTGCAACCCCCACTTTTGCAGGTTGTAAAAGTTTACCACCCCACAGGACAGGAGAGAAGCCAAATCACTGGCTTCTTTTGAACAATGCATTCTATGGAATGTATTCCTTAACTTTCTGTTTTTATGTTTTATACATGTTTTACGTATTCCCTTTTGGTACATTAGATGTTTCCCATATAAATTGGGAAACATCTGCAGTGTTATCATGTGTTAATCAAATCTTTAAATATGTGTAATTCTGCATTTGAATGTAACTTCATGTTTTGATCATATAAATATTATTTTTAGTATCTTTGTGATCGTCATGCTCTGACAGACCCATTTATCTAGAGCAAAGTAATGAAATATGTATGTAATCTGAATTACAAACTTGCTAGAATAATCCCTGGAATTTGGACAAGCCCTAGATCTCCAGGGGGGGGGGGGGGGGGTTGTCTCCACAGAGACAAAGGAACTTTTCCCTCCGCTTCAGATCGCGGTCTTTCATTGGCTGTTTACGCGAAAAAGGGGCGTGAACTATTTCAAGCTATAAGAATTGACCAAACAAGGTCCACCCTCTCTTCTTCCTCTTCTTCTCCGTCTCCGTTCTCGGACACGCTGCTCTCCAACGTTGCTTCCGCGCGGCCATAGGCCGCGCTCATAGCGCAAGCCCCCCCCTCAGCACAGGGGCTGAGAGAAAAAGCCATTTTAATGGCTCCTTTAGAAAGCTTTCGTTTTGTTCGTTTCTTTTCTTTACTAAGTTTATTCAACTATTCGCCTCTCCACGCAAGGAAGACGAATTCTGGGACATTGTTTGTTGAACCTTTCAAATACCGCGCGAGGACAGAACAAAGGACCACTTGCTCCACGCTCACGCAAAGATCCAGCGAAGCGTGCACGCGCGTCACATGGCCTCCGGCACACGCCACGCACGTTGGACATTTTTGCAAGTATCACTTTCTCTATGGAGATTTAAATGCTGCTTTAAATTGTTGCTATGATCTGATTTGTTGTTGGCTTCTAAAAGTTACTGACTATGATTTTCATACCTGAGCTCCTTATGTGATCTCATTCTCTCTCTCTCTCTCTCTCTCTCTCTCTCTCTCTCTCTCTTTTATTTGGATTCGTTATGTCTTGTATAAAGCTTACTGTTTGTAGTGTCGTACGTATATTTACTCTGTGTGATGTGTAGTTTGATGTATTACTAGTTGATTTATTAAAAACCCATATACTGACGATTGGCTTGGACTCCACCCCACTTACATTACGAGTCACTGAGATGTCTGATCTTTAGCTACAAGCTCTAAATTTAGAAACTAAATTTATCATAAGGATAGGATAATGTTTTCATGGCCAGAGAATATTTTTCCTTGAATTATAATAAGTGATAACTTTATTGGAAATTGATAGTCAATTTGGTTTGCTGGTCAAACCACTGTTTGATTTGCAGTAATTTACAGTAAGAGCTATCACAACAATTGATATGAAGAATGGAATATTGACATATTAATGAGTAAATTACAATGCCCTGTAATTATTTATTGATATAGGCAAATTGAGCTATTTTTCATAATCAA
The DNA here is from genome assembly GCF_023724105.1 of Carassius gibelio. Classification (NCBI taxonomy): domain Eukaryota; kingdom Metazoa; phylum Chordata; class Actinopteri; order Cypriniformes; family Cyprinidae; genus Carassius; species Carassius gibelio. The sequence continues at coordinate 3,654,884 of NC_068406.1, read as the reverse complement.
TCAAATTTAATGTAACTGTCATCTGAGATCTAAATTAATCATATTCCTGATTAATTATTCAAATTCCCTATATATCATTTGAGTTAATTATTCTGTAAAACTCATTGTTGCTACAACATGGTGTAATAATGTTAAAGTGCCCCGATTATGGATTTCTGAAAATTACCATTCTTGCAATTTTTTACTAAGTTCTAAGTGAATGTTAAAATCCTACAAAGTTTTAAATCTGAAAGCGCACCATATATAAAGTTGTTGTATATCAAGAGTCGACTCTGTGTCATTTAAGTAATTTGTAAAAAAAAAAAAAAAAAAAGTCCCAAGCTGTTTCTTGTCACCATGGACAAGAAACCCATAGTCACATAGTCACAAACCCACTTATTGCAAAGACATCCATGAATTCTAGAACCCCCCTCAAAAGCTGTAGCTGATTCATGTGAATAGCATCATGTCAAGAAGATGCTGTGAAATTACAGACATTACTTTTTTACTTTCTTATTACCAAAGGACAAGGCTGTGAAGAATCAGTGGTTAAAATTCATCTTTACTCTTCCTTTAATTTTTCTTACGACTGCTGCTACAATCTCAACACGTTCAATGTGGGACTCACAGTCTGGTTGTTATTGAGAGATGGATCAGTACTCATTTTATTTGGACCATCGTCCTCCTCCGAATCACAACATGTTTGTAATGATTAATAATTGTTGTTATAATAATCATTCCTGGTTTGCTTACATGGGTGTAAAACAGAACATTATTCCTGGATTTTCTGCCCTTCACCCACCAACAGATTGATTCCTCAGGTTTTGGCCTGTGACCGCCATAAAGATTCCTTAGGACCTCTGGATGCGGCAGCAGTGGGTGAAACAAAGAGGGATCACAGAGCTCTATCCAAATCCATTCATAACTATGTTCTCAAACCTTAAACTGATGCAAACTACCACACACACATTTTGTACTTATTCAGAGATTTAAGTATTCTCAGTGACAGCGACTTAGTGCAACATCTTACACAAACTCTGTTATTTGTAATATTACTAAAGGTATTATGGTTTTGGTTTGGTAAGTGAGAAATGCTCTGGTAAAACTTAAGTGACACTTTTCTAAATGTGTGTTTGGACTATGCAAATAAGTTCCACAGGAGGAAATAAGGGTGGGCCACACCGTGTGCTTGCAAGCACAATGTCAGACACTGTAATATGCTCTGGTCCCCTCCCTGCTTACCGTGGTGACGAAATGCATAGCAGATTGTCATCACTCAATGGCAGGATGTCTAAGTGGTCCCCGCAGAATAACATAGGTTTCATAGACAATTGGACAAGCTTTTGGGGCAGACCTGACCTGTTGAAAAGAGATGGTCTTCAACCCCCCTGGGGTGGTGCCACTCTTCTCTCTAGAAATATGGCACATAGTCTTAGAGTTTATACTTGACTAACTGGGGCCCAGGCCAGGAAGCAGACAAACTGGCTAAACCGACCAATTGCTAGCTGCCTCACATCACAGAGGTCAGTTAATTCTCAGCACATAGAGACTCTTTCACCTAGATATCACACTATGTGAGACTGTGTCTGTTCCCTGAACTAGAAAATAGAAAAAACGTCCAAACCAATTTAAGATTTATATTTAATTGAGGTTCAACAAACAAAAAACAGATGCAATAGGTATAAACAAATGATAAAGCTTGGCTTATTGAATATCAGATCCCTTTCTACGAAAACACTTTTTTTAAATAATTTGTAAATAATATGATCACTGATCATAATATAGATGTGCTTTGTTTAACAGAAACCTGGCTAAAACCTGATGATTACATTATTTTAAATGAGTTCACCTCCCAAGATTAGGTCGCACACCTCTGGAGCAACTAGGGGTTAAGTGTCTTGCTCAGGGACACATTGGTGTCTCACAGTGGATCCGAACCCAGGTCTCTCACACCAAAGACAGGGGTCTTATCCACCACCCCACCCCATCAACATTTATAGACATTCTGAACTCTATTGGGGTTAGACAACACCTCTCAGGACCTACTCAATGTCGAAATCATACTCTAAATTTAATACTGTCACATGGAGTTGATGTTGATGCTATTGAAATTATCCAGCCAAGTAATGATTTCTCAGATCATTATTTAGTTTTGTGCAAACTTCATATAGCCAAAATTGTAAATTCTACTTCATGTTACAAGTATGGTAGAACCATCACTTCTACCACAAAAGACTGATTTTTAAGTTATCTTCCTGATGTATCCGAATTTTTTAGCATATCCAAAACCTCAGAACAACTTGATGATGTAACAAAAACTATGGACTCTCTCTTTTCAAGCATTTTAAATATAGTTGCTCCTTTACGCTTAAGGAAGGTTAAGGAAACCAGTCTGACACCATGGTATAATGAGCATACTCGCACCCTAAAGAGAGCAGCCCGAAAAATGGATCGCAGCTGGAGGAAAACAAAACTAGAGGTATTTCCTATTGCTTAGCGGGAACGTAACTTAACCTACAGAAAAGCATTAAAAACTGCTAGATCCGATTACTTTTCTTCTCTTTTAGAAGAAAACAAACATAACCCCAGGTATTTATTCAATACAGTGGCTAAATTAACGAAAAATAAAGCCTCAACAAGTGTTGACATTTCCCAACATCACAGCAGTTATGACTTTATGAACTACTTTACTTCTAAAATCGTTATTATTAGAGAAAAATTGTAACCATGCAGCCGTCAGCTACAGTATCACATCAGACAGTGCACTATAGACCCCCTGAGGAACAGTTCCACTCATTCTCTACTATAGGAGAGGAAGAATTGTATAAACTTGTTAAATGTATGTTAGACCCTATACCATCTAAGCTCCTAAATGAGGTGCTTCCAGAAGTCATAGATCCTCTTCTAACTATTATTAATTCCTCATTGTCATTAAGATATGTCCCAAAACCTTCAAACTGGCTGTTATTAAGCCTCTCATCAAAAAACCACAACTTCACCCCAAAGAACTAGTTAATTATAGACCGATCTCGAATCTCCCTTTTCTGTCCACGATACTAGAAAAGTTAGTATCCTAACAATTATATTCCTTCTCAGAGAAAAATGGTATCTGTGAGGATTTCCAGTCAGGATTTAGACCGTATCATAATACTGAGACTGCTCTCCTTAGAGTTACAAATGACCTGCTCTTATCATCTGATCGTGGTTGTATCTCTATTAGTTCTATTGGATCTTAGTGCTGCGTTTGGCACTATTGACCACAACATTCTTTTGCATAGACTTGAACACTTTGTTGGCATTAGCATGGTTTAAATCATACTTATATGACCGCCATCAATTCGTAGCAGTGAATGAAGAGGTGTCATGTTGATCACAAGTGCAGTATGGAGCACCTCAATGCTCAGTACTAGGGTCGCTACTCTTCACGCTTTATATTTTACCCTTGGGAGATATCATCAGGAAACATGATGTTAGCTTTCACTGTAATGCTGATGATATTCAGCGCTATATTTTTTCACGGCCCGGTGAAACACACTCTCAGAGATGGACATTTCCAAACTTATCCTTTCCAATCATCCTACTACTTGTCCACTCGATCCTATCCCCACTCACCTCCTTCAAGCCATTTCTTCTTCAAGTCTTACCTTCACTTACTCACATTTTCAACACGTCTCTTCACTCTGGTACATTTCCCTCAGCATTTAAGCAGGCTCGGGTAAGCACACTGCTTAAAAAACCATCTCTAAATCCAGCACTTTTAGAAAACTACAGACCGGTATACCTTCTTCCATTCATTGCAAAGACATTTGAGAGAGTTGCATTCAACCAACTCTCTATAATTCTTGTACAGAACAACCTCCTGGACATCAAGCTTGCTTCAAAAACAGCCACTCAACTGAGACTGACCTGCTCTAGGTTACTGAAGCCTTGCGACTGGCAAGAGCAGCTTCCAAATCCTCAGTACTCATCTTTCTGGATCTGTCTGCTGCTTTTGACACAGTTAATCAGCAGATTCTCCTGTCCAAGGCAAGGCAAGGCAAGTTTATTAAGTTAGCACATTTTGTACACAATGGCAATTCAAAGTGCTTTACATACAAGAAAGTAAAATAATCCTGAAGAAAAATAAAAACAAAAATAAAAACAAGCAATTTTAAAACTTTGGAAATTATTTAAAAATTGATTTGTTTAAAATTAATTTACATAAAATACAATGAATACGTAAAATACGGTGCAATCAGTTTGGACATCGCACAGTGCTCATTCAATAGATGCACAGCTAAACAGATGAGTTTTCAGTCTAGATTTAAATGTGACTAATGTGTTAGCACATCTGATCTCTTCTGGAAGCTGATTCCAACTGTGGGCGGCATAGTAACTAAAGGCGGACTCCTCTTGTTTTGTGTGAACCCTTGCTATTTCTAACTGACTCGATCCTAATGATCTGTTGGATCCTAATGATCTAGTGGTCAGTTACGTTTATATTCAGTGAACATATCTGCAATATTTTTTGGTCCTAGGTCATTGAGTGATTTATAAATGAGGAAAAGTACTTTAAAATCAATCCTAAATGTAACTGGAAGCCAGTGTAAGGACCTGAGGACTGGTGTGATATGCTCAGATTTTCTGTTTCTTCTCAGAATCCTGGCAGCAGCATTCTGGATGAACTGCAGCTGTCTAATGGTGTTCTTGGGAAGGCCAGTGAGGAGACCATTACAATAGTCCACCCTGCTGGTGATAAAGGCATGAACAAGTTTCTCCAAGTCTTGTCTGGAAACAAAACATCTAATTCTTGCAGTGTTTTTTAAATGATAATATGCTGATTTAGTTACTGCTTTGACATGACTACTGAGACTAAGGTCTGTCTCCAGAATCACACCAAGATTCCTGACTTGATTTTTAGTTGTTTGACCCCTAGAGTCAAAGTTTGCATTCACCTTGAAAATTTCTGGCACATCCAACTAGTAAATGTAATATAATGTAGTCATTTGGAGATAAGGCTAGATAAATCTGGGTATCATCAGCATAGCTGTGATAGGCAATTTGGTTCCTTCTCATTATTTGACATAGTGGGAGCATATACAGGCTAAACAAGAGCGTTGCAAGAATTGAGCCTTGTGGGACTCTGCATGTCATGGACTTATGCTCTCCTAGACATAATAGCCTCTCCCTTCTAAGTATGACCTGAACCATTTGAGTACCATCCCAGAAAGCCCGACCCAGTTTTCCAGTCTCTCTAGTAGTATGTTATGATCGACAGTGTCAAACGCAAACGCAGCACTGAGATCAGAATCAGAGTCAGAATTTAGGCAAATATAATTTATTATATCAATGAGTACTGTCTCTGTGCTGTGATGCAGTTGGAAACCAGATTGAAAATTGTCCAGGTATCCATTTGAGTTTAAGTATTTGTTCAGCTGATTAAAATCTACCTTTTCTATAATTTTGCCTATAAAAGGAAGATTAGAAATTGGTCTATAATTGCTCAAAATGGTGTTATCAAGATTGCTCTTTTTCAGGAGGGGCTTAGCAACTGCAGTTTTCAGGGAGTTTGGAGATGTCCCAGAAAGAAGTGAGGCGTTCACCACTTCTAAGAGATGTGCTTCTAAACAGTTAAGCACACTTTTGAAAAAAGATGTGGGAAGTGTGTCAAGATAGCAGGTTGATGATTTTAGGTGTTGCACTATTTCTTCCAACATTTTTGACATCTTTTTGAAATTGTGGCCAAATCTCTCTGTGTCATGATTTTGCCCTCCTGTCCTTGATTTTCTCTAGTCTTGAGGCAGGATCATGACAGGCCCGTGTTTTGTGTGTAAGCACATGGCCTTGTCTTTGGGTCATGTGCTTGTGTTGTCTCGTTCCTTTGCCCCACCCCTTTGTTATCCTTGTTTTGTCATTATTGCTTTACCTGTGTCACCTGTTATGTTATCATTAGTCTTCCTATTTCAGTCCCCTTGTGTTCGCTGTCTGATATGGTTCATTGTTACACTTTTTCAAACATTGAGAGACCTGTGGATTGTATTTCTTTCGTGTGATTACCAAAGTGAAGAGTATTTTTGTTTTACTGTTTGTTTCTATTCTAGTTTAAGTCTTAAGTTATTCGTCTATTTCCCAGTCATTGTTTTCCCCGTTTTGTCATTAATAAACCTTGTGTTTAGTGCATTCTGTCTGCGCTTGAGTTCATCCCTGCACCGTCTTGACAGAATGAACCGCCAAAGAATGAACCCAGCAGACAGGAGGTCCCGGGAGGAGCCGCAGGTCTCCCCCTCGAGGTCCCCACCTTCTGCCAAGCTGCCAGTGATCTCGGAGGGTCGTGTCCTAACCGTAGCAACACTGGGGGACCAGGCTCATCCCTCCTTGAATCCCGCACCTATCTTCTGCACCTATCAGTATCTGACGGAAACGAGGGAGACGGTTCTCATGGGAGTCTGCCTCGAAATCCTCCACGACGGAGTCAACCCTGCCTGAGACTGTCCTTCAACTACCAGTCGCGGCTCCTGCTGAACTTCCCCAACCCGGTCACAGCTCTGGCTATTGCCTCTGCTCCGTGGCCAATGAGAAAGAGGAGGAAGAAGGGTGCTTTCTGTCCTCTGTCCCTGTCTCCCCCTGAGTCCACGATAGCTCCAACCCGCCGCTATAACTGAGAGTGCTGTTCCTGAGCCTACTGCTGTAAGCGTGGTTCCAGAGGCTGCTGCAGAGAAAGCTGTTCCGAAGACTGAGGTGGAGAATGTTGTTCCTGAAATTACCGCAGTCTGCAGTTGTGAGTGCTGAGGAGAGAGCAGTGGCCGATTCTGCTGCTGAAACAGTGTTGCAGTCTGTTTCGGCTCGTCAGGTGATGCCTGTCGTCATTGCTGCCAAGACCCTGATGGAGTATTTGGCATGTCTCGTCAAGATCCTAGAAGTCCCTGTCAGTCCTGTCTTGTCCCCAGACCCCATGCCTAGAGCTGCAGTGAGCGCTGATCCCAGGCCAGCTGCAGAGAGCTCTGTTCCAGAGTCAGCTTCTGAGTCAGCCGCTCCAGAATCAGAGATGATGAGTGTCGTTTCGGCTTGGGGAGGCATTGATTCCGGGTCTGTTTCTGCGAGCCCAGCACTTTTTTTTTCTGTCACGGTAAAACCCCGGACTGTTTCTCCCAAGCTCTCTTCCCACTCTATGCCAACCAAACCTGCCCGGACTCCTCGTCCTCAGCCATCGTCCCATCAAGCTAAGACCTCCACTCCACCCATCCTCCATGGACTTCCCCCCATGAACTTTGCTATTTCTGATGTCACCCAAACCCTGTTGTTGTGTATTCTTGTTTATCTTTATTGTTATTTGTCAGGTTTTGTTGGTTTGTGTATGTATCTCAGTCACTCCTGTCCCACGTTTGATGTCCCCTTGAGGAGCATCTGGAAGCCACTCCTTAAGGAAGGGGTTTTGTCATGATTCTGCCCTCCTGTCCTTGATTTTCTCTAGTCTTGAGGCAGGATCATGACAGGCCCATGTTTTGTGTACAAGCACATGGCCTTTTTTTTGGGTAATGCGCTTGTGTTGTCTCGTTCTCTTGCCCCGCCCCCTTGTTATCCTAGTTTTTTCATTATTGCTTTATCTGTGTCACCTGTTATGTTATCATTAGTCTCCCTATTTCAATCCCCTTGTGTTCGCTGTCTGGTGCAGTTCATTGTTACACTTTGTCAAACATTGAGAGACCTGTGGATTGTATTTCTGTCGTGTGATTACCAAAGAGAAGAGTCTTTTTGTTTTACTGTTTGTTTCTAGTCTAGTCTAAGTCTTCCTCTATTCCCCAGTCATTATTTTCCCCCTGGTGGGTGGTTTTCCCCATTTTGTCATTTAATAAACCTTGTGTGTGGTGCATTCTGTCTGCGTTTGAGTTCATCCCCGTACCCACGTGACAGTCTGACCTCTGCATTGCTTGAGCATGTGCCAATCGCCTTCCTGATATTGATTTTCTCAGAAAAGAATGACGGAATCTCGTTGCATTTGCTGTCTGAGATCATTTCACTGGGAATCTGACTTGGGGGGTTTATCAGTCTCTCAACAGTGGCAAAAAGAGTATGAGTGTTGTTTTAAGTTACTGTTTATAAGGTTTGAGAAGAAAGTATGTCTAGCTGTAGCTAGTGTCACATTAAAAGCATGAAGGCTGTCTTTATAGATGCTATAGTGAATTTCAAGTTTCGTCTTCTGTAGGGCTGGGACAACGCGTCGAGGTCATCGATGACGTCGACGCAAAATATGCGTATCGATTCGTCGACCTGTTTTTATTTCTCTAAAAAACGTTTGCAAAACGCTTACCTTATGTGCGCTGAATATAAGCGATGGCCGGATCAACATTCTGTCCAACGTTATATAACCAATCCAGGGGTTTTTCTGCATTGATCTTTTTTTTTTTTTTTGGCGGCTGTCAAAGCCTTCTCTCTGAGAAAGAGAGAGCACCGGCTGCGCGCACTCACAGTCTTCAAACAACACGAGCGCTTCTTGCTCTCTCTCTCCCTTGTGCATATTAATCAAAATCATTAAACACTATACAAATGGGCGAAACACCAAAGTTTCACACGCGCTCGCTCACTCACAGTCTTCAAACTACACGAGCGCTGTCTTGCTCTGTCTCTCTCTCCCTTTTGCATATTAACCAAAATCATTAGACACGATAGAAAAAGGGCGGAACGCCAAAGTGTCACGTGGAGCATTCGGATATTTTTTTTTTTCTCCATGACAGGCTGCTGGCTCCCACTGTTAGTTTTATTATTATTTTTATTTTTTTTGAAAAGGCACTCTGTATTAGCTTAAAGCCCTCAAGTTTACATTGGTTACTATATTCTTTCAATTGCTCTAAACAAGTATTTTGGGTGAACTTTTTTATTGAATGCTAGACATCAAGTTGTTGTTATTTTCATCTGAAAGAAGAACTTTTTTTTTCAGTAAGCTAGGCCCTATGTGTTCAGTAAGCTTGTTTCAGTAAATTATGTGTTTTCAAGGCTTCAAGGTTTTATTGAATGCTATCTCTCTATCAATCAATCAATCACCTTTATTTATATAGTGCTTTAAACAAAATACATTGCGCCAAAGCACTGAACAACATTCATTTGGAAAACAGTGTCTCAATAATGCAAAATGATAGTTAAAGGCAGTTCATCATTGAATTCAGTGATGTCATCTCTGTTCAGTTGAAATAGTGTCTGTTTTTATTTGCAATCAAGTCAATGATATCGCTGTAGATGAAGTGACCCCAACTAAGCAAGTCAGAGGCGACAGCGGCAAGGAACCGAAACTCCATCGGTGACAGAATGGAGAAAAAAACCTTGGGAGAAACCAGGCTCAGTTGGGGGGCCAGTTCTCCTCTGACCAGACGAAAACAGTAGTTCAATTCCAGGCTGCAGCAAAGTCAGATTGTGCAGAAGAATCATCTGTTTCCTGTGGTCTTGTCCTGGTGCTCCTCTGAGACAAGGTCTTTACAGGGGATCTGTATCTGGGGCTCTAGTTGTCCTGGTCTCCGCTGTCTTTCAGGGCAGTAGAGGTCCTTTCTAGGTGCTGATCCACCATCTGGTCTGGATACGTACTGGATCCGGGTGACTGCAGTGACCCTCTGATCTGGACACAGACTGGATCTGGTGGCCACGGTGACCTCGGAACAAGAGAGAAACAGACAAATATTGGCGTAGATGCCATTCTTCTAATGATGTAGAAAGTACGGTGTTATGTGAAGTGTTCCGGTTCCAGTTTACCTAATTAATGCAGCCTAAAAATCCTTTAACGGATTTGGATATTAAAAGCATATTAGTATGTTATGTGTATGCCAGGTTAAAGAGATGGGTCTTTAATCTAGATCTAAACTGCAAGAGTGTGTCTGCCTCCCGAACAATGTTAGGTAGGTTATTCCAGAGTTTAGGCGCCAAATAGGAAAAGGATCTGCCGCCCGCAGTTGATTTTGATATTCTAGGTATTATCAAATTGCCTGAGTTTTGAGAACGTAGCGGACGTAGAGGAGTATAATGTAAAAGGAGCTCATTCAAATACTGAGGTGCTAAACCATTCAGGGCTTTATAAGTAATAAGCAATATTTTAAAATCTATACGATGTTTGATAGGGAGCCAGTGCAGTGTGGACAGGACCGGGCTAATATGGTCATACTTCCTGGTTCTAGTAAGAACTCTTGCTGCTGCATTTTGGACTAGCTGTAGTTTGTTTACCAAGCGTGCAGAACAACCACCCAATAAAGCATTACAATAGTCTAACCTTGAAGTCATAAATGCATGGATTAACATTTCTGCATTTGACATTGAGAGCATAGGCCGTAATCTAGATATATTTTTGAGATGGAAAAATGCAGTTTTACAAATGCTAGAAACGTGGCTTTCTAAGGAAAGTTTGCGATCAAGTAGCACACCTAGGTTCCTAACTGATGACGAAGAATTGACAGAGCAACCATCAAGTCTTAGACAGTGTTCTAGGTTATTACAAGTAGAGTTTTTAGGCCCTATGATTAACACCTCTGTTTTTTCTGAATTTAGCAGTAAGAAATTACTCGTCATCCAATTTTTTATATCGACTATGCATTCCATTAGTTTTTCAAATTGGTGTGTTTCACCGGGCTGCGAGGAAATATAGAGCTGCGTATCATCAGCATAACAGTGAAAGCTAACACCATGTTTCCTGATGATATCTCCCAAGGGTAACATATAAAGCGTGAAGAGAAGCGGCCCTAGAACTGAGCCTTGAGGTACTCCATACTGCACTTGTGATCGATATGATACATCTTCATTCACTGCTACGAACTGATGGCGGTCATATAAGTACGATTTAAACCATGCTAATGCACTTCCACTGATGCCAACAAAGTGTTCAAGTCTATTCAAAAGAATGTTGTGGTCAATTGTGTCAAACGCAGCACTAAGATCCAATAAAACTAATAGAGAGATACACCCACGATCAGATGATAAGAGCAGATCATTTGTAACTCTAAGGAGAGCAGTTTCAGTACTATGATACGGTCTAAATCCTGACTGGAAATCCTCACATATACCATTTTTCTCTAAGAAGGAATATAATTGTGAGGATACCACCTTTTCTAGTATCTTGGACAGAAAAGGGAGATTCGAGATTGGTCTATAATTAACTAGTTCTCTGGGGTCAAGTTGTGGCTTTTTTATGAGAGGCTTAATAACAGCCAGTTTAAAGGTTTTGGGGACATATCCTAATGACAATGAGGAATTAATAATAGTCAGAAGAGGACCTATGACTTCTGGAAGCACCTCTTTTAAGAGCTTAGATGGCATACGGTCTAACATACATGTTGTAAGTTTAGATGATTTAACAAGTTTATACAATTCTTCCTCTCCTATAGTAGAGAATGAGTGGAACTGTTCCTCAGGGGGTCTATAGTGCACTGACTTTGATACTGTAGCTGACGGCTGAATGGTTGCAATTTTATCTCTAATAGTATCGATTTTAGAAGTAAAGTAGTTCATAAAGTCATTACTGCTGTGGTGTTGGGAAATGTCAACACTTGTTGAGGCTTTATTTTTCGTTAATTTAGCCACTGTATTGAATAAATACCTGGGGTTATGTTTGTTTTCTTCTAAAAGAGAAGAAAAGTAATCAGATCTAGCAGTTTTTAATGCTTTTCTGTAGGATATGCTACTTTCCCGCCAAGCAATACGAAATACCTCTAGTTTTGTTTTCCTCCAGCTGCGCTCCATTTTTCGGGCTGCTCTCTTTAGGGTGCGAGTATGCTCATTATACCATGGTGTCAAACTGTTTTCCTTAACCTTTCTTAAGCGTAAAGGAGCAACTGTATTTAAAGTGCTAGAAAAGAGAGAGTCCATAGTTTCTGTTACATCATCAAGTTGTTCTGAGGATTTGGATATGCTAAGGAATTCGGATACATCAGGAAGATAACTTAAAAAGCAGTCTTTTGTGGTAGAAGTGATGGTTCTTCGATACTTGTAACAAGAAGTAGAATTTACAATTTTGGCTATATGAAGTTTACACAGAACTAAATAATGATCTGAGATATCATCACTTGGCTGAATAATTTCAACACTATCAACATCAATTCTATGTGACAGTATTAAATCTAGAGTATGATTTCGACAATGAGTAGGTCCTGAAACGTGTTGTCTAACACCAATAGAGTTCAGAATGTCTATAAATGCTGATCCCAATGCATCTTTTTCATTATCGACATGGATATTAAAATCACCAACTATTAAGACTTTATCTGCAGCCAGAACTAACTCGGATGTAAAATCACCAAACTCTTTAATAAAGTCTGTATGGTGCCCTGGTGGCCTGTATACAGTAGCCAGTACAAACATAACAGGGGATTTATCATTAACATTGGTTTCTCTGGATAATGTTATATGAAGCACCATTACTTCAAACGAGTTATACTTGAAGCCTGCCCTCTGAGAAATCCTGAAAACGTTATTATAAATTGAAGCAACTCCTCCCCCTTTGCCTTTTAGACGCGGCTCGTGTTTATAACAATAATCTTGGGGGGTGGACTCATTTAAAATAATGTAATCATCAGGTTTTAGCCAGGTTTCTGTCAAACAGAGCACATCTATATTATGATCAGTTATCATATTATTTACAAAAAGTGTTTTTGTAGAAATGGATCTGATATTCAATAAGCCAATCTTTATCATTTGTTTATCCATATTGCATTTGTTTTTTATTTGTTGAACCTCAATTAAATTGTTAACCTTAACTTGGTTTGGACGTTTTTTTGTATTTTCTAGTTCGTGGAACAGACACAGTCTCTATAGTGTGATATCTAGGTGAAAGAGTCTCTATGTGCTGAGAATTAACTGACCTCTGTGACGGGAGGCAGCTAGCAGACGGTCGGTTTAGCCAGTCTGTCTGCTTCCTGACCTGGGCCCCAGTTAGTCAAGTATAAACACTAAGACTATTTGCCATATTTCTAGACAGAAGAGTGGCGCCACCCCAGGAGGGATGAAGACCATCTCTTTTCAACAGGTCAGGTCTGCCCCAAAAGCTCGTCCAATTGTCTATATAACCTATGTTATTCTGTGGGCTCCACTTAGACATCCAGCCATTGAGTGATGACAATCTGCTATGCATCTCATCACCACGGTAAGCAGGGAGGGGACCAGAGCATATTACAGTGTCTGACATCGTGCTTGCAAGTTCACACACCTCTTTAAAGTTATTTTTAGTGATCTCAGACTGGCGAAGTCGAACATCATTAGCGCCGGCATGAATAACAATCTTACTGTATTTAAGTTTAGCATTAGCCAGCACTTTTAAATTTGCCAAGATGTCAGGCGCTCTGGCTCCCGGTAAAAATTTGACTATGGTGGCTGGTGTCTCTATATTCACGTTCCGTACAATAGAATCGCCAATAACTAGAGCACTTTCATCAGGTTTCTCAGTGGGTGCATCACTGAGTGGGGAGAACCTGTTTAATGTTTGGATTGGAACAGAAGAGCGGTGTTTTGACCCACGACTACGCTGCCTCACCGTCACCCAGTTGCCCTGCTGCAGGGGCTCTGCTGGAACCGGACAATGTACAGGATTCCCTGAGCTAGACGCATCCAAAGCCGTATCTAGAGCCCTAGCATTCTTACTGTCCTCAATTAAAGTTTGGATAACTATTTCCCTGCATTTATCACATGTGAATCCCTCATCAGCGACAGAGATAGATAAACTGTACATGTGGCAAGAGGTGCAAATAACAATTGTAGGAGAAGCCATTACTCACCGTGCTTGATGAAATATTCTTACTGCGGTTGTTTGATGAACTTGTGGAAAACTGCAGCGTGAGAGAGGAGAGGAGAGGAGAAAAGAAAACGCTAATGACAAGCTAACGAGTGCTAACGCTTTGCAGGTGTACTGCAGTCACGGAAAAGTGAACGATCAAAGTTAATCTGATAAGATTGATCGGTAATATCAGAAATATGGTGTGAATTAAGTTATATTTTACAATTTAAAAAACAAACAAACAGACAGTGATTGTAAGAAAGATTATAGAGAAAAAATATAAAATAAAAACAGCTACATGGAGCTGTGATTAGCTATAGAAGGCCAACAGGAAGTAGAGAAAACACTGTCCAACAGCGACACCAACAGACCAACAGGCGATACCCCTGTTGGTATCTACAAGTGCAAAGTAATGCATTCTTAGTCAGTCTTTTATTTTGTAATTTTAAGAGCAATAAACATATATTGCAATGTTAAGGAATTCATGTTTTTTTCATTCAGATATGTAAATCAACATGTATAAATTGTTAGTAGTCAATTAATGGGGAGATAATCGAAATCGAATCAGTCTGGAAAAATTAATCGTTAGATTAATCGATGCATCGAAAAAATAATCCCTAGATTAATCGTTTAAAAAAATAATTCTTTATCCCAGCCCTAGCCTTCTGCCACATCTGCTCGGCTTTTCTGCATTGTCTTTTCATAGTCTGAACTGCTGTTGATCTTCTCCAAACTGATTTCTGTTTTCTTACTGACTATTATTGGAGCAATAACCCTCTTAACTTTTGAGTTAAAGGAATCAGGGAGAATATCAACGGAGTCTGCAGAAATGCTTTGTGTTAAAGCTATAGCCTCCATAAACCGTACACTATTGTTTTCGTTAATACATCTTTTGACAGAGACAGATCTAGATTCAGTGGTAGCAGAGATCAATATATCAAAGAAAATGCAGAAGTGATCAGATAGTGCTATGTCCTTAATAACAATGGATAAAATGTTTAGACCCCTACTGATGATTTAAACTATAGTGTGTCCACCTTTGTGTGTGGGTCTATTCACATGCTGAATCAGGTCGAAAGTGTTTAGAACCGTTATCATTTCTTTTGTATTTTTGTTTTCTGCATTATCTATGTAAATATAAAAATTTCCTGTAATAGCAAAACAGTCAAACTGAGCAAATCATTGATAACATTTCTGTGACCAAGAGGCCTGTAAATATTGATAAACAAAATGTGTGGTGCACCATTCAACACAATCCCTACATATTCAAAATCAAGTACTGACCAAATGTGTAACATGGAGTCGGAGACGGCCGGATCCATATGCAGTAGTTTATTAAAGAGAATAGTCAGACAGGCAGAATTCAGGTTACAGCGTTAGGTGTATCAAGGGATATCCAGAATTAATAACAATAAAAAGCAGAGGTCGGGGAAGGCAGCAGAGAATCACAGTTAGTATAAACAATCCAAGATCAGACAAGGAATGAACAAACATTGGGAAAACGCTCGGAAATGCCAGACAGAACTAAACAAGACTTTGCATTTATTGAGAGTCCAAACACAGTTTAAATAGTGGAAAGGTAATGTGGAACACCTGGTGGTTATTAGTCAAGTCAAGTCATCTTTATTTATATAGCGATTTAAACAAAATACATTGCGTCAAAGCAACTGAACAACATTCATTAGGAAAACAGTGTGTCAATAATGCAAAATGATAGTTAAAGGCAGTTCATTATTGTATTCAGTGATGTCATCTCTGTTCAGTTAAATAGTGTCTGTGCATTTATTTGCAATCAAGTCAACGATATCGCTGTAGATGAAGTGACCCCAACTAAGCAAGCCAGAGGCGACAGCGGCAAGGAACCGAAACTCCATCGGTAAGAGAAAGGAGAGA
Source organism: Carassius gibelio (assembly GCF_023724105.1). Classification (NCBI taxonomy): domain Eukaryota; kingdom Metazoa; phylum Chordata; class Actinopteri; order Cypriniformes; family Cyprinidae; genus Carassius; species Carassius gibelio. The sequence goes on along the minus strand of NC_068406.1, from coordinate 3,639,295 downwards.
AAAAACCTTGGGAGAAACCAGGCTCAGTTGGGGGGCCAGTTCTCCTCTGACCAGACAAAACCAGTAGTTCAATTCCAGGCTGCAGCAAAGCCAGACTGTGCAAAAGAATCATCTGTTTCCTGTGGTCTTGTCCTGGTGTTCCTCTGAGACAAGGTCTTTACAGGGGATCTGTATCTGGGGCTCTAGTTGTCCTGGTCTCCGCTGTCTTTCAGGGGAGTAGAGGTCCTTTCTAGGTGCTGATCCACCATCTGGTCTGGATATGTACTGGATCTGATGGCTACGGTGACCTCGGAATAAGAGAGAGAGACAGACAAATATTAGCATATTTTTCTAATGATTTAGCAAGAACATAGGGTGTTATGGGAAGTGTCACCGGTTCCGTTTTACCTAATTAATGCAGCCTAAAAATCCTTTAACGGATTTGAGTATTAAAAACATATTAGTATGTTATGTGTAAACCAGGTTAAAGAGATGGGTCTTTAATCTAGATTTAAACTGCAAGAGTGTGTCTGCCTCCCGAACAATGTTAGGTAGGTTATTCCAGAGTTTAGGCTCCAAATAGGAAAAGGATCTGCCGCCCGCAGTTGATTTTGATATTCTAGGTATTATCAAATTACCTGAGTTTTGAGAACATAGTGGACGTACAGGATTATAATGTAAAAGGAGCTCTTTCAAATACTGAGGTGGAAAACCATTCAGGGCTTTATAAGTAATAAGCAATATTTTAAAATCTATATGTTGTTTCATAGGGAGCTAGTGCAGTGTTGACAGGACCGGGCTAATATGGTCATACTTCCTGTTTCTAGTAAGAACTCTACTGCTGCTGCATTTTGGACTAGCTGTAGTTTGTTTACTAAGCGTGCAGAACAACCACCCAATAAAGCATTACAATAATCTAACCTTGAGGTAAAAAATGCATGGATTAACATTTCTGCATTTGACATTGAGAACATAGGCCGTGTAACAGAAATGAGTAGAACCATACAAATTAAAGAGTCTATCAAAGCTGAGTGTTGAAACACGAGCCGAATTCCTCAGGAAGTCATAAAACATTCTGTGCCACAAGTCCCAAGCAAGATGAGCAACCAACTTGTTAACACAACAGCTTTCAACATTAACACCACTAGAACAATTATTGACAATTTTAATTCGCAGAAGAGATTGTCAAATGTGTTGTTCGTAATTGAATTGCAACGCTGGACATCACATGGAAACCCATGAGTTAAACACTTCCATTGACAGAGCGAGAGCGTCGCGAAAAGTCACAAAAGGAGTGTATTTTTGGTTGCCAGGGCAAGACAACCCTGCACAGATTACCAAAAAAAAAAAAAAACTGCATTAAGGGACCAGTGGATGGAGTTTATTTTTATTTTTACATGGAGATTTATTTTTTTGCTGCTGCTGCTCTCGTTCAGTTTCAGCCTCTGGATCTGATTCTGGATCATAAATATACGCTGAATCTGACTGTTAGCCATGGTTTGTTTTGGATGATGGTTTTTTCCTCAAGGTAATGTCACAGCTTCCAAACACTTTCAAGCCTACTCCGCCCACACGTCACGCCTCCAGCGGCTCGTGTTTTTCCGGGATAAATCGGTACTGACTATCTTTCTCTTATGAATATAATAAAACTAAAGACTTTTTGGAGTTATGAAGGATGCAGTACTACTCTATAGGTACTCAAGATTAACAGGATATTGAGTGAAAACGAGCATTTCACCCCCCCTTTAATAACTATGGCATAGCTTAACAATTCATAATTGAGTTTGGTATGTGTGTGATCGAATCTCCTTGCTTGAAATAGCCCTGACAATCATTTATTTGTCACATGTATCATATTCGTGTTAAAGGAATCATGTCCAAAATTATGCCCTGCAAGAGCAGGAAAATTCGGACCACATGCTTGGTAAGATAAACAAATGATTTATGATACCCCGAGCCAAGACAATATCTGATTGGTCAAGACAACATTTGAGGTGTGGCCAACAGACCAGTTTAAATACTTAGGACACAATAAAATCTTTGCTTTTAGTCTCTAGCTATGCTGCTGCTATTAGCCATGTCTGATTTTAGTTCTAGCCTTGCTTGTGCTATCAGTCATGCCTGCTCTTAGCTTTTAGTCTCTAGCTATGCTGCTGCTATTAGCCATGTCTGCTTTTAGTTCTAGCCTTGCTTGTGCTAGTCATGCCTGCTCTTAGCTTTTAGTCTCTAGCTATGTTGCTGCTATTAGCCATGTCTGCTTTTAGTTCTAGCCTTGCTTGTGCTATCAGTCATGCCTGCTCTTAGCTTTTAGCTTGTAGCTTTGCTACCTAGCTTTAGCTTCTCTAGCCATGCTGTTTAGTCATCACTGTTTGAGCGCGGTTCCAGCGTGCTTCGGCCTGCAAGCCTGCTGCTACTTATCCACGATAAAAAGGAACACAACCTTGTTTCGTCAAACTTTATTTCTTTTCTTTTCCGTTTGAGAGTTTCGTGTTCTGAGTAAAGTTTTGTAACGTCGAGTCTCCTACGCCTGACCTCGGATGCCCATTCAACTTCAACCAGCGCACACGACTCTGCACTTTCAGCCAACGCCCAACAACAACGGGCTTCCCAAGACGTCACTTCAGCGACTGAACTTCCAGCCAATCAACGACCTCGGGATAGCCCTTTCGCCGAGACTCCTTTTTCACAGGAGACGCAAGTAACTTTACCTCCAGACTCTGACCTTTACTGGTGTATCTAATATAATTTTAACCTCATTGAGGAACTCAATGCGAAGGCTAATTACGTGATTGATGGTTGTTCATGTCTATGCAATTTAACGTATTGCTGTAAACTTGGGATTCCATATTTCCATTCTCTTAAACTCATCTTTCCCTAACTTTCGATCTTCCTGCAACTTTTATGAATGTGTGAGTGCATGCATTTATGTGTTAGATTAGTTTATATGTCTTAGATTTATCTAATAAAGCCTTATTCAAATTGAAAATTGACGTGTGTGTGTGTGTGATGCGTGATGTAAGCAGCGCGCGTCCCCTCAAATGAATGAAAGCAGCCAGAGGAGACTGTATAACTCGAGTCCGTCTCTTTATTGTTAACAGCAGTAAGTGAACTTAAAAGTAAACATCTGAGATCGCACAATAAGGTAGAAATTGAGTGTGTTCCTCATTTTTGTAATGCCTTGTTTATAGCTGATTTAATTTCACTGCGTGTTCCAGTGTCTCAAAAGCTATCTCAGTCACTGTTTGCTGAACGGAGCTAAACTGTTAGTGTTCTAAAGGGATATAAATCGGTGAATAAAGAATCGTTTTGAGCGTGTTCCTCAATCTATTTATCAGAGCCTCCGTATTCATATTTCATATAGTTTGATTGCCAGTGCGTGTTCCACTGCCGAATCAAATTTGATATTTGACTCCCCTAAGTTAACGTTAAACATTAGAGAACAATGTTTACCCGTTTGTATCCGTTCACAAAGTGAATGCAATCTCGCGTAACACTGCGTGTGCCCGAGAGTTATTTGAATGGGAGTGTTTTAAAAGCTTGATCAAGTAAATTTTAACTGTGTACCAACAGCGAAGGAAAACTTTTGTGTTTGTGTCCAGTGAAACTGGCACCGAGATTCAGATCGCCATCACTGTGTTGTTCCCTTAACTACAGCGGGAAGCTGCTATTTGAATTAAGATAAATATAACTCTATACGAACTGACCCTTACGAAAATTAACCATGGATTTACTACAAATAAAACCAAAAAACCATGGTTACTGTAGTTAAATCATGGTAACCACAAATTAACCATGGTTTTGCTATATTAACCATAGTTTAACCATGGTATTTGTAGTAAATCTGTGGTTTTACAAATGGCAGTCAATACGCCAAAAAAACATGGGTTACTACAGTTTTACTATAATAAAACCATGGTTATTTTTCGTAAGGGGAGAGTTTAAGTGCCACATCGCAAAACCAACTGAAGGCGGTGTTGTTATTTGTACAGTGTTGAAAGGAGTTACATGACATGAATTTCATGTAACATGCTTAACTGTATTTGCAACAATGCAACGATTCATGTGCTAACGTTAATCCTCTAGAATGTGTTTTGGTTGCCATAGTGACGACCATGACCCGGAAGCCTTAACGTACTTCCGGAGCAACTCTGAACTGTGCACGCGCAGCGCACTAGTGTAAACAAACTACACAGTGTTGCTAAGCTAACAAAACCGTTGCATTTACATTGAAGTCTATGCTAAAGCCACTAGTCTCAAAGATTAGCCGTTAGCATCACAATCCACTGGATGAATAGTGTGTGTTTGGGCGACGCTGACGTGATTTAACCCTTTAAACATATTTAACACTTGTTAGTCTCTTTCTCCTTTATTGCTCTCTTTTCTCACTATACCACTTATTTTCATTTTACTAGAAAGGGAAATACTAACTCACAATTATTAACTGTGACAAAATTGAAATTTAATTGAAACATTAGGAGACATTGTTATCCCTCACTACGAGTTCAAATAAATTAGAAAGACAACTCTCTTTCACTTAAAGTTTATTTTGTTTGATTAGTTGGGCATCAACTAACACAACGCTCTCCTTGTAGTTGAGATAACCGCTACTGAGACTTACCATCTCCGTCCTCACTCTCCTTTACTTTCCTCTTCTGTTTTTACATTTGTAGGACATGTAAGAACCATCAATCAATTCTAAGTGAATTAAATACACAATCGTGCCAAAGACGACGAATCATCCTTATGAATTTTGATTGTAATCAAACCTCTCCCTTGTTCTTCCTAACCTCTCTACATTTGAAACCACAATCCAAGTTTTAGCATCTCATCCAACGTTGAGATCAATTTAATAGAGATACGTGTTGAGCAACTGTCGCCTTCGCAGACTCCCTGATGAGCGGTCCAACTGTAAGCTGTACGGTGTCAATCCTGTCAGACTAATAATCGAGATATCAGAATTATTATTGTATTCTTTTGTCCAAAACAAGAGATTTAATAATATTGTTTAACTTCTTGATAACATTTAATTGGGAAAAATTAATTTTCCTCATTTGAAAAACATAAATTTTTGCTTGTCATTGAATTTGTTTTTCACCTCTGTCTTTCTTTTCCTCTTCCTCATTAGAGTGACAAAGTCTTCGCATCTCTAGTCTACTTAGACACCCTGAGACCAACACAGTCATCACCACATTTCACTAGTGGTTCACAATCACTGATACAACACTTAGTTGTCCCACAACACATAGGCTTTTACTCCACACAGATCTGTGTCAGTCTCTCTTCTCCCCAGCGTGCCAACATGCCGCAGACTGCAGACCCCATTGCCCATGGGGAAAATGTGAACATTTGGCTGAGAGGCATGACAGACAGCCTCGCTCCAAAGATATTTGAACTGTTATTATTTTTCATAATAATCCTAATCCTGAGAAGATTCCTGACACAAGATTCAAGCCAGAACAACAACCACGAGGAGCTAGTCAAGATCACGAGCTCACTAAGCTATGCCTTCACAACCCAGCTGAAACTGAGCGACAAGCACATCACCCACCTTCAAGAGGAGCTGACGCGTGCTCAACGTCGCATAGACAAGCTGGAAGTGAACGTTCAAGATCAACTCAAAGCACCCAGCGAGAGGGAGCAGGAAACAACGGAACAAGTTATGAAGTTCCTAGCAGCCCTGGCAGCAGCTCAGCTTGACCAGCAACATACAACGGCTGCTCAGAAAGACCTGGTAAACAGACTCCAGTATGCCGAACAGCTACTAGAGAAAACCAAGATAGACATCAGAAACAAGAATTCTGAAATCAGTGCTTTGAAAGACCACCTTGAAAGGTACAGAACTGAAACGGACAATCTGACCCAACAACTAGACGATAACAACATTGAGCTCTACATGGTCAGAAAAGAACTCCAATATACGTACAAGCACAAACAAGAGCCAAGAAAAGAGAAACATCTCTTAGCCTCATCACTGCTGAGCAGAGCAGAGTCCCACGTCCAAGAACTGGCATTTGACGAAAGGAGCAAAGGGCCACAACCCAAAACCTCACCTGCATTCGCCACACAACCCTTTCCTGCCAACGAAAGAAAACCTCCCGTCCAAGGCCTTGGAGCTGCACACGGGAGGACCATCAAAGACCTCAACAAGCTGTCTGAAAACATCAGCAAGTTCAAACGAACTCCACAGAGGGCCACGACATCCAAGCTTATCTGCGAGATATTGAATTTCATCTGGAAGTGAGACCTCATGTGACTGACAGAGACTGGTTATACCTCCTTAGAGCCACGTCTAGTCCCGAGGTACGAAACTTTCTAGATCGACAGCCCAGTCAAATCAAGTCAAACTACCAGCAACTTCGTGAGGTCCTGATTAAAGAGTTTACAGACCCAGAGTCTGAACATGGACTGTTAACTGCCTTGGAAACCAAACAAGGTCCTCAAGAGACTCCACAAGCTTACTACAACCGACTCCGACAAGCCTACTTTGGTGCACACAAAAACCCTGACCTTGAAGAGGATGTGAACTTCAAAACCCTCTTCCTAAGAAATCTGCACCCGGGAGTCAGTCACCATCTAGGTGTCATGGCCGGTCCGAACTCCATGACCATCCAACAGTTGCGTGACCTTACACAGAAGGCCTATAACAAACAGAAGATGGCCTCAAAGAAAGGTAACAGAACCTCCACACTTTTGAACTCTGTCAACAAAGTCTCAAGCCTTGCACTGGACGACACCCAGTGGCATCACAACACTAGAGTCTTCCAACAAGAGCACAGAGAACGTGACACCCATATCCACTACCGCTTTCAGCCCAACTGCTGGAAAAATCCATGGGACCAGCCACGCTTCTCAAGAAACCAAAAGGATAAGAACATCTGGAAACCTAACCAGACATCCAAAGGTAATCACCTGACTCATCCAAGAGCAACTCGTGTGGGTAAGCGACAACAAAACCCACCTCAGCACCACTCAGACACGCACAGTGCTGAGTATGCACAAGAACATTACAGCTTACCATCAGAAGACATGGAACAAGTCATGAATCGACTGAGAGAGTTCTTTCAAGACAATTTACATGCATATGACCACAAAGCTGAGTCATGGTCGCTGTGACCAGCGACAGAACGGAAGGCCGGTGATCACCCGGTGCACCACATCAGAGATCACAAGCACCTGTTCAACAACAACCCAGAACGAACAAGTCTTTCATGGCCAACTGTTGAGGAAAAAGGACATCACCTCAGTCACTAACAAACTGTCAAATTAACTCCAACTCCAAGAACCACATTCCCTGTCTGTGCAACAGCAACCACCAGAGCACAGAAGGTCAGAAAGTCTGCTACAGCCAGAAGGCACAAGAAAAAGAATGACACATAGGAGACAAAGTTTTGCAACCCAGCTTCACACAGCCATGCCAAACTGCCTCCGACTGTGTGCTAAAGAACTTCCTGCCTTGCTGGACTGACCCCCATTAGACCATGGACACGCCCTCATCCAAGCCAAGGATGCTGAGAGCCAGTCTGCAGTGACATACTAGAAAAAGGGGGAGACAACACAGACTTGAACAGATCTGACCACACATGTACTACACAATTAACACACACAACATTACCTACACCCAGAGGTAAACACATCTACTGATAACACATTCAACAAACATATTCTTCCCATAGGTAGAATATCCAACTTTTAGTGTAACAAAGTTACAAATACCCACCATGAAGAAATGTGCAGCCATCCTCACAATAGGTAGAACACCTGACACTAAGTTAAGGTTCACGACACACTAGCTGCACCTGACATCCTATCTCAATAGTAGTTGTAACCCATGCTAGGAAAACCAACAGCAGCTTTGTTTTGTTTTGTTCTTCTTTTACCTATCCTTCTCCTTCCCCTCTTTCATGATTAGATGAAACGCCTAGACACCCTGCAAGGGTCGAAGGTCTGATATTAGGATTGACTCGCAACACCTAATATCCGCCAGCCACTCTAAAACTGAATGGAAGCCAGAGAGCTCCATGCATGATAGGTCAATTCATTTAATTGAAAATGAAATTACTAGAAAACTAACGGTAAACGTGTAAAGTAAGACAACCTAGAAGAACCAAACAAAGTTAACCACAAATTTGATTGATGAATCAAAATAAAATAAAAAACAATTTCCAAGACGATCTAAACTATCCTCAATGTGCTGAACTACATTGACTTATTGAACTTAACCACGTGTACCTAAATAACCTGATGCCTGCACCAGTACAGTAACTGTCATGAAGGTGTTGTCTTGCTGTTTGCTGTGTTTGTCTGCTTCTTCTGCCTTTGTTTCTCCAGCGATCGACGATGTCTTCACCTAAACACCTCGCCAATCGAAAGGGGGATATGTAAAAGAAATGAGTTGAACCAGACAAATTAAAGAGTCTATCAAAGCTGAGTGTTGAAACACGAGCCAAATTCCTCAGGAAGTCATAAAACATTCTGTGCCACAAGTCCCAAGCAAGATGAGCAACCAACTTGTTAACACAACAGCTTTCAACATTAACACCACTAGAACAATTATTGACAATTTTAATTCGCAGAAGAGATTGTCAAATGTGTTGTTCGTAATTGAAATGCAACGCTGGACATCACATGGAAACCCATGAGTTAAACACTTCCATTGACTTCCCCCCCACCTAGCAGAACCAGACTGAAATTCCTAAGGTGGAAGGGCTTTGTTCTCCACAGAAGTCTTTGCCATGAGAATGGCAAAGAAACTGCTTTTGTACATATATATTGACCAGAATGAACTCAAAAAGACTTATAAATTAATAAGTCCATCGCATCACTCCATATTCATTTCTGTGTAACCCACACATTTGACTATCATGTTATAATCACTTATTGTGTATGTTTTTTTTAATAACTATGGCATAGCTTAACGATTCATAATTGTGTTTGGTATGTGTGTGATCGAATCTCCTTGCTTGAAATAGCCCTGACAATCATTTATTTGTCACATGTATCATATTTGTGTTAAAGGAATCATGTCCAAAATTATACCCTGCAAGAGCAGGAAAATTCGGACCACATGCTTGGTAAGATAAACAAATGATTTATGATACCCTCGAGCCAAGACAATATCTGATTGGTCAAGACAACATTTGAGGTGTGGCCAACAGCCCAATTTAAATATTAGGACACCATAAAATCTTTGCTTTTAGTCTCTAGCTATGCTGCTGCTATTAGCCATGTCTGCTTTTACTTCTAGCCTTGCTTGTGCTATCAGTCATCCCTGCTCTTAGCTTTTAGTCTCTAGCTATGCTGCTGCTATTAGCCATGTCTGCTTTTAGCTCTAGCCTTGCTTGTGCTATCAGCCATGTCTGCTTTTAGCTCTAGCCTTGCTTGTGCTATCAGTCATGCCTGCTCTTAGCTTTTAGCTTGTAGCTTTGCTACCTAGCTTTAGCTTCTCTAGCCATGCTGTTTAGTCATCACTGTTTGAGCGCAGTTCCAGCGTGCTTCGGCCTGCAAGCCTGCTGCTAGTTAGCCACGATGAGAAGGAACACAACCTTGTCTCGTCAAACTTGAACTTCCAGCCAATCAACGACCTCGGGATAGCCCTTTCACCGAGACTCCTTTTTCACAGGAGACGCAAGTAACTTTACCTCCAGACTCTGACCTTTACTGGTGTATCTAATATAATTTTAACCTCACTGAGGAACTCAATGCAAAGGCTAATTACGTGATTGATGTTTGTTCATGTCTATGCAATTTAACGTATTGCTGTAAACTTGGGATTCCATATTTCCATTCTCTTAAACTCATCTTTCCCTAACTTTCGATCTTCCTGCAACTTGTATGAATGTGTGAGTGCATGCATTTATGTGTTAGATTAGTTTATATGTCTTAGATTTATCTAATAAAGCCTTATTCATATTGACAAGAGAAGTATCTTGTGTTTTGTGCTTACAAGTTAATGTTTTAAACTGCCGATCTTGTTACCGTGCTAATTGATAGTGTTTCACTATAGTTTGGATATTAGTATCCAGCGCAGATTTGATGTTAAACGGCTCGTTCACTCAATCGCAGGGCGTCTCAGTGACCAGCTGTGAAACAATGATTCTGTTCAAATTCCCTTTAAAATCTTAAATGATTCCCTTTGAGCTAAATTGACCTGTTTCCGTTACAGCCGTAATTTAGATATATTTTTGAGATGGAAAAATGCAGTTTTACAAATGCTAGAAACGTGGCTTTCTAAGGAAAGATTGCGATCAAATAGCACACCTAGGTTCCTAACTGATGACGAAGAATTGACAGAGCAACTATCAAGTCTTAGACAGTGTCCTAGGTTATTACAAGCAGAGTTCTTAGGTCCTATAATTAACACCTCTTTTTTTCAGAATTTAGCAGTAAGAAATTACTCGTCATCCAGTTTTTTATATCGACTATGCATTCCATTAGTTTTTCAAATTGGTGTGTTTTACCGGGCCGTGAAGAAATATAGAGCGGCGTATCATCAGCATGTTATTGTGTTATTCTGTGGGCACCATTAGACATCCAGCCATTGAGTGATGACAATCTGCTATGCATCTCATCACCACGGTAAGCAGGGAGGGGACCAGAGTTACAGAGTTACAGTATCTGACACCTCTATCTCTAATAGTATCGATTTTAGAAGTAAAGTAGTTCATAAAGTCATTACTGCTGTGGTGTTGGGAAATATCAACACTTGTTGAGGCTTTATTTTTCGTTAATTTAGCCACTGAATTGAATAAATACCTGGGGTTATGTTTGTTTTCTTCTAAAAGAGAAGAAAAGTAATCGAATCTAGCAGTTTTTATTGCTTTTCTGTAGGATATATTACTTTCCCGCCAAGCAATATGAAATACCTCTAGTTTTGTTTTCCTCCAGCTGCGCTCCATTTTTCGGACCATTTTTAACCTTCCTTAAGCATGAAGGAGCAACTGTATTTAAAATGCTAGAAAAGAGAGAGTCCATAGTTTCTTTTACTTTATCAAGTTGTTCTGAGGTTTTGGATATGCTAAGGAATTTGGATACATCAGGAAGATAACTTAAAAAGCAGTCTTTTGTGGTAGAAGTGATGGTTCTTCCATACTTGTAACAAGAAGTAGAATTTCCAATATTGGCTATATGAAGTTTGCACAAAACTAAAAAATTATCTGAGATATCATCACTTGGCTGCGTAATTTCAACACTATCAACATCAATTCCATGTAACAGTATTAAATCTAGAGTATGATTTCGACAATGACTAGGTCCTGAAACGTGTTGTCTAACCCCAATAGAGTTCAGAATGTCTATAAATGCTGATCCCAATGCATCTTTTTCATTATCTACATGGATATTAAAATCACCAACTATTAAAACTTTATCTACAGCTAGAACTAACTCGGATGTAAAATCACCAAACTCTTTAAAGTCTGCATGGTGCCCTGGTGGCCTGTATACAGTAGCCAGTACAAACATAACAGGAGATTTATCATTAACATTTGTTTCTCTGGATAATTTTATATAAAGCACCATTACTTCAAACGAGTTATACTTGAAGCCTGCCCTCTGAGAAATCCTGAAAACGTTGTTATAAATTGAAGCAACACCTCCCCCTTTGCCTTTTAGACGCAGCTCATGTTTAGAACAGTAATCTTAGGGGGTGGACTCATTTTAAATAATGTAATCATCAGGTTTTAGCCAGGTTTCTGTCAAACAGAGCACATCTATATTATGATCAGTGATCATATTATTTACAAAAAGTGTTTTCGTAGAAAGGGATCTGATATTCAATAAGCCAAGCTTTATCATTTGTTTATCCATATTGCATCTGTTTTTTATTTGTTGAACCTCAATTAAATTGCTCATCTTAAGTTGGTTTGGATGTTTTTTGTATTTTCTAGTTCAGGGAACAGACACAGTCTCTGAAAGAGACTCTATGAGCTGAGAATTAACTGACCTCTGTGACGGGAGGCAGCTAGCAGACGGTCGGTTTAGCCAGTCTGTCTGCTTCCTGACCTGGGCCCCAGTTAGTCAAGTATAAACACTAAGACTATTTGCCATATTTCTAGAGAGAAGAGTGGCACCACCCCAGGAGGGATGAAGACCTTCTCTTTTCAACAGGTCAAGTCTGCCCCAAAAGCTCGTCCAATTGTCAATGAAACCTATGTTATTCTGTGGGTACCACTTAGACATCCAGCCATTGAGTGATGACAATCTGCTATGCATCTCATCACCACGGTAAGCAGGGAGGGGACCAGAGCATATTACAGTGTCTGACATCGTGCTTGCAAGTTCACACACCTCTTTAATGTTATTTTTAGTGATCTCCGACTGGCGAAGTCGAACATCATTTGCGCCGGCATGAATAACAATCTTACTGTATTTACGTCTAGCATTAGCCAGCACTTTTAAATTTGCCAAGATGTCAGGTGCTCTGGCTCCCGGTAAACATTTGACTATGGTGGCTGGTGTCTCTATATTCATGTTCCGTACAATAGAATCACCAATAACTAGAGCACTTTCATCAGGTTTCTCAGTGGGTACATCACTGAGTGGGGAGAACCTGTTTAATGTTTTAATTGGTATAGAAGAGCGGATTTTTGACCCACGACTACGCTGCCTCACTGTCACCCAGTTGCCCTGCTGCAGGGGCTCTGTTGCTGGAACCGAACAATGTACAGGAATCCCTGAGCTAGACGCATCCAAAGCTGTATCTAGAGCCCTAATATTCTTACTGTCCTCAATTAAAGTTTGGATGCGTGTCTCTAATTCTGATATCTTCTCTGTCAGCCTAACTATTTCCATGCATTTATCACATGTGAATCCCTCATCTGCGACAGAGATAGATAAACTGTACATGTGGCAAGAGGTGCAAATAACAAAAGCAAGAAAAGCCATTACTCACCGTGCTTGATGAAATATTCTTACTGCGGTTGTTTGATGAAAAACTGGAGCGAGAGAGAGGAGAGGAGAAAAGAAAAGAAATGAAAACGCTAATGACAAGCTAACGAGTGCTAACACTTTGCAGGTGTACTGCACTCACGGATATAAAATAAAAGTGAACGATCAAAATTAATCTGATAAGATTGATCGATAATATCAGAAATATGGTGTGAATTAAGTTATATTTTATCACTTTAAAAACAGATATTTTATCACTTTAAAAAACAGAGAGTGATAGTAAGATAAAGATTCTAGAGAAAACAAATTAATAAAAACAGCTACACGGAGCGCTAAGCACGGGATTATGGGAAATGGAGTTGGAAATGGAAATACAATATGAGCCCGCCAGGGCAGAGCCAGGGGAGCTGGAGCCCACCAGGGCAGAGCAGAGGACCACCACAGCCAAGCAGACGAGACAGAAGCCCACCAGGGCAGAGCAGAGGATCACCACAGCCGAGCAGACGAGACAGAAGCCCACAGGGTGGAGCAGAGGACCACCACAGTGGAGTCGATTGCAGAGGAGAGCAAGTTTGGTTAGGTGGTACTGGAACAGATAACATAAACAGATTAATGTTGGCCTCTGTGGCCTTGATAAGGCAGGTAGAAAGTTCACACATGGCGTCCATAGCCTTGACTGAAATAAGCGAGAATTCATAGATGGCCTACATAGCCATGACTGGACAGAACGAGAGTTCATAGACGGCCTCCATGGCCGTGATGGGACAGGCGTGGAGTTCATGGATGGCCTCCGTGGCGTGACAAGACAGACAGTAAGTTGTTGGGTGGCCTCCGTGGCCATGACAGGACAGGCAATGAGTGGGTGGACGGACTCCATGGCCATGACAGGATAGGACAAGAGTTCATGGATGGATACTACTGACAACTCTGAAGGTTCTGCAGCAGTTGCCGCCTCTTTTGGAGGTTCCACAGTGGTAACAGTCTCCTTCCCAGCAACACAACAGGCTGAGAGAACATTGCTGGGTGCAACAGACAGGATGTGACGAGGCTCTGGAAATACAGCTGAGACGTGACAAGGCTCTGGAAGTTCAGCTGAGACGTGATGAGGCTCTGGATGATCTGTTGTGGTATGATGAAGCTCTGGTAGATCTGTTGAGACGGAATGAAGTTCTGGAAGATCGATAGTGATTTGACTGGGCTCATGAAGATTGACAGTGACTTGACCTTGTTCACGAAGATCAGCGGTGACTTGATATGACTCATGAAGTTTAAAGGGGGGGTGAAATGCTATTTCATGCATACTGAGTTTTTTACACTGTTAAAGAGTTGGATTCCCATGCTAAACATGGACAAAGTTTCAAAAATTAAGTTGTACGTTTGAAGGAAAGAGTTATAAACTCCTTCTGGTTTGTCACAAGTTTCGGAAAGTTTTTTTCGAGTATGGGTCTGTGTGACGTTAGATGGAGTGGAATTTCCTTATATGGGTCCTAAGGGCACTTATCCCGGAAGAGCATGCGCGCGCCCATAGATTAGAACAGAGACATTCACTGATCAGAGCAAGAGAGCGAAATGTCACAAAAGAAGTGTGTTTTTGGTTACCAGGGCAAAACAACCCTGCACAGATTACCAAAAAAAAAACTGCATTAAGGGACCAGTGGATGGAGTTTATTTTTACAGAGCATCAACGGAGTTGTGCAAGTGTTTTTGTTTGTTCCCTGCATTTCGAAGATGCTTGTTTTACAAACAAGGCCCAGTTTGACGCCAGATTTGCATATCGATTATTTCTTAAGGATGATGTAGTCCCGACGAAAAAAAAGTGGACATAAAGTGCACTTAGTCATTTTCCAAAACCACTAAGCAAATATATACAGTTTCAATACATACTACATAGAGATGTCCTGCTGTAGTCGTTGCTGCTGCTGCTCTTGTTCAATTTCAGCCTCGGGATCTGATTCTGGATCATAAATATATGGCTGAATCTGACTGTTAGCCATGGTTTGTTTAGGATGATGTTTTTTTCCTCACGGTAATGTCACAATTTCAATGCAAAAGCTTACTCGCGCACGTGATTCTTTAGCTCTGCCCATACGTCACGTCTCCAGCCGCTCGTGTTTTTCTGGGAAAAAACGGTACAGACTATCTTTATCTTATAAATATAATAAAACTAAAGACTTTTTGGAGTTATGAAGGATGCAGTACTACTCTATAGGTACTCAAGATTAACAGGATATTGAGTGAAAACTAGCATTTAACCCCCCTGTTTAACTTGACTCATGGGGGTTAATGGTGACTTGACCTGACTCTGGACAGTCAGTGGTCACTTCACTGAACCTTGAATCTGGAAGATCAATTGGGACCTGATTTGACTCTAAAAGATCAACGGGGACCTGACTTGACTCTGGAAGATCAATGGGGACCTGACTTGAACCTTGGAAGATCAACGGGGGCCTAACTTGATTCTGGAAGATCAACTGTGGCTGTCATCTTGTGCAGTGGCGCTGGGTTGATGTCCATCTTGTGCAGTGACGCTGGGCTGGCGGCCATCTTGTGCAGTGGCCCTGGGCTGGCGGACAAATTGTGCAGTGGTGCTGGGCTGGCGGCCAACTTGTAAAGTGGCGCTGGGCTGGTAGCCATTTTGTGAAGAGACTCTGGGGCTTTAGAGTCCTCTGCCTCTCCCACAGTGAAGGGAACCACATAAAAAGAGAGCATAGTCCATTATGTCTCTTAAACTACAGATTTCTACAAATTTCCCCTCAGGCACCCATGATTTTGTTGGTTCATTAAGTCCAAAACGGAACAAGTCCTAAAGCAAAACTTCATCATGAAATGGTACTTGATAAGACACATCACAGAACCGATGAACATATTCCTCAACAGATATGCCTCCTTGACGAAGATGTTATAGCTGGTCTACTGGGTCCATGGTTTTGGTGGGTAGCTGAAACACTGACATAGGGGTGGGAACAGATATCTCGGTAGCGCGAGGATACCGGACTGCTGGATCCTGATATGGCAAAGAGTTCTGTTACATGGAGTCGGAGACGGTCGGATCCATATGCAGTAGTTTATTAAAGAGAATGGCAGGCAGAATTCAGGTAACAGTGTCAGGTGTGTCCAAGATCAGACACGGAACAAAAACAGGGAAAATGCTCGGAAATGCCAGACACAACTAAACAAGACTTTGCACTTATCAAGAGTCCAAATACAGTTTATATAGGGGAGTGGTAATCCCCTAAGCACGGAATTATGGGAAATGGAGTTAGAAATGGAAATACAATATGCCAGATTCCTGAGTGGAGTGCCCTTTATTGGAGTTCATGGGCATTCCAGCTGATGATCGTGACAAAATGACACTCGCTTGCATTGACTGATATATTTTTTAGTGAGCTAATGTTTAAAAATGCTAATTTGATGGCAGTCTAATTGTGTCTTTACATCAATCTTAGTTTGATGCATAATAGGCCGCATTAGATGAGTTTGCCCTTCGGCTTGAAAAGGCTTTAGACTTTCTATCACGTGATAAAACTGAAATAGAGAAAGCTACAGGCACACTGGGTTTCCCGCTTGTTCTGTAAACATTTGTGAATGTTCCTGATGTTATAGCGGGGCCTGACACATATCACTAAGAGCTGCTATCAGTTGTCTTTGGTTAACCTACCTCACAGGAGAAGGGCCCACAGGCTTTGGTGGTTGGGGGGCCTGCCATTTTTCTAAAAATATATATCTGCGTGCTTGCAGCAAATGAGTGGTAGAGTTTAGTCCCAGCATGCACCAATTCCTCAATTTTTCTATGAGAAGCACAGAAGTGGAGATGCTGGAGAGAGGGATAATGTGTCTGGTGAGTGGAGCTGTGTCCCTGGTGTTTCCGGTGACTGTCATATGTTGTCCTGGCTTCCCCTGCTGTTTTCCAGAATGTCGTCCTTGGGTGCTGAGTCTTGTAGCTGTTTTCATACATCACAGTCTGTCTGTGAGGAGCTCTGTGGGCAGGGCTCAGCTGGGATAGTGTCCATCAGCAGTGCTTGTTGTGGCTGCATGGTGTTATCAGTGTAGCATATCAGACCCAAACCTGACAAATTAAACAGTCGATCAGGACTGTGGTTGAAACATGAGCTGAATTCCTCAGAAAGGCAACAGGAGGTTGTAAATCATTCTTAGTGCCACAAGTCCGAACCAAGACAACCAACCAACCAACTCTTTCACAGAACAGCTTTCAACATTAACACCACTAGAAAAATTATTGACAATTTCAATTTGGAGAAGAGATTATCAAATTTTGGGCAAGTAATCACGATGCAACGCCTGCCAGCCCATGTAAACCCATGAGAGTAATAAACAAGATCCTTGGATTGACTCCCCCCCCCCACCTAGCAGAATCAGACTGAAATTCATAAGGGAGTCTCTTAACCTCTGGTCCCCACAGAACATCTTTCGTCAGAAAATGGCTCAGGAACTTTCTTTTCTAGATATAGAAATAGATTTAGTATGTGTGTTTGAATCTGTTTGCTTGAAATGTTTCTGACCATCAGTTATTTGTCAAATGTATCATATTCTTGTTATAGGAATCATGTCTAAAATTATACCCTGCAAGAGCTGGAAAATTCGGACCACGTGCTTGATAAGATAACATATGATTTATGATACCCCAAGCAAAGACGATATCTAATTGGTCAAGACAACATTTGAGGTGTGGCCAAAAGGCCAGTTTAAATACTCAGGACACCATCAAACCCTGCTTTTAGCTTTTAGCTTTGCTTCTTAGCTTTTGCTATTAGTCATGCCTGCTTTTAGCTTGTAGCTTTGCTTTTAGTCATGCTTTATTCATCACTGTTAGCTTTTTTGAGCGCGGTTCCAGCATGCTTCGGCCTGCACGCCTGCTGCTACTTAGCCACGATGAGAAGAAACACCACCTAGTCTCGTCAAACTTTACTTCTGTTCTTTTACTTTAGTTTATTTTCTTTTTGTTTGAGAGTTTCGTGTTCAGAGTTAAGTTTTGTAATGGCGTATCTCCTAGTCTGACCTCAAGTGCCCATTTAACCACACAACTCCGCATCGTAAGCCAACGCCCAACCAGGGGCTTCCCAAGATGTCACTTCAGCTACTATAGAACTTCCAGCCAATCAGCAACATTGGGAAACCCTCTTTCAATGACAACAAAGGGAACCCCCTTTACACAGGAGACGCAAGTAACTCCTCCAGACATTTGTACTGGTGTATCTAATATAATTTTAATGTCATTGAGGAACTCAATGCAAGGGTTAATTTAGTGATTGATGGCTGTGCATGTAATTAAACATGTTACGTTCCTATTCTGGACTCATATGCTTGTCTATAAATAGTATGCTTTATTAATAATGTGTTCACTAAGTTTGATCTTTTAAAAACATTGGTTTAATGCTTTACGCCACATTAAGCATTTTTTCACGTTAAGCATTTTAGAATGTCCCTAATTTCGGCATTTAATCAAGTAATAATTTAAGTATATCATAATTTTTTTTTTTTTGGCTTGCCGAAAAATGGCACTCCATATTTTATTGTGGCAGCCCAAAGAGGCACAAACCCACTTTCACTTTTTCTTTTTTTTATGTTTTCTTATGTTCTCTTATCAAGGCTTATGCAATTAGTCGACAGAAGAGATGGATGGCTGTGCATGAGTGTTTAGCGTAATACTTGATTATATTGAATTATTACTTGCTGGTAGGAAGGAATTTTTTGTTTTCTGCCTATTTTTATATTGTATTTTCGTTGGAGTTTGTATTTTTGATTGCACTTACTGGCAATTATAATAATTGCCCTCAGCTATGAAGGAGCCTGTGTTATTTGCATTGTACCCTTCTTGCATTTAAGTATAAACTGTAGTTTCGTTTTGAGCAATTTTCCTGCTATAGGCTATTGGCTGTGATAATTAGAAGGTGGCCACAGCTGTTTTCACTTTAGTGTCTTAGACTGCAAATTTATCTGATGTCTGTGCACTGACGTGGAAGCATCAATGGAAGCGTTCAGCTCTCCTTGTGTGAAGACCTGCAACTTTACCAAACAACGAACTTAAGTACTATTTTTATCTTCCCTTTACACACTCTCATTTTCTGTCCTCTCTTCTCCACTTCTATGATGTGTTTCTTGCCGCTGTTGCCTCTCGCTTGCTTAGTTGGGAACAGTTCATATCCAGTGATATTGTTGACTTGATTGCACAGACATAATGTAAACTGAACTGAGCTGGATGACATCACTGATTCAATGATGAATTGCTTTAACTGAAAATGTTATATTATTGACACACTATAAAATTTAAAATGTAAAGTGCTTTGACGCAATCTGTATTGTTAAAAAAAACTATATAAATAAAGGTGACTTGACTTAACTTTCCTAAACATTTCAGTTGTCTTTCGACAACGCAGTGTTGCTAATCTGCATCCTTTCTCTACATCCTGTTATACACCTCTTTATTTCTCTGTGTGACTCTGGAATTGTCAGTCAGCTGTAAACTGACTTTTTTTTTTTGCTTTTTCTTTACAATCCACACTCAGCATCTTGACTGAAACCTTGATTCGTCCACAAGACTCAGCAACCCCAGCTTCTCTGTCTTAATTTCTCTTTCTCTCACACATGTGGTTTTATTAACAAAGTTCGGGAGAAGCACGATAAGATAATCATCCAATTTGGCACAGATGCATCTCGTTTAGCTAATCATCTTAAATAGCACACAAGCTTATATATATCCAGTCTTCCTACCTCCTGTCCTTTTTCGGCATCCCTCCTCCACCCCAACTCCTCACTTCTAATCTATTTATCCCAAATTGGGGATAGGGGGAGTTATTTGGGTTCGGGCTATGCTCCAAAATATGCCTACTATTCGTCTTCAGATTAGATGTAAGGGTGAACTCGTAAACCCCCATCATGTTGGCCGGGGTGGGGGTACTGGTCTGCTCATTTCTTACAATTGGAAACACTCAATCCATTCTCACCTATGCAATTACAACTCATTTAAATCTCATGCAATCACTGTAACAGCTCCTATAAAACTCCAGGTTGTTATAATTTACCGCCCTCCTGGGCAGATTTTATCTACCTTCTTAGTGGAGCTGGATGGGCTGCTGTCCTCATTCCCAAAGGTTGGCAGTCAAATTTTAGTCTTTGGCGATTTCAGCATTCATATGGACAAGTCTTACGCTAAAGACTTCTGTTTTCCTCTTCTTGGTTTGTTTTATCTCAAGCAACTTCCCACTACAAGCACGCACAAATCAGGCAACCAATTTTATTTATACTTGCAATTGTATTGCTGACAAAAAATTTATAAAACCCCTACATATCTCCTTCCATTTCTCCATTACATTTAAATTCCATTTTGCTACCTCTGTGCCACCAACCCCTATACTGATTACTTTTAGAGTAAACCTATGCTCCCTTTCCCCCTCCAGCCTTTCCTCCTTAGTAGCCTACTCTCTTCCCTCACCTACCCATTTGTCATCTCTGGATGTGAATGCAGCAATTGACACTTTATGCTCTACTTTAACCTTATCTGCACAAGCTGCCCCCTCTAACTCCTGGTTATCTGATGTTCTTCGTGAGAATCAGACCAAATTCAGGGCAGCAGAGAGAAAATGGTGCAAATCAAAAGATCCATCAGACCTGAGTATGTATCAGTCTTTGCTTCCGTCTTTCTCTGCTGAAGTCCATACCGCAAAATCTTCATACTTTCGCAACAAGCTCAACAGTGCTTAAGACTTAGGTAATCATGGGCAATTATGGGCAATCATGACCTAATGGATACAGAGTCTGACTTGTAACCTGAAGGTCAAGGGTTTGAGTCTCCAGTGAGGGGAGTGAATAACCAGCACTCTCTTCACCATCAATACCATGACTGAGGTAAGACCCTTGAGCAACGTACCGAACACACAACTTCTCTCAGGGAGCAACAGCATTGGCTGCCCACTGCTCCTGGTGTGTTTTCACGATGTGTGTGTTTATGTTTGTTCACTACTCACTGCTGTGTGTGTGTGTGTGTGTGTACTTGGATGGGTTAAATACAGAGCACAAATTCCAAGTATGGGACCCCATACTTGGCCGCATATCACGCCCCTCATCTCTTCAAAACATTCAATTCTCTCCTCTGTCCCCCACCACCACTTCTATAATAGCTATGGATTTCACCACTTCACAGACAAAACCAGAACAATCAGTAGTCAATTCTCAGCCCCACACACAAAGGACTTCAAAACATCCACACCAACTGCTAAAACTCTCCTTCACTGAGACATAAGTATCAAAACTTCTCCTCTCCAGCCATCCTACAACATGCCCTCTAGACCCAATCCCTCACACCTTTTTTCCTACAATTTTACCAGCACTCACACACATGATCAACACATCTCACCTCACAAGTACCTTCCCCATTGCATTTAAGCTGGCTCGGGTAACCCTACTGCTAAAAAAACCCACATTAAACACTTCACTTACAGATAGCTACAGATCTGTCTCTCTCCTTCCATTCATAGCAAAAACCATCGAAAGAGTTGTTTTCAACCAGGTATTATTGTTTCTTTCACAGAACAACAAACTGGACGGTAACCAGTAAGGTTTCAAGAGTGGCCATTCAACTGAGACTGTCAGTCACGGAAGCCCTGCAGATTGCAAAAGCTGATTCCAAATCATCAGTTCTTATTCTGCTGGATTTATCTGCTGCTTTTGACACTGTCGATCATCAGATCCTCCTGTCTGCCCTCTCATCACAGGGCATCACAGGGGTTCCACTTCACTGGTTTTAATTCTATCCCACTGGTAGGTCTTTCAGGGTGGCCTGGGGAGGGGAGGTGTCCAAAGCACATCAACTGGTCACTGGGGTTCCTCAGGGATCAGTTCTTGGAACCCTCTTCTTCTCCATAAACACAACATGACTGGGTCCCATCCTACAG
This sequence comes from Carassius gibelio, assembly GCF_023724105.1. Lineage (NCBI taxonomy): Eukaryota > Metazoa > Chordata > Actinopteri > Cypriniformes > Cyprinidae > Carassius > Carassius gibelio. The sequence continues at coordinate 3,617,522 of NC_068406.1, read as the reverse complement.
GCACATGACTTCTCTTTCCATTGCTATGATGATGACAAACAGCTTTATCTTTCATTTCAACCAGATTATCCAATTGTAGCTACACGGACCTCAGGCTGCCTGGCCAACATCTCGGCATGGATGAAAGAATATAACCTACAGCTCAACCTGGCAAAGACTGCGCTTCTTGTCTTCCCTGCCATTCCAAGTCAGCATAATTTCACCCTCCAGCTAGGTTTTTATACAATTACCCCATCAACTTGGTGTAACCTTTGATGACCAGCTAACCTTCAAAGACCACACTGAAAAGACTACTCAATCTTACAGGTTTGCATTGCACAACTTCAGAAAGATCAGGCTTTTTCCTTCTTTATCTCCTTGCACTGTTTACTAGTAGTGGCTTGCATCAAGTTTAAGACACTGATGCTTGCATATAGAACAGCACCCGCCTACTTCCACTCACTACTACGAGTCTACATCCCATCCAGAAGTCTGAGATCCCCTAGTGAGCAACACCTCATGGCACCATCACAGAGAGGCTCAAAATCACTTTCCAGAACATTCTTGTTCACCATTCCTGGCTGGTGGAATGATACTTCCCTTGTACTTTCCTTGTACATACATAATAAATATATTGTACAGGCAAATGAGTGGAAACACAAGGTACTTACCTGAAGTCTATATACATGGTAACAATAGTACCATCAATTATTCAATAAGTAGCGGTTGGCACCGGAATGTCACCGATATTTTCAATGCCTTGTCACTCGTCGCAGCCTTGTTCTAAATAGCAGCTGGTTGATACCCATTGTAGGATTGTATGAGGAGTGACATGGTCTGCTCATCTGCGCGCCTCGTTCCCAACCTTTGGCCGCTCATGCGGCTGACATCTTGACTCTACCAACCAAATGTGCATTGATAAATGCAAGGTCGTTAATGAACAAAACTTTCATCCCTAAGGACTTCTTCATCACACAAGCTGTGGATGTACTATTTTAACAGAAACATGGATTGCTGTGGGTGAGTCAGATGCTTTTACAGACCTCTTACCTCCTGACTGTACTTTTTTAAATTACCCAAGGACCACTGGACGTGGAGGAGGAATAGCGACTGTCTTAAAGAGCAGCTTACATTGTAAGCTTTTGGCACCATCTCTTTTCTCATCATTTGAATTGAGCTTGTTTGTTTTAGGCCGTTTGGATCCCGTACTGTGTGCGGTGATAAATCGCCCGCCGAAATATAACAAACATTTTATAAAAAGTTCTCTGACTTCTTGGTCAGTATTATGACAGACTATTACAGAGTTTAAATTTTTGGTGATTTTAATGTACATTTTTGTTGTCCCTCCAAACCACTTACAAAGGAGTTTTTTAGATATGATTGATACTTTTAACTTTTTTCAACATGTCAGTGGACCCACTCAGGAACAGGGACACACGTTAGATCTTGTTATCCTATGTTCTGCCCATTTTGAATATTCAGACACAGGATGCTATATTTTAAAATTTGATTTTAACTTGTCATGTCTTAAATCTAAATCAAAAACCCCTGCACGCCGACTTTTCTTGTCTTTTTCAAAAATCGTCTCAGCTAGATACTGGTCTCGTAGAAGACACAGAGAAATTAACTTCTTCCTTTCTCTCCACATGTGCTAGCATTCTTGACATTGTTTCTCCTTTGGATGGTTCAATGACCCTACCCGTGAAGCAAGGAGAGATTGCAGGAGAGCAGAGTGTCGGTGGAAGAAAGACAAGCTTCATGTCTTTTATGAAATTTTAAAGGAAAGCTGGAGAAGGTATAAAAAAATAGTAAAAGCAGAAAAAAATTGAAATCTAAAAGAAAAAAATGATCCAAAATTTAAATAAACCACGTGTCCTCTTTAAAAGTATTGATTAAATTTTAAATTCACCCCAATCCTCTTGTTTAGATTCTTCTGAAGTCTGTGAGAATTTTTTTTACACTATTTTTAAGACAAGATTGCCTCCAGTAGAGCTCATATTTCCCCACCTGTATCTGACCCATCTGAAATGCTGACCTGTTTAACAGTGTTTGACCAGTTTGAGCCTGTGTCACTCTCTTGCCTCAGTCAATTACTTCCGCAGCTTAATTAGGCTAGTGACAAATGGTCAAAAAGTGCTTTAGTTTTCGAGATACCCCTACCGGAGGTAGAACTAAACCCAACAATGTTTTTCTTCATCTCTAAGGTCTCCCATATATGAAATGGATTTTTGGCTAAAAATATTTTACTGCTAAGATTGTTAAATTAACAGATATTGTTATACACCACAAAACCAATAAAGGACTAAAATATAGCCTGTCCGTATGGGAGTTAAGGGATATAAACTAATGCAGATCAATCACACAAGCTCTGAGAGCTTTGAAACTTGACTTGTTTGTAGTCAGGAAGTTGATTTAACTACTAGAAAAGACTGGATGTGAATATCTTGATGTATGGAATAAATAGAGACATGTAAACACATATCTAAAATAAGCGGACATGCACAAATTTAATATCTATGCAGAATGTTTTCATTTATGTTGTGCTTGCTTTGCCTGGCATTATCATAGAAACAAATATGATGGCTTGTTGGAAAGGTGGGGTTGTGCTGAATCCAGCAATACCAAATATGTAAATATATGATAAAAGAGAAGTGTTCTGTCACTCAATGTATGAGGTGTCCAAAATGAATGAAAATGGAACACTGACATAATTGAGTCCAAACCCATTCATTATCAGTGGTGAGAAGAATGTTGAGAAATTCAAATATAAGTGACATCAAAAAATATTTAATATGGCACCTTGTACTATATGGAAACAAAGATTGAAATTGAAAGATAACACCTTACCATAGCACAAACAGGAGACCAGGAATTTTAACTTAATGAACTTTTTAATAAAACTATAACTTAACTTCACACAATACAACTTAAATTATTAATATGTAAATATATAATGAAAGAGAAGTGTTCTGTCACTTAATGTATGAGGTGTCCAAAATGAAAGAACGCTGGACAAAATAGCCTCAAGTCCAAATCACATTATCATTGGTGAGAAGAATGTTGACAAATTCATGGTTACTGCAAAGTAACTTACATTAGGTAAGTGCTGATCTATATTTATGATACATTTAATAATGATACATTTCATAAGGCACAGTATACTATACAATTCATATGAACCACAGATCCAATTGAATCAGGTTAACATAGGGAATGGAACACCTTTATTAAAATATCGTCACTGACGGGCAGAATCCTCGCATGTCCAAATTTTGTCTATTTCATATTTTTTCACAATTCAATGCTATTGGTCAAACCCCACGTGGTAAACAATCTAAAGTGTTGAAAATAGATTGAGAGCAAATCTCTTAACTCCATTGGACACTTCAACTGTCTGAGAATCCTCGTAACGCCACCTCTTCTTCACTCCGCGGCAGGAGGTTCCACGGCATTTTGTGTCCTCAGGATTTAAAGTCGCAACGATTGAGAAATCCTCGTCAAGCAACACATAAAGCAAGCCTTAACTCTGATTTTATCCATTTTAAACTATGATATCAGTTATTGATGTATTTTAAATGTCTACTTATTACTAGGCAAGCCAAGGCAAGTTTATTTATATAGCACATTTCATACACAATGGTAATTCAAAGTGCTTTACAAAAAATAAAGTAAAATAATCATGAATAAAAATAATAAAAATAAAGACAAGCAATTTTAAAACGTTTACAATTATGAAAAAAACTACTTAACTAAAATGAATTTAAAAACAGTTAGAAAATGATTTTACATAAAAAAAAGTGAAAATATAGTGCAATCAGTTCGGACATTGCACAGTGCTCATTTAATAAATGCACAACTAAACAGATGAGTTTTGAGTCTAGATTTAAATGTTACTAGTGTTTTAGCACATCTGATCTCTTCTGGAAGCTGATTCCAACTGCAGGCAGCATAGTAACTAAAGGAGGACTCCCCTTGTTTTGTGTGAACCCTTGGTATTTCTAACTAACTCGATCCTAGTGATCTGAGTGGTCTGTTAGGTTTATATTCAGTGAGCATATCTGCAATATATTTCGGTCCTAGGTCATTTAGTGACTTATATACGAGTAAAAGTACTTTAAAATCAATCCTATATTTAACTGGAAGCCAGTGTAAGGACCTGAGGACTGGTGTGATATGCTCAGATTTTCTGGTTCTAGTCAGAATCCTGGCAGCAGCGTTCTGGTTGAGCTGCAGCTGTCTAATGGTGTTTTTGGGAAGGCCGGTGAGGAGCCCATTACAATAGTCCACCCTGCTGGTGATAAAGCCATGAACAAGTTTCTCCAAGTCTTGGCTGGAAACAAAACCTCTAATTCTTGCAATGTTTTTGAGATGATAGTATGCTGATTTAGCTACTGCTTTGACATGACTACTGAAACTCAGACCGGTCTCCAGAATCACACCAAGATTCCTGACATGATTTTTAGTTGTTTGACCCCTAGAGTCAAGGTATGCATTCACCTTGAACACTTCATGTTTGTTTCCAAATGCAATGACTTCAGTTTTTTCCTTGTTTAGCTGAAGAAAGCTCTGGCACATCCAACTATTAATTTCATCAATGCATTGGCAGAGGGAGTCAATAGGCGGATCTTTTGTGACGTCATTGTTTATGTTTGTCGCGTTGCATCATGGGAATCGTGTGGCAGGAAACACCGCTAGATACCTGTAATTTGATTGTTTTGCACGTTTGGAGGAGGATTTAGAGAAGAGGATGGTTCACTCTTGCTGTGTGGTCGATTGTATGGTTAGTTGGGGGCCTGATAAAAAGTTTTTTCGAATTCCCTCCGAAAAGGATAGCGAAAAATTAAAGAAATGGTTGCGTGCAATTAGGCGATTGAACCTGGACGTACCGAAGAAAGCCTGCAGCTTCTGATCGAGTTTGTGAGGCACATTTTGTTCATGGTAAGTCTTAGTGACTATATGTATTTATAGAAGATTGAATAAAAATAAATAAAACTGAGTCAAATCAACCGAGTCATATGTTTTCGCTTTCTGATTCAGGTGTCCCAAACCCTTAATCCACAGCACCCAGACTATGTTCCTCACATCATTCTGTAGCTGTGCTTTGCTGCAAGCCTCACTAGTACATGCAGCATTTGTAAGTCCTATCCTGACAGCTGCTTCTACTTTAAACATTAAAGCTGCTACACGACTGCATGTTTCTCCAAGACTGAATTTGAAAGAAGGAGAAATGTGTAAGCTGTGATATACAATTTTTCACCATTAGTACAGACACCATTGAAAGTCTCACACTGAAAACAATTGAATTGGTACAACAGTCACTACATTTTCAGTAAATAAATAAGTAAATAAGAACACTGATCAATGAAGACTTACCCGGATTTGCAGTCGCAGTGAGCAGTGATTATTTCGCCGTTCTCTTTGGCGATCACCCACGGGAGATGCGAATCATGCTGTGACTCTCCTTGGCCAGGTCTAACCTCTGCTTTTAGCACGATCACTGCTTTCTGCTTGGCAGAAAAGACTGGCCCAACTTTTCGAGAAACAAAATAATCATAGGCCTTCAGACTTTTAAAAGTCTTTAATCTTTCATGAGTTAAGGGTCCAGGGGTTTCTATTAAATAAGAATAAATGTCTCCCCAGCAGATTCGTGGCCAAGACACGGGCGAGTCGGACCAACGTTTTTTGTCATCCCAGATCTCATATGGGCTTTGAATAGCTTCGATTTTGTCACCAATACAAACTTCTCTCCAAACCTCCTCCGGTCTTCAGATGTTAAAGTGCTTATATATTGAGGATTTTGCCCGCTAAAGGCCCGTTCACACCAAGCACGATAACTATAAAGATAACGATAAAGATATAGTTCTAAAAATCGTTCTCAATATTAAAGAATAGCAGAGTCCACACCATAACTATAACGATAAAGAAACTATATCGTTGGAATCACTTTAAGAACGATTTTTCCCCCTGATGAACGATAAAACATTGCCAACCAATCAGAATCAATCCTGCTGTAATGAGCTCAAGAATTTAAAGCAGCAGACGTGCCGCGTCCGCTTAAAATACACAGACAATATCGTTCGCTGGTGTGGACGCTAATATCGTTATCTTTATAGTTATCTTTATAGTTATCGTGCTTGGTGTGAATGGGCCTTAACTCACTTGAAAGTGCTCGTTGCGTCTTTACAGCCTGCCATACTGTTTGTTTTGTTGCCACACAACCACTCGCGTATGCGTACAAAGATGTCATCAAAGATCCTCCTATTGGGCTGTAGTAATTTGGAGATAAGGCTAGGTAAATCTGGGTATCAGTGGAAGCATATACAGGCTAAACAAGAGCGGTGCAAGAAATGACCCTTGTGGCACTCCACATGTCATGGACATCCACTTAGACTTATGCTCTCCTAGACTCACATAATAGCCTCTCCCTTCTAAGTATGACCTGAACCATTTGAGTACCATCCCAGAAAGCCAGACCCAGTTTTCCAGTCTCTCTAGTAGTATGTTATGATCGATAGTACTAGGGTTATTATTACTAGGCTTATTATACATGTGCATTGAAGTTTTAAAATGTATCTAATTTCTAATTCTACTTGTATTGAATTAAATGTTTTGGATACCAGAATTAAATTATTGTTTTTATTATTATTTTACTGACTCAAAGTTGGCACTGTGCATGTGAAATGCCCGAAGTAGGCTAACAGGTTTTATTTATGGGAGAAAAAAGGTCTGTCTACTGGCGCCAAGTAAGCCTATCTTTGTATAACTCTTTTTCATTTCTTACAATAACAAATGAAAATCGTTAGGTTAGATACATTTGAGTAGGCTTGTTTTGTAAAAAATCCATAGCTGTAATGCTTCGGAAATGTTCCACACAGCTGTAATGCTCCACACAGCTCATGCTGAAAAGCGACGCAGTGCCTTACTCGGAGACTGGCCCCATTCTCTCTTGCACAGCTGCTTCGCTAGCATCATCGGATGCCTATCAGAGTCCGGGAGTTAAGACCGCAGTTTGAGCCAGTGGCTTGAATTGATATGGCTCAGGCCTTGGCCCTGTGTCCTCAGACACCTCGACATCCTCCACTTCAGGTGAAGGTGGGGGAGAAAAGTACTCTACTTCAAATGAACGCTCTGTTGCAAAACTACTTGCATCACTAGAGTCACTCTCCATTTTAGCGACTCTAACAACAGCTGTCAATTAATCTGTCACTGAGGGTCTCAGGTTCACGCCCCACCGGCTCAGCCCTGCCCTTGGTTTGTCCCCTCTATCTCCGCTGTGCTCTGCCCACTTTTCAGCATTTTTCAAATATTGCCAGTGGGTGGAGTCAGGCTCTGACCAGGGGTTTAGTTACCCCTTAAAGCCTTATCTCTTGTCAAAAGGCTCGACACGACCGCAGACTTTGATGAACACTGCTGGCAGCAGCGACGTCTGTGTCTGTATCATTCTTATCAATGAGTGCATAACCTCGTATCTCCCCGCTCCCAAGTCATAAAAATCTCGTATCTCAGATTAAACATGATTTTGTCCCACCCTCTTTGTTTTTTGATGATGGAAGCATAAAGAAGACAACAGCAGCTGCCAAGTGTAAAAGAACCATCAGCATATATCATTGATGGCATGGATCTTCTTCAAATGCTCAATGATTCAATGATTCAGCCTTTCAAACGTACAATGATCTGGGTGAGTGTGTCTGGAAAAAGATCGCAACTTTAATGGGAAAGGAAGGTAACAGCTGTGTCGTTATAGTTTTTGATAGATATGACCACCAACACTCAATCAAAGATCTTGAAAGACAAAGAAGAGGCAAAGAAGAGGCACCAAGATGGGCATCCTAGCACCAACCTGGATGAGCTGAGGTGTCAGCAGCAAATCTACCCCCAACAGAAGATGGCTTCCAGCAACATGTGCTGAGAGCCGTGTACCAAACAGCAGTGTGGCATCACAGCCACCTGGCCAAAACTCTTCTCTGGAACCCAGTTGGTAGAGGATGGAGGATGGAGGCTCAGAGAAGGTGGCTGCATTTAATCTGTGATGTTCCAGAAGGCACCAGCACCTAAAGGAGTTAGAGACCTCACCCACCTCTACTGTAAAGATGGAAACTGCACCGATGCCACCAAATGCCAAATGTCTTTCTGTGGGCTTGACCTGCACAGGGTTTTGCTCTTGCCCTGACTGTCCAAATATGACCCACTTTGTCACTGATGACAATGTGGATGAGTGGTGTGTTGCAGTTGTAACATCATGGGGGGTTGACCCCAAAATGTTTCAAGAGGGTCTGGCTGCAGGCTTGTACTTGCACTCTCAGACTTGCACACTCAGACATTTGCACTTCCGCTAGTGACATCACTTGCAGTCTTTATTTTTTATTTTCTTTATTTTTTTTTATTACTTTTCGTTTGAATTTCCCAACATTTTATAACAGTAGCCAGGTGGTGAAGACAAGAAAAAAGAAACTAAATTACAATGTCACTTGCAATTGCTACTTGAACTCTCTGCTACCTGTGACGTCACTTGCAATCAACACAAATCGTGCATGTTGCCAATGGAGACAAGACGCTGTGGTGGTGATTAAATTATTCAAACTAATTTAGTACTATAACGTACAGGGTCCTGCAAGAAAAGGACAAGACTGGCAAATCCATGGCCAGAACACCAGAATATGAACATTTGCACAAAGTCTCTAGCTAAGCATAGAAAAAAAACACTTAACATGGCTTAATATATTAAGATGCTATTAAAATATCAAATTAAATGTACAGTTCATTAATATAAGGAATATGTATATAGTATTTTCCTCACATACCGCAAAATGTGGCATAATGGACATAGATGAGAAAGGCCAAACTCATGCTTCTCTACTTTATTAAAATACATAACTAATATGTACAGGCAAGCAGGTGAGCCCAGAATAAACGCAACACGCAAAGTTTCACATTAAGCATTTTTCCATATAGAATAAACTGTCTACAACTTGTTTATATCACTGTCTTTGTCCATTAACCTACATTATGTGTTTTATTTATAATGATTTTCTATAGGAGGAAAACGTTTAATGTACAATTTAACACACTGCGTTCTGTACTCGTCTGCTTGCCTGTACAGAGTTGATCCTTTTAAAATCACTTAATGCATAATGCCGTTCATATTTGCTGGTCTGTATATACTTAGAGTCAACAACAAGACATATAGGCTAGGCTAGGCCTACTAAATTGTCTTTATCATCTTAGTCTGTTATTAGGCCACATTAAGCATTATGTTGTATGGGAGGACAAAGTTTGCACATTGTGTTCATAGCCATCTGCTTGACTTGCAGTACATTGAATAATAACTATATATCGAATTTGATCTTTTAATTGAACTTAATGTGTCTGAATACATTATGCCATATTAAGTGTTAGTTTTTTTCTACAGGAGGAAAACGCTTAACGAAAGACTTTGTGCATTGCGTTCATATTCTGCTGTTCTGTGGCCAAGGTCTGTGCTTGTCTTTTTCTTGCAGGACCCTGTACGTTATAGTACTAAATTAGTTTTAATCGTTTAATCACAACCACAGCGTCTTGTCTCCAGTGGCAACATGCCCGATTTGTGTTGATTGCAAGTGAAGTCACAGGTAGCGGAGAGTGCAAGTAGCGATTGCAATTGACATTGTAATTTAGTTTATTTTCTCTTGTCTTCGCCACATGGCAACTGTTATAAAATGTTGGGAAATTCAAACAAAAAGTTATCAATAAATAGAACAAAATAAAAAATAAAGACTGCAAGTGACGTCGCTAGCAGAAGCAGTGTCTGAGAGTGCAAGTCTGCAGCCAGACCCTTCTCCAATGGTTACCAAAAGCAGTTGATGTTCCAAATGGTTGCTGCTAGAAAATAAACTAAACAGCCTGAGAAGACAGGGCTCATTTCCCCGAAGAGTGTTTGTTTCTTTAGTTAGATTGCCATTTGTTTTATTTAAGACAGTAATTTAAGTTGTATTGTGTGAAGTTAAGTTATAGTTTTATTAAAAAGTTCATTAAGTTAAAATTCCTGGTCTCCTGTTTGTGCTATGGTAAGGTGTTATCTTTCAATTTCAATCTTTGTTTCCATATAGTACAAGGTGCCATATTAAATATTTTTTGATGTCTCTTATATTTGAATTTCTCAACATTCTTCTCACCACTGATAATGAATGGGTTTGGACTCAATTATGTCAGTGTTCCATTTTCATTCATTTTGGACACCTCATACATTGAGTGACAGAACACTTCTCTTTTATCATATATTTACATATTTGGTATTGCTGGATTCAGCACAACCCCACCTTTCCAACAAGCCATCATATGTGTTTCTATGATAATGCCAGGCAAAGCAAGCACAAAGTAAATGAAAACATTCTGCATAGATATTAAATTTGTGCATGTCCGCTTATTTTAGATATGTGTTTACATGTCTCTATTTATTCCATACATCAAGATATTCACATCCAGTCTTTTCTAGTAGTTAAACTAACTTCCTGACTACAAACATGTCAAGTTTCAAAGCTCTCAGAGCTTGTGTGATTGATCTGCATTAGTTTATATCCCTTAACTCCCATACGGACAGGCTATATTTTAGTCCTTTATTGGTTTTGTGGTGTATAACAATATCTGTTAATTTAACAATCTTAGCAGTAAAATATTTTTAGCCAAGAATCCATTTCATATATGGGAGACCTTAGAGATGAAGAAAAACATTGTTGGGTTTAGTTCTACCTCCGGTAGGGGTATCTCGAAAATTCAGGGGCATTGTCACTAGCCTAAATCCTTCAGTATGTCCTACGGACTTTTGATAGTGATAAATAATGTAGCAATAGATGGAAAACAATCTGACAAGCCGATGTCAAAATAGAACTTATTCTTATATTAACACAACTACAGCAGCGACAAGTGTTGGGCTGAATATATTTAGCAGCTCCTACCAGTTAAAGATAAAGTACTTAATGTATTATTATTTTTATACCATTATTAATTAACTTACTTTAATACAGATATATATATATATATATGTATCTCACTCCAGCCAGGCAACCAATATTGGCTACCCTGATATAACATTTTACTCAGCTAATTTTAAAGTTTTTGTCTTCTGTGTAAAAATAACTTTCCTGAGTGTTTATTTTGTAATAAAACATTTCTGTTTCATAAAATTGGTACCGGCAACAGTTTAACATTATTAACTTTAGCCAATCTTTGCTATTATATTCTAATATCATAATGCCTCTGTTAACTAGTTATAGATTAAGAGTTGTTGTTAGATGGCTTGCTGCTGTGTATATAATTTATGTTGTTAAAATAACGTTCTGTAAATGCATTGTCTGCTGGTGTATTTAGCTACTTTTCAGTACACCACATTAGTGAAAGTCGTTGCTTAGAGAGTTTGACTCCTAACCCTAGGGTTGTGGGTTCGAATCTTGCACCAGCAATACCACAACTTAGATGCCCTTGAGCAAAGCACCAAACCCCCAACTGCACCACGGGCACTGCAGCATAAATGGCTGCTCACTGCTCTGGGTGTGTGTGCACTTTGGATGGGTTAAATGCAGAGCATGAATTCTGAGTATGGGTCACCATACTCGGCTGAATGTCTGGTCACTTTCACTTTTTAAATATGCCACTCGGTACTGGCTTTGAATGTTAAAGTGCAAATTAACACCTGACCACTCTTGTGGGTTTACTACTGTTGCAATTAAAAATCGTAGAAGGGTAAATCATTAGTATGATGTAAGCAACGTAGCTACAAACAAAAAAATAATTGACAATTTCTGTGTTAGATTTATAGTGTGAATAATCAAGCAATGACAATAATCAGTAATCGCCAAGGGGCCCCACACAAGCTCGGGCTGGTCCTGTCTCCTGGTGAAATGACCTGACCAAGTCAATCCAAGCAGCTGGATCCTAAACCATCTTCAAGAATAGTCTAAAAACATCTCTTCCATTTTTATTTGACCCTCTAACTTTAGCACTCTTCGTTCTAATGTTATTAAACAAAATGTAAATATTTGTTTCAGAAAACAAATATACTATGATATTCATTTTGTGCAATTCGTGCAAATTCAATGCCATGAATTTCTGCTCTGATTTAAAACCTTAAGGCATTAATTCATGGAAGTGAAGACTTTTAAAGACCTTTTTAACACCCACATACAGTATTGTTCAAAATAATAGCAGTACAATGTGACTAACCAGAATAATCAAGGTTTTTCGTATATTTTTTTTTATTGCTACGTGGCAAACAAGTTACCAGTAGGTTCAGTAGATTCTCAGAAAACAAATGAGACCCAGCATTCATGATATGCACGCTCTTAAGGCTGTGCAATTGGGCAATTAGTTGAATTAGTTGAAAGGGGTGTGTTCAAAAAAATAGCAGTGTGGCATTCAATCACTGAGGTCATCAATTTTGTGAAGAAACAGGTGTGAATCAGGTGGCCCCTATTTAAGGATGAAGCCAACACTTGTTGAACATGCATTTGAAAGCTGAGGAAAATGGGTCGTTCAAGACATTGTTCAGAAGAACAGCGTACTTTGATTAAAAAGTTGATTAGAGAGGGGAAAACCTATAAAGAGGTGCAAAAAATGATAGGCTGTTCAGCTAAAATGATCTCCAATGCCTTAAAATGGAGAGCAAAACCAGAGAGACGTGGAAGAAAACGGAAGACAACCATCAAAATGGATAGAAGAATAACCAGAATGGCAAAGGCTCAGCCAATGATCACCTCCAGGATGATCAAAGACAGTCTGGAGTTACCTGTAAGTACTGTGACATTTAGAAGACGTCTGTGTGAAGCTAATCTATTTTCAAGAATCCCCCGCAAAGTCCCTCTGTTAAAAAAAAGGCATGTGCAGAAGAGGTTACAATTTGCCAAAGAACACATCAACTGGCCTAAAGAGAAATGGAGGAACATTTTGTGGACTGATGAGAGTAAAATTGTTCTTTTTGGGTCCAAGGGCCACAGGCAGTTTGTGAGACGACCCCCAAACTCTGAATTCAAGCCACAGTACACAGTGAAGACAGTGAAGCATGGAGGTGCAAGCATTATGATATGGGCATGTTTCTCCTACTATGGTGTTGGGCCTATTTATCGCATACCAGGGATCATGGATCAGTTTGCATATGTTAAAATACTTGAAGAGGTCATGTTGCCCTATGCTGAAGAGGACATGCCCTTGAAATTGTTGTTCCAACAAGACAATGACCCAAAACACACTAGTAAACGGGCAAAGTCTTGGTTCCAAACCAACAAAATTAATGTTATGGAGTGGCCAGCCCAATCTCCAGACCTTAATCCAATTGAGAACTTGTGGGGTGATATCAAAAATGCTGTTTCTGAAGCAAAACCAAGAAATGTGAATGAATTGTGGAATGTTGTTAAAGAATCATGGAGTGGAATAACAGCTGAGAGGTGCCACAAGTTGGTTGACTCCATGCCACACAGATGTCAAGCAGTTTTAAAAAACTGTGGTCATACAACTAAATATTAGTTTAGTGATTCACAGGATTGCTAAATCCCAGAAAAAAAAAAATGTTTGTACAAAATAGTTTTGAGTTCGTACAGTCAAAGGTAGACACTGCTATTTTTTTGAACACACCCCTTTCAACTAATTGCCCAATTGCACAGCCTTAAGAGCGTGCATATCATGAATGCTGGGTCTTGTTTGTTTTCTGACAATCTACTGAACCTACTGGTAACTTGTTTGCCACGTAGCAATAAAAAATATACTAAAAACCTTGATTATTCTGGTTAGTCACATTGTACTGCTATTATTTTGAACAATACTGTATACCTTTTTCAATTCTCAGTCACTTATAAACCACTATGAACATTTGGATTTAAACAAATACATATAAAAAAAGCTGTCTTTTTTTTCAAGGCTTTTAGCATCCTGTAATCATCATTAGCCCCCCTTTAATAAAAGCTGAATGCTAATCCATAATTCTAACATTTCAGGAAGTCACTCCGCAAAAATAAGCATTTGATCTCTTTATACTTTATGCTTGTTAGGAGAGTAAAACATGTCACCTGTTCAATCTAGAACACTGCATATTTGTGTGCAGCTCATACATAGCCAAATCTACAAATAATAATAGGTTGCACTTTATTTTAGACTCTATGCACTCACAGAGCAGTCATCCAACAAAGAAATTAGTAATATAAGGGAACTGCATGGGTTAAAGTTAGATTGAGGGGCATGTTCAGGTCTTGTAACTGGTTATTATTACCTAGGTATGGCAATTACCTCATGCAGAACATTACATACATTATATATATATATATATATATATATATATATATACAACTTAAATATTTGGGCAAGACTGGCTATGAAAAAAAAAGAATAACCTCACTCATATGGTAGCTGTCAAATGCTTCAGAGTAGGTTAGGCAAGTGATTAATGATATTGAGCTTTGCATCCAAATGTTCATGCAACTATAATCAAAATATATTTTATTGCTCACATTTCTCAAGACAACTCAGCTGATATGTTGACATATCATACATAGACCCTTTTTCACTTGATCGGTTGAACCTGTTGATTAATTTTCTATAGTCTGGCTGTTACATATGCTTTTAATCCCGGCTGAATCACAAAATATAAATAGGTGTAAAATCACTGCTTTGGTAAATAAAGCATTTGATACTATACTTAAAAAACTGCACTATTAAAAAAAACATTGAAAAGTTAAAAAATTTCTAATGCTGTCCAGCAGATATTGTTTGGTATTTGACTCGGCGCTCTCACAACCTGTGGTGGAAAAAGAAAAGATTTGTGCATAAGGTTTAAACAAGGTTAACAATACAAAATTGTATGACTGTACAACTTCATTTAAAACAGACACTTACGATTAATTTAAATCATCTTACCAATTCAAATATTCTGGCCATGTGTCAATGTGGATAAAACAGCAAAATAATCCAGTGTTAAAATGTTTGAACAGTTGCTGTTTTTGGGGTAGGCCTCAGTCTTTAGCTACCCTAAACATAAAAAGAAAATAACAATTGGGGAACTTGCAAAAGGATACAGTATTTAAAAATATAAATAAATCTAATGACATGCACTCACCTTCGAGATCACCAGCCTTCATGAACTAGCGCTAACCATGTCGCAGGTATACAATCCATAAGTTTATATCCCTGGAAAAAGAATGAATGACTTAAAACCAAAAATAAGGAGAGAAACAAAGACATGTAGCCAAGCAAAAAGTGTATAGTCATAAGTGTCTCATGCACCACTGACACATAAGACTACTGTTACAACATAAAATTCTATACCGAACCTTACTTAAAACACAGTTGAAAACTTGCTCACTGTGATAGTTCGGCACTCAAGTTTTCACCACAAACACGAAAACAACCAAGCAACAAAATCTTTACACGGTTACCTAATTTTGAAGAGCACAAATAATTCACATGTAAAAAAATTTAAAAAAAAACACTAAAATTCTCCTCTTACCTACCAGTCTGGTATGTTAAATACCTTACTTTGGTAGCTGTTTCTCGCTAGTCTTACAACAGCAATCATCTGTTCTCAATAAGACTGCTGGCGATTCCAATAAGCTAGCCTCTCAGCTGGCTCATCCCAATGGCTAGCCTCTCTTCGATGGACTGCTTCTGAAAAGTCTCTTCTCTTTGGCTAGCCTTTAAGCTGGCTCCTCCCGACGGCTAGAATCTTTGCTGGCACTTCATCAGATAGTCTGACCGCTTATTTCGCAAGATTGCCTTCAGGCGGCATTTCAGAGTTGCTAAATATCCTCTTATGGATTTAATTCCCCAGTGGAACTCAAACAAAGAAATATTGTTTGTCCAAAACATAAACCAGGATGTGTACTAGGCCCAATTATAATTATGAATGAACAAGCTAATTAAAGTTTGCTGAAGTTCAGTTTGTAGATCTCAGACTTCTTTACAGGTATTTCACATGAAAGTTGCAAGAAACCAGCGTTACTTTAATTATCCAGTAATTCAGGCTTACGAATGCTTTAACCAAAGGTCAAAATGACTTTAGGGTAAAGCTTTAAACCTACATCACAAAAGACTAATACCTAACAGCATCAGAGCATGCTGCAGGTCTGTGGCGTAAAATACAATCAATCATTCATGCATCCGGGCAATTATTCACAATTTCCAAAACAAAACACTGACGAATACAATTAAATAAAAAAAACTGTAGCGGTTTATTTAATCTTGATTGGTGACTGTTCACATTAAAAAAAGGAAAATAAATGTAAAAGAAAAAACACAGACACCCTACTGGTTCAAGAGAAAAGCCAACACAACAATTAAACCCTGCATAAAATCTCATTGGAATGCTTTGCACTTCACAGACAAAAAAGGGAAAACTACAAACTAGTAAATATCTTCCAGGACAAGAGTACTTTTGAAACGTTCCTTTTTTTTTTTCACTTTCAACCCTCCCCCACCCCCACATGATTTTCCTCCCCTATTGAACACGTTCTCTTCGTATGGCAGACGTTAATATCGCCACCACACTGCTTGGCTGGGCAGATCTAGGTGTAAACCTGCTTGCTTCTCTCCTTTCCCTGTCATCTCTCTCTGGCTCTCCTCTAAGTACTGTGGCCTGTTGGACAATACGGAACATAAATTCAGTTACACTTTGCAACCTTGCTTTGTCTTTATCAAGAGCTGAACTGGAGGGGAATGAGTAGTAGTAGCACAGAAGCAAACCTTCAGGTCAGCTAAGACTGCATGGTTAGGACAATGGGGATGAGTTTGCATGTGCTGCAGCCAGAAGGTTTGGAGAGCAACTCAAAATCAACATTCGTCTTGTGATACTGGATCTTAGCTTTAATAGATTTGAAGGTTTGCTGCTGGATCCCCTGCACTGAAAACTCAATAGTTTTACTCATTTACCGACCAAATGAAGCGTGATTACGGGCTAACATTTACATAGGTAACGCATCTTATGAGATGTTTGGACATGGATGAACTATAAACAAACTAATGGCTAACTTTAGAGGCCTCTTCCATACGTGGGGCAATTCTTACCCTGGAGTCTAAAACCTTCTCCCACCAGAGCCTCCTCCATAACCACCACCAGAGCCTCCTCCATAACCACCTACAAAAGAACCGTGATTGAGACATCTGACATCTCAAAACACTTCAGCATGGAATGGAAATGCTTTGAATTTAAATGTACTTATTCAATAACACTGCAATGTTCACTCACCGCCATATGGGCCGCCACCGCCACCGCTCCTTCCACCACCTCCGTAGTTTCCTCCCTTCATCGGGCCATAGTTAGAGGAAGATTGATTGTTGTAGTTGCCAAAGTCATTGTAGCCTCCGCCACCTCCAAAGTTGCCTGCAAAAATACAGTAACTCTTTCAAAACGATTCAAGGCAGGATGGCAGAATAATTTTTTAAAAAGCAAACCTAGGAGAACAAAAAAATAAGAACATGACGAAATGGTTCACAAGGTAACTGACCTCCTCCGAAGTTGCCTCCACCACCATTGTTGTAGTTATCATAGCCACCGCCGCCGCCACCGTAGCCTCCACCCTGGTTTCCATAGCCGCCACCACCTCCGCTGCCTCCACCATAACCACGGTTACCACCATAATTAGGTCCACCTCCACCATAGCCACCTGATAAAGAGATGGGACATAAACATAATCATTGAAACACTGTTGAATGGTAAATGTGAATTAGGGCTGTAGCTATCAAATATTTTAGTAATCGAGTATTCTACCAAAAAATTCCATCGATTAATCGAGTAATCAGAAAAAATGTGTTTTTGCTTAAAGTGCAATATTAATTATGTAAGAGAAAAGAAGACTCCTGGACCTCTTAAAATGAACAACTAGGTTTCCATTTTTAGAAAAAAAAATATTTGTATTTTTTAAATGCATAGAATGCAATGCATACACCAAAAATAAACATTTGATTATTACCCATTGTTTATCGGTCTGTACTTGTACTGTGAACAATGACTATAAAGTTGACATTAATTAAGTGCATTTAAGTGCCATTTGGTTGGGGTTTTAAATAAAGCATTTTCTGAGATGGACATTAAACATTAAACACATAAAACATTAATTTAATTTATCTTTTAATTATTGAAAATTAAGCAAACTTAACTTTTTGGTAAACAAAGGGGATTTACTATTAAAAATAAAACATGGAAGAAATTTTTAGTAGTAGGCTATGTTCATTCCGCTTGTGTCTCCTTCTGCTTTGTGGGTGACGTAAACACGTTGTGTTACATTAAAACAATCCTTGCGAAAGAACCTGAAGTGAGATTTAAAATAAATTAAAAGAGGCTTTGAGGCAGGGGAATGTCGTTTCAGCCATAATGTGAATCATTATAAAAATCTTTATATACCATTCCCTCCATAGCCATTATATCCATCGCCTCCACCGTAACCACCTCTTCCTCCTCCATATCCACCTACAAAAGGAAAAACATTGCGAAATGAATAACTCAAGAAACACTGTGGACCAGTAGTTCTCAAAAAAGTGGGTCAGTGTGTTATTACATCCCAAATAATAATTTAATAATTTCCATTATTCCATGATGCAATATGCATAATACAAAGTGAAATGAAGTAGGACTAATCTAGCCACTTTGGGTTTGATACAATTATGCACATTTGAGGATGTCTGCATAATTTGTAAATTTTATGTTTAGTATGGTACAGACTTCTAGAATATCTGTGATAGACCACTACAAACTATGAAACAGAAATGAGAACGTGCAATTGTACCTCCATATCCTCCACCTCTGCCAAAGTTTCCACCACCACCACCACCTCCACCACCTCCTCCTCCTCGCCCGCCTGTAAGATGAATTTAATGAAAAAGTTATTTTGGTTCAGGTCTTTTGAACATATCAAAGAGCTATTCAACATATCAAGACAGCTAAAATAAAAATGATGCTGTGGCACATTTTATTTTCCCTGATGTCTTTGTTATTGCATTCCTTTTCTAGTAATTCTTACTAGAGCCAGACAGATAAATTGTTTAGCCGATATTATCTATCCATCTATATCCATCTATATAAGGGATGTCAACGATTAATCGATGATCGATTAATTTTCGATAAGAGATGCAATCAATTAAAGCTATCGATGGTCGGTTTAACCTTTTTAATGTTGGGTTGCGTGCAGCTCGTGCGCAAAACACGTGCGAGCGGCTGTGAGTGACGGTGACCGTATATAAATGCATCATAATTCATAATGTACAAATTAAGCTTTTAATGTGATTTAAACTATAAAAGTACATTAAAATAGAAACAACATAAAGTTCTTCAATATGGAAAGCAATAGAAATAAATAACCAAGTCATTTCACCAGATAATTATTTCATATCGTGCGCTTTGCAGGGCTGCGGGACACTAGGCTATTCCTTCAACTTCTTAATTCATTTCTACGACTTATTAATTTGTGGAAATGGTTCATGTTTCATTAATTTTGTTCCTTAACCCATGATTTAACTGAATTGAGGGAACAAAATAAATTTTACGAATTCTTAATTCATGAATATATGGGATGCTTTAAGGATAAGGATTAATAGCGCCTCATGCACAACCCCCCACACGTATTCTAACAATTCAAACTTACATCTCAGTCTGTTAATTATCAGAATAAAATACAGTCAACCAAACATATAAAAGGTTAAACTGGTCAGTTTAAATAGACCTTAGTATGCCAGTCCACTATGCGGTTATGTTAAGGACGTTTTTGCTTATGTGAAGAGGATGATCTTTTCCGTCTATATGCAAATGTGTGTTAAGTACCAGCCTGGTAGTTTACATTATAAATAATAGTTTAACATTAGGGCTGGGTATATATATAAAAAAAAAAAAAAAAAAAGATTTTTCGATTAATCAGTTTTTTTAAATGTGGTCGATTCAAAATCTATTCTAAAAGGCCACGAATAAATTTTTTCCCACATACTGATATCTGCAAACATTGAACACAAGATTACCGTTAATCTAATTACTAGTCTTCTCCACTAGATGTCACCCTCTTATTTGCCTTGCACGATGTTACCAAAGCGCGAGAGGCGAACCAGTCATTCATTCATTCAGTGCTTAAAATGGCGGTTTCAGGTTCTTTGTCGATATTGACGCCACCTTCACATAAAAAGTCAGAGGTATGGAAGCATTTTAGATTTCGCAAGCAAGACGACGACAATAGTGTTAAAGACAAGAAGAAAGCTATTTACGTGATTTGTAACGCAGAGATGAAATGCTGTAGTAATACTACAAATCTGAATGTATTCATCATGTATGAATTTATTTCTTCTGTTGAACCGCAAAATAAATAAATAAATATATATATATATAAAGTCATTTTGAGACCAAAAACAGTTTGGTTCCCCATATTCTTCAAAACATCTATTTTTTTTGTTCAGCAGAAGAAAAAACATTACATATTTCAAACTCACGCTGGTTCTGTCCTCGTATGCACACACGCACTGTCACGATCTAATGCACTGTAAATGCCGGATTTTTTTACACAAGTAGGCCTACCGGGATGCAAAAATACCAAATCTGACATTTACCGGAAAAGGATCCAGCAAGATCAAACTAAGTAATGGTAATAATACTCAGATAAAAAAATTTCATGTGATCAACATATTATCACATGTGCTATAACACTTTTAACAATGCATCTGGTTCGTCCAATGTTATTGCTATGTCCATTAGGGGTGTCACGATTCTCCAAATCCTCGATTCGATTGCATTTTCGATTCGATTTTTACATTGAGACAGTCATGAAGCTCTGTGTTGCTCTGGATGTCCAGCAGTCTGTAGTCAAGGCAACTAAATGTGCGCTGCTCAGACCTTCAATAACTTTCTCTTTTGCATTATTGTACATGGAGGGAATCACCGTATCTACCGCACGCTTAATTGCATTTGCACGAGTTGAGTTGCTTGGAAGTTTAATTCCAAATGAAGATGGAAGAGTAGTTTGTGTAGTTGCTGGTTTAACAGATAAATCTATGTTTTTGTGGTGCCTGCGGAGATGCCCCGCCATGTTAGTCGTGCTGCCAGTGAGAGAATATGGTACACGCACATAGCACAGCTTGCAAACTGTTGTTTTTTTGTCGACAACGCGAACGTTGTCAACATAACTCACTGGAAATCCAAAATACTTCCACACCAGCGACTTTAGTGAAAGAGGAGGGGATTCGAGTTCTGTCGATGGGTCTCCTGCATCTGCAGTTGCCATGCTATCTTTTGAGTGGCTGTTAGAGGAGGTTTGACTCGCAGCACTTCAACAAACGTGTTTTTTTCTGCTTGGCAAGTAACCAGACGCAACATGGGGGCGGGGCAGCATCGACGATTCCATTTTTTAATTCGAAGTTTGAGACTGTGACTTAATTTCGATCGATTTCGATTGACACCCCTAATGTCCATATTAAATAAATAAAAATAATAATAACAGTTTGTTTTGCAGCAGTGCCAGTCGGACAGTGCCTGACTGCGCAGCACAGCCACACGCGCCACAGTTACATTTGAGAATTGTATTTTAAATGCCATAATGTCAGTTGAAAACATTGCAATTCTTACCTCGTTGATTCACTGACACCCTGTTCATTTCCTCTCTGGAGAGAGCTTTCCTGACTTCACAGTTGTGTCCATTTACTGTGTGGTATTTCTGTACTGTGGGTTAAATGGAACAAATAAAGACTGTGTTAAAAGAGACACACACACATACATATACACATATATATTCACATTTATATTCTAGGGGTGTAACGGTACATGTATTCGTACCGGACCGTTTCGGTACAGGGCTTTCACGTACGGTGCACGTGTGTACCGAATGACGGAATGCAATATTTTGTGTGCGGAACACAAGTACATTTTTGTGTTTCCAAAAAGACATATTAAGTGGCGGAATTCTCCGCGTTCAGCACAAATCCCACCCTGCAGCTGATTCTAAGGCCGTCGAAACACTGGATGTGTGGCGCAAGCGTCTCAGCTGCATGGCGTGTCTGTTTTTAATTCGGTTCCCATGTTAACAGGTTAGAGCTTGCAGACTGCCTGCCGCGTGGAAAACGCGTGCATGCTAGAAATAGAACCGACGCCTATTTTTCACGCGACACACAAGCGTGTTGGAAGCGTTTCCAGGCAAAATAGAATAGGAAAATATGTTTATACGTCTATAGGTTGACAAATTCAGATATACTGTATTTTCCGGACTATAAGTTGCACTTTTTTTCATAGTTTGGCTGGTCCTGCGACTTATAGCCAGGTGCGACTTTGACATGAATTTGACATGAACCAAGAGAAATTAACTAAGACAAATGAACCAAGAGAAAACATTACCATCTCCAGCCGCCAGAGGGCGCTCTAATGCTGCTCAGTGCTCTTGTAGTCTACCACAGAAAACAGAACGCCCTCTTGCAGCTGTAGAAGGTAATGTTTTTTCTTGGTTTTTGGTTCTAAATAAATGCGACTTATAGTCCGGTGCAACTTATATATGTTTTTTTCCTCATGACGTATTTTTGGACTGATGCGACTTATACTCAGGTGCGACTTATAGTCCGAAAAATACGTTAAATGTAATTTTAAAAAATACATTAATAATTATCGATTTTCAAATATTGCACCTGTCAAACATAGTCTATTTTGCCGTCAATACAGTTGACGGTGTCCTTTATCAGTAGGCTTTATATTTATACTCAACATGAAATCTAGATATTGTTGTCATGAAGACAAGAGCCTGGTCTGTCGGCGGTCTCCCTCTATGTCACCTACAGCAGCAGCAGCGCGCCAGCGCCACGTCAGGCACGGTTCTGGAGAGGCAGGCCTACAAGCTGTTATTGGTAATGCTGCACTGTAATCATAGTTATTATATTTTTCATTATATTTTATTATATGATATTGGTTTGAGAATGAGAGTATTTTATTTAGTGGAGAACTTGCAGCAGTATTTTATTTCTTATTCTTTTTTTATTTTATATATATTTTATTAAAAATATATATTTTTTAAGTGTATAGTAATTAGGGGTGTCAAAATTAATCGTTTCTACGGTGCGTTGCGATGCAGACGAGGACGATTCGGTTTCGGTTCAGTAATAGACCATAACCGGTTATAATGTAGGCTACTGACGCATTTCTGACGTGACAGAGTCGTATGTGACAATAACGGCACATTACATTAGCGATAACTGGAAGATTTTGTCTCATGTGCTGCAAACGAGAGCCGTTTATGAGTCTTACACGGGTGCTCATCTGGCAGAGCTACTGTCTCATGTCGTGGATGAATGGCAGCTATCACATAAGGATGTAGTGCTTGTAACAGATAATGCGTCGAACATGATCGCTGCAGCTCAATTCGGAAAAATCCCCCTAGTAACATGCTTCGCGCATACGCTGAATCTGGCATCCCAGCGCGAGCTTAAAGTGGGCGCGCTCTCCAGGCTTTTGGACAGAATCCGAAACACTGCTGAAGTGCAGATTTAAGTTTTTGTATATTGATTATATTCAAGTAGGTTTGGCCTCTTGTTTATTTTGGTTTGTAATTTAATTTCATGTTTATACATTTGTCAATATTTAAATGTTTTACAAGAAAGTACACTGCACTATATAAGTATTTAAGTACACTCCCTGCATTATGCACTTTTAGTACTTACATTTGTGTGTTCTAATCTAATGCTGCTGTTGCCTCTGTGCCCAGACTTGAGTTTTATTTGATGTTTGATACATTCAAGAAGCGTGTTTCAGGTAAAATTAAAGGTTCAGTTTACATATCTAACTGCTTGTATTTATTGACGAAATTGTAAACATGTGAAGCAAAATTGAAAAATAAGGATGCAGTGCATCATCAATGCATTGTGATGCATCGAGATAATCGAATCGAACTGAATCGATGACTTGATAATCATAATCGAACCGAACCGTGAGAACAGTGTAGGTTCACACCTCTAATAGTAATAAACAACCTGCAGTTTAATGTTTGCATTTCTTTCCCTTACTGTACCGAAAATGAACCGAACTGTGACTTTAAAACCGAGGTACGGTTCAAATGCCAACTTGTAATTGGGGGCTAAAACTGCTATATATTGTGGACACAAAAGAGTGGCAGACACTTACTGACAATCCTGTCAACAGCATCATGGTCATCAAATGTTATGAAGGCGAAGCCCCTCCTCTTATCACTGTTCTTCTCAGTCATGATGTTCACCTCGTCAATTTTACCAAACTGGCTGAAATACTCGCGCAGATGTTCCTCATCCGTGTCTTCTTTGATTCCACCCACAAACATTTTTTTAACAGTGGAGTGAGCACCTGGTCTGCTCGAGTCCTGAAAACATTGTACGAGCAATTATTGCAATATACAAATATATATACACAAATAAAATAAATATATATATATATGTGTGTGTGTGTAATTCATTCACAAATATCAGTATAACAAATAACAAAAAATCTTATTTAATTTGATTTATACACAGGAACACAGACTGTAAGGTCTCTCAGAATTAACACCTACTTCTCTAGACACTGCCCTCTTGGGTTCAACAGCTCTTCCATCCACTTTGTGCGGACGAGCATCCATCGCCGCATCCACCTCATTCACCGAACTATAGGTCACAAACCCAAAACCCCTCGACCTCTTTGTGTTGGGGTCCCTCATCACCTGTGAGTAGACAGGAGTAAAGAAAAGACATAAGCAGCTGGTCTCAGAGCCTGCTCTCGTTCATTAGCATGTGAATGCACGCAGATGTACTCACCACACAGTCTGTAAGAGTCCCCCATTGCTCGAAGTGGGCCCTTAGACTCTCATCTGTTGTCTCAAAACTGAGGCCCCCGATAAAGAGCTTTCGGAGCTGCTCAGGCTCACGGGGGGTCTGTTGCTGTGAGAGAGAAAAAAATAATAATAATTTAATTACATGACAACGTTGCATAAACAGAAACCGACTACCTATTCAAACAGAAAAAGCATTTTTAAAAAGAGCTATCTAACGTTAGGCGTTTTCCCTGCAACCGTTTTGCAAAAACACAAACCAAAGGAGCACTGAAAAACAAGTTTCTTTAATGCAAAGGATGCAATCTGAACTACCTTTTTAATTTATCAACATCAAAACTGCCAATGCTACCGAGCACTTTTCATATTGTGTGGATAAAATCGCTCGCTGATGCAGGAGCGCATCTGCAGTAGTGCGGCCTACAGCACCGCAACGAATAAAATGTATCTAACGTTATATATTTTTAAAAGCCGATAGAAAAACACATTTACTCCAATAAAAACTGATCTCAGGAAAGCACAAGTGATAACATAATGAAGGGTTGAACCAATTCAAAACAAAGGAATTGCGTTTTAACTCATGTATCTACACGAACCTCGGCTGCGAACAAAGACATTAGAGGAAGCCGCAAGGAAATTGGCGCTTTTACCAAGAAATAATTTCTGTAATTAAATTATCTCACTCTTTTACATTTGACTTCATGGCTATCACAAAATGCATAACTGTTATATCGCAATATATATGATAAAACCACAATATTTTGGGGGGTTTTTACCTCTTTGGACATGGCGGTCTCCCGGTGACTGACAGCAGACCTCGCACGAGCTCGCACCGACTGCGCAACCGCTACAGCGCGCGACGCTCTGTTCTCATCGCCGGGTAAACAACAGCATCCAAAGTGAATACCGCCACCTACTGTGTTGGAGTGTGTAAGAGTCTTCTTATTTTCTCCTAATAAGGACAGTATAATGCAAATAAATAGTTAGATAAATAAATAAATAACAATTTGATGCCCTAACAACTTCAAAATGAGTATTTATTAGCCAATTATCTTACTGTTTCGTTAATATATACATGAAAATATTTTCTTCACAAAAATTCCTAGGTTTTTTTTCGTACATGCTTTTCATTTCCTTGCATCACATTAATCTGCATTAACACAATAACCTATTCATTAGAAATGTGTTGTGTTATTGTGTCTTGTGCACCTTAAAAACATACCTTTTTTTTTTTACTTCTAAATACTATTCTTAATTGATTTTGTCAGTGAGTATTCTCTCTAATATCCTCTGCCTTTAATTTATGTATCCCAAATCTTTTGTCAATATTTGGAATTGTCACTTTTAATTAATAAATTTAATCATTTCTATCTTAATTTTTTTCCAAGGGCAATCTATCTTTTGTCATTATGATTCAACACAGTTTTTTTGCTAATTTGTCAGCTATTGATATACCACTGAGCAAAAGTCTTGAACCATGGTTTTGAGCCAGTCTATCTTTTGCTGTAGTGTGTCAGTTGGAAATATCAGTTTACATTTCAAAATATTCCTTTTTCCATTAGTTTTATTAGTGACATTATCGTTTGCACAAGGAGTCTGACAGCAGCCAGTGCTACACACAGAGATCTGATCTCATCATCATCAGTCTGTCTGGAATAACATGAAGAGACAGAATAAACTGAGACAGTTTTAAAAGGGTTTTGACCTTCCCCGATGTTTATTTATTTATATATATATAATACTACACAGAGGTAAAAAACACATTTCTGAACCTTTTTTTTTTCTACTTTCTGAATGTTTACCCTAGATCCCAAGCAGCAATGCAGCAGCCATTTAAGATGCTACACTTTAGACATATTGCCTTTGCCATGCCATTGGCCAACAGCATGATATGCGTGATCTAATGGTCACCACCTATTGGCTGAGCTCTGACAGGGAAATGTATTGGCATACTATGATTTGCTGTTGGGTCTCTTTGAGGTGAATTATGTTCCTGGTCTTGATATGACACCTAAGCGGTACACTGGTTCTGATACAGCCGTAAAACATTGCATAAAGAGAGGAAAACACGGAGTTGTTAATAGAGGTCTAATTTCAGTGTCACATCACAGGGAAGAGAATATGTATAAAATGCAGTGTGCAAAGCATGTAAATTACACAAGCCCCTCCTCCTCTCTGAGGCTGGTCACTTCCCTCATTTTATTCTGACGTATTTTCCAGTGACTTTTTCTATAACTTTTTCTATTGGCTTCATTGTCAGATATTAGTAAATCTGTAAATAAAAAAGCATTTGTACCTAATGAAAGTAGAAAATGTAAAGTTTTTCTTTGAAAATGGTTCTAGAAAAGGTGCTGGAAACCTTGCAAATGTACTGATTTTCTTCTTCTTCTTGTTCCCTAAAAGTGAATGTATATTATACACTGTAAATTACATAGACCTTACACTGTAAATCATAGAGACACCAAACTTGACAGGATGGTCCTAAGCATACCCAGACACACATCTGTTCAACACTGTTCAACAGAAAGTACCTCTACATCCCTGAAAGACAGCGGAGACCAGGACAACTAGAGCCCCAGATACAGATCCCCTGTAAATACCTTGTCTCAGACGACCACCAGGACAAGACCACAAGAAAAAGATGATTCTTCTGCACAATCTGACTTTGCTGCAGCCTGGAATTAAACTGCTGGCTTCGTCTGGTCAGAGGAGAACTGGCCCCCCAACTGAGCCTGGTTTCTTCCAAGGTTTTTTTCTCCATTCTGTCACAGATGGAGTTTCGGTTCCTTGCCGCTGTCGCCTCTGGCTTGCTTAGTTGGGGTCACTTCATCTACAGCGATATCGTTGACTTGCATTTATGACCTCAAGGTAAGATTATTGTAACACTTTATTGGGTGGTTGTTCTGCACGGTTGGTAAACAAACTCCAGGTAGTCCAAAATGCAGCAGCTAGATTTCTTACTAGAACCAGGAAGTATGACCATATTAGCCCTGTTCGTTCCACACTGCACTGGCTCCCTATTAAACATCGTATAGGTTTTTAAATCTTGCTTATTAATTATAAATCCCTGAATGGTTTAGTACCTCAGTAATTGAATGAGCACTTCTTACATTATAATCTCCCACATCTGTTGCGTTCTCAAAACTCTAACCTGGCTTACACATAACACTCTAATATGCTTCTAATATCCAAATCCGTTAAAAGATTTTTAGGCTGCATTAAATAGGTAACCCGGAACTGGGAACACTTCCCATAACACCCAATGTACTTGCTACATCATTAGAAGAATGGCATCTACGCTAATATTAGTCTGTTTCTGTCTTATTCCAAGGTTACTGTAGCCACCAGATTCAGTCTGTATCCAAGTCAGAGGGTCACTGCAGCCACCCGGATCCAGTACGTATCCAGACCAGATGGTGGATTGGCACCTAGAAAGAACCTCTACATCTCTGAAAGACAGCGAAGACCAGGACAACTAGAGCCCCAGATGCAGATCCCCTGTAAAGACCTTGTCTCAGACAACCACCAGGACAAGACCACAAGAAACAGATGATCGACCCCTTTACCTTGGCCAGACTTTTGGAAGGAACTAGAAAGTGTCAAATTATCACTCCTGTTCTGGCTAGTTTGCATCAAGTTCTACGCGACACAGTTTTAAGTTATTACTGTTTGTTTAAAATTTTCTGGATGGTTTAGTTCCAGACCACTTGTTTGATCTTCTTTCTTACCATCAGACTAATAGGCCTTTAAGGCCTATTAGCCCCTTTGAGCCCATTACAATAGTCCACTCTGCTGGTGATAAAGGCATGAACAAGTTTCTCCAAGTCTTGGCTGAAAACAAAACATCTAATTCTTGCAATGTTTTTTAAATGATAGTATGCTGATTTAGTTACAGCTTTGACATGACTACTGAAACTACGGTCTGTCTCCAGAATCACACCAAGATTCCTGACTTGATTTTTTGTTGTTTGACCCCTAGAGTCAAGGTATGCATTCACCTTGAAAACCTCATCTTTGCTTCCAAATGCAATGACTTTGACAGTTTTTTCCTTGTTTAACTGAAGAAAGTTCTGGCACATCCAACTGTTAATTTCATCAATGCATTGGCAGAGGGAGTCAATGGGGCTGTAGTCATTTGGAGATAAGGCTAGGTAAATCTGGGTATCATCAGCATAGTGATTTTAATCACTGCAAATTAAAAACACTACTCCTCAAATTTCACCAGCATGTTTTCTGCTACACCAGAGGAGACAAAACTTTGGATCATGTTTATACAAACATTAATGGAGCTTACATCGCGAGCCCCCTCCCCCACCTCGGACAGTCTAATCACCTATCTTTGTTTCTCACCCCTAAGTATTCACCCCTCATCAACCGTGTGAAGCCATCAGTGAGGACCATCAAAGTGTGGCCAACTGGAGCAGACTCTTTACTTCAAGACAGGTTTCAACACACTGACTGGACTATGTTTGCTTCACAGGCTGCCTGTGGCTCTCACACGGACATTGATATCTATACCTCCTCTGTACTGGATCACATCAACTCCACCATTGACAGTGTAACAACAGAAAAACAGATAACAACATACCCTAATCAGAAGCCATGGATGAAGGAGGTGTGACTTCTGCTGAAAGCCCGCAACACTGCCTTCAGGTCAGACGATGCTCAGGCCTACAGTAAATCCAGGGCTAACCTGAAAAGTGGCATCAAAAAGGCCAAGTACTGCTACAAGCTGAAGGTA
The DNA here is from genome assembly GCF_023724105.1 of Carassius gibelio. NCBI lineage: Eukaryota > Metazoa > Chordata > Actinopteri > Cypriniformes > Cyprinidae > Carassius > Carassius gibelio. The sequence continues at coordinate 3,588,068 of NC_068406.1, read as the reverse complement.
GAGGAACACTTTTCAACTCTGACCCCCGACGCATGTGGCAGGGCATCCAGATCATCAGTGACTACAAGTCAAGCAACTCCACACCAACGGTCATGGACGTCTCCTTCCTTAACGAACTAAATGACTTTTATGCTCGCTTCAACAGTGACAGCAAGGAGACGGCCACCAAAATCTCAGCCTCAGCAGACCACCACCCTCTCAAACTCACCTCCACAGATGTCCACACTGCACTGAGCCAGATCAACGCACGCAAGGCTGCTGGCCCTGATGGCATTCCTGGACGTGTGCTTAGGGCATGTGCAGAGCAGCTTGCAGGGGTCTTCACAGACATTTTCAACCTGTCCCTCACCCAAGCAACTGTGCCAACATGTTTTAAGTCCACATCCATTGTGCCAGTACCGAAACACTCCTCCCCAACGTGCCTCAATGACTATTCGCCCATAGCACTCACACCCATCATTATGAAGTGCTTCCTAGCACACCTCAAAGACTGCCTCCCACCCACACTGGACCCACACCAATTTGCCTACCGCAGAAATAGGAGCACAGAGGATGCAGTATGCACAGTGCTTCACTCTGCACTCACACACCTGGACCATAACAACACCTATGTTAGGATGTTGTTTGTTGACTTCAGTTCAGCATTTAACACCGTCATTCCCTCCAAGCTGACCCTAAACTTGGAGACCTGGACATTAACACCTCCCTCTGCAACTGGATTATGGACTTTCTGACCAACAGGCCTCAGCATGTTCGGTCAGGCCACACCCACTCCACCACAATCACACTTAACACTGGCGTACCACAGGGCTGTGTGCTGAGCCCATTCCTCTACTCCCTTTACACCCACGACTGTAAGCCTGTGAATGGATCCAACTCCATCATTAAGTTTGCAGATGACACCACGGTGATTGGCCTCATCACAGACAACGATGAGACTGCCTACAGGGAAGAGATACAGCACCTGGCCACATGGTGCGCTGACAATAACCTGCTCCTTAACACCAATAAGACCAAGGAGCTCATTGTGGACTTCAGGAAGAAAGCAAGCACTCATGACCCCATCAACATTAATGGGATGGTTGTTGAACGTGTCTCCAGCTTCAAGTTCCTGGGAACCACCATCTCGGAGGAACTGTCCTGGGCCACAAACACCTCCAGCCTGGTCAAGAAGGCTCACCAGCACCTTTTCTTCCTCAGGACACTGAAGAAGAACCAGCTGTCTCCAACCATCCTGGTGAACTTTTACCGGTGTGCGATCCAGAGCATCCTGACCAGTTGCATCACAGTCTGGTATGGCAACTGTTCAGTGGCTGACTGCAAGGCACTGCAGAGGGTGGTGAAAACTGCCCTACGAATCACAGGGACACCACTTCCTGCTCTTGAGGACATCCAGAGGAAACGCTGTCTACGTCGAGCTCGCAGCATTCTCAAGGACTCCTCTCACCCTGACCACGGACTGTTTAACCTCCTCCCCTCCGGGAGGTGTTTCAGGAGCCTCCGGACAAGGACCACAAGATTCAGGAACAGCTTTTTCCCTAAAGCTGTCTCCTTGCTGAACTCTGCCCTCTGACACCCCTCAACACCCCCCCCCCACACCACACACATAGACTCCTCCCCCTCTTCAACACTCTGACTGATTTATTTATTTATTCACATCAAGCAAAAAACAGTAACTTGTTATTACTTGCACTACTGCCTGTTCATCCAGGAACACTGTATAATCCATTTGCACACTTGAATATTTTCTATGCACTTTACTGTCTATTGCAATACTGTAAATTATGTTCATAGTTCTGCCTATAGTGTACATACACTTTTACATAGCCCATCTGTATAGTATGTTCATAGTACACCTATCTGTATATCGTGCTTATAGTATTTAATATCTGTAAATTATGTCCATAATACTTACCTGTATAGTTATTGTACATATTATAGACCTTTATTCTGTACTTACTGCTTATTGCACTTCTGGTTAGATGATAACTGCATTTCGTTGCCTTGTACCTACATGTGCAGTGACAATAAAGTTGAATCTAATCTAATCTAATCTAATCTAATCTAATCTAATCTAATCATAGCTGTGATAGGCAATTTGGTTCTTTCTCATTATTTGACTAAGTGGGAGCATATACAGGCTAAACAAGAGCGGTGCAAGAATTGACCCTTGTGGGATTCCGCATGTCATGGACGTCCACTTAGACTTATGGTCTCCTAGACTCACATAATATCCCCTCTCTTCTAAGTATGACCTAAACCATTTGAGTACCATCCCAGAAAGTGTCACAGTGTGTCTGGTCTGTGTATCACTGGGTGTCCACTAGAGGTCTCACTTCCCCTTATCGTCACTGTTCATTGTTTTCAGCTGTTTTCATTTACATCGTTTGCACTTGTCTTTAAATACCTGGGTTGTTTCTGTCCTTGTTACGGAGTCCTTGTTTAATGTCTTTGCGTTTTACATGTCCATCAACTCTTGCCCTTGTCTTGCTTTGCCTGCCCTGTGTTCGTGTCCCGTTAATGTTTTGTTTGGATATTCTGGTTTTGACCCTGCTTGGACTGTTTACCCCTCTGGATTTGCCCTATATTAAACTGCTTACCTGCAATTGGATCTCTCCTTGTTTTCTGTGTCGCCTCACGTGACAGAAGGACTCCGTCCACAACGAGATCCAGTGGTATGCCGTTTCACGCTTCTTCCCCAGCCATCGAGCGGGAGAGAGGCGGTCCCTTTGAAGGAACCCGCCTGGTCGTGTTTCGCGGGACCAGGGGAGGTCGTCGAGGAGGAGGTGGGCGAGAGGAAACACAGCATAAGTTGGCCGCCGACCCAACGCCGCTGCGGTGCATAACCACCAACCCCGCACCACGAGGCCAGATGGAAGCCAGCCTCACCCCACAGGGCAAGATGGCTGCCAGCTCAGCACCAACGCCCGAGATGGCCGCCGACACCCTTCTCGACTACTTCGAGATGCTATCAAGGATCCTAGAAGTTCCCAAGACGGTTCACGTCATGGCTGCTAAGCCAGTGCCTCAGCACAGGATGGCTGCCAACCCAGCGCCACAGCACAAGATGGCCGCCAGCCCAGCGCAACAGCACAAGTTGGCTGCCAGCCCAGCGCCACAGCACAAGATGGCTGCTGAGCCAGCACCTCAGCACAAGATGGCCGCCAACCCAGCGCCACAGCACAAAAGGACCGCCAGCCCAGCGCCACAGCACAAGATGGCCGCCAGCCCAGCGCCACAGCACAAGATGACCGCCAGCCCAGTGCCACAGCACAAGATGGCCGACTCAACGGCTGAGTCATCAGTCCAGGTGCCACCGACTCGCCGTCATAGAGGACGGAGGACGAGGAGACGGGCACCTACCGTTCCTCAAGGCCTGGAGAACGTTCCCGAGCGGGCCGCTATCATCCAGGAGGACGTTCCCGAGCGGGCCGCTGTCGTCCAGGAGGACGTTCCCGAGCGGGCCGCTGCCGTCCAGGAGGACATTCCCGAGGTGGTGCTCGATGCCGAGGCGGTGCCCGAGGTCATTCCCGATGCGGTGCCCGATGCTGTTCTGGAGGCCGAGGCGGTGATCGATGCTGTTCCGGAGGCCGAGACGGTGCCCAAGGCGGTTCCGGAGGCCGAGGCGGTGCCCGAGGCCTTTCCCGATGTGGTGCCCGAGACCGCTCCCGAGGCCATTCCCGATGCAGTGTCCGAGGTCCCTCCCGATGCCTTGACCGAGGCGGTGCCCGAGACCATTCCAGAGACAGTGCCCGAAGCCAAGGCACCTCGGGTCTAGTCCAGAGTCTAGTCAGATTCCCGTGGACTCTCCGGAGTCAGGTCAGGTTCCGGTGGACTCTCCGGAGTCAGGTCAGGTTCCGGTGGACTCTCCGGAGTCGAGTCAGGTTCCGGTGGACTCTCCGGAGTCGAGTCAGGTTCCGGTGGACTCTCCGGAGTCGAGTCAGGTTCCGGTAGACTCTCCGGAGTCGAGTCAGATTCCAGTGGACTCTCCAGAGTCGAGTCATGTTCCAGTGGACTCTCCGGAGTCGAGTCAGATTCCCGTGGACTCTCCGGAGTCGGTTCAGGTTCCGGTGGACTCTCAGGAGTCGGTTCAGGTTCCGGTGGACTCTCAGGAGTCGAGTCAGGTTCCGGTGGACTCTCAGGAGTTGAGTCATGTTCCCGTGGACTCTCAGGAGTCGAGTCAGGTTCCGGTGGACTCTCAGGAGTCGAGTCAGGTTCCGGTGGACTCTCAGGAGTCGAGTCAGGTTCCGGTGGACTCTCAGGAGTCGAGTCATGTTCCCGTGGACTCTCAGGAGTCGAGTCAGGTTCCGGTGGACTCTCAGGAGTCGAGTCAGGTTCCGGTGGACTCTCAGGAGTCGAGTCAGGTTCCCTTTGGACTCTCAGGAGTCGAGTCAGGTTCCGGTGGACTCTCAGGAGTCGAGTCAGGTTCCGGTGGACTCTCCGGAGTCGAGTCAGGTTCCGGTGGACTCTCAGGAGTCGAGTCAGGTTCCGGTGGACTCTCAGGAGTTGATTCAGGTTCCGGTGGACTCTAAGGAGTTGAGTCAGGTTCTGGCGGACCCTCCGGAGTCGAGTCGGGTTCCAGCGGACCCTCCGAAGTCGAGTCGGGTGCCAGTGGACCCTCCAGAGTCGAGTCAGGTGTTTGTGGACCTTCCAGAGCCAGGGCCAGTCACTGATGACCCTACAGAGCCAGGGCCAGTCACCGATTACCCTCCAGAGCCAAGTCAAGTCACTGGGTGGTCTGCGGCTCCGTTCTGGAGTACTCCTGTCTCAACCACGGGGGCGTGTTGGTCATCTGCTCCGCCCTGGGGGACTCCGATGTTGACCACAAGGACGTGGTGGTCATCTGCTCTGCCCTGGGGGACTTTGACGTTGACCACGCAGACGTGGTGGTCTTCCGCTCTGCCCTGGAGGGCTCTGGCCTTGACCACAAGGCTGTGGTGGTCTTCCGCTCCGCCCTGGAGGGCTCTGGCTTTGACCACAAGGCTGTGGTGGTCTTCCGTTCTGCCATGGAGGGCTCTGACTTTGACCACATGGCTGGGTGGTCCTCTGCTCCGCCCTGGTGGGCGCCTCAACATGCCCTTTATGGACTTCTGTTTTGTGTATTTGAGTTCTGTTATGTTTCTGTCTGTTCCCCTTAGTTTGTCTGGCCCTCCATCCCTCCCCCTGAACCTCCTCCGGTCCTCCTCCCTCCTGGTCCTTTTTGTTCTGTTTGGTGTGTCTGAGGAGCATCTGGTAGCTGCTCCTTAGAGGGGGGGTTATGTCACAGTGTGTCTGGTCTGTGTATCACTGGGTGTCCACTAGAGGTCTCACTTCCCCTTATCGTCACTGTTCATTGTTTTCAGCTGTTTTCATTTACATCGTTTGCACTTGTCTTTAAATACCTGGGTTGTTTCTGTCCTTGTTACGGAGTCCTTGTTTAATGTCTTTGCGTTTTACATGTCCGTCAACTCTTGCCCTTGTCTTGCTTTGCCTTGCCCTGTGTTCGTGTCCCGTTAATGTTTTGTTTGGATATTCTGGTTTTGACCCTGCTTGGACTGTTTACCCCTCTGGATTTGCCCTATATTAAACTGCTTACCTGCAATTGGATCTCTCCTTGTTTTCTGTGTTGCCTCACGTGACAGAAAGCCCGACCCAGTTTTCCAGTCTCTCTAGAAATATGTTATGATTGACTGTGTCAAACACTAAGCACTGAGATCTAGCAATACCAGCACCTATATTTTGCCAGAGTCAGAATTTAAGTGAATATCATTTATTATCTTAATGAGTGCTGTCTCTGTGCTGTGATGCGGTCGAAAACCAGATTGAAAATTTTCCAGGTATCCATTTGAGTTTAATTATTTGTTCAGCTGATTAAAAACGACATTTTCTATAATTTTGCCTATAAAAGGAAGATTAGATGTTGGTCTAAAATTGCTCAAAATGGTGTGTGACGAGTGGGGCGGGGCCGAGAGCCATGGGAACAGGGTGAGGCCGGTGTTGTGATTGAGAAATGAGCGACAACTGTTCGACCCATCGGTCTCGAGTCCCACAGAGGAGATGGAAGGATATAAAACAGGCGTGACGACAGTGAAGGATGAGAAAGGACCAGGCCTTGATATTAGTTTGTGTTTTGGTCTTGTCTGTGCACGGCAGTTGGCCGTAAGGGGCTGCCGCACTGTTTTATGTTTATTTTGATTATTAAAGTTTGACTTGATTGTCCGCCAGTTTCCGTTAATGCGTTACAGTGGTGCCGATGCCCGGGAGAAGGAGGGACGCGCTGCTGAAGATCCCTCGCCGCTGTGGTGAATTCGCGGTGCCATCGAGCAGGTGAGCAAGTGTGCCGCCATGGACGCTCGAGGCGGTGGGCTGGAGTGAGTTGCCAGGGACGGGCGAGCTCGCTGCCAGTAGCCCATGATGTGGAGAGGTGGCTGCCATTTGTGAGGGAGCGGAGGACTCAGCTCCGTTCGCCAGGGGGCCAGAGCCTGCTGCCATCCGCCAAGAATGGGGAGGAGCAGGGAACAGGGGACTCCTGCCGGCTGCCCAAAACCGGAGGAGCGTCGTGCCATCTGCCGAGGGCCATCCAGTGCCACCGCCAGGCACCGCGGAGGAGAACACCCAGCTGGTGAAGGGCCGAGCAGCAGCGTGTCTGGGAACTGGAATTTCTTTATTTTATTTTTTTTTCTCCCCTCTCTCGTTTCTGTCGCTCCTCATCCTTCCATCTCCTTTTCTCTCGCCTCATCTGTCCTACCCCCAGGTTCCCGCAGGTCACCGTGAGCTGTCCTCCCTGGCCTGCAAGGGGCGATGGGGGTATGTGATGAGTGGGGCGGGGCCGAGATCCGTTGGAACGGGGTGAGGCCGGTGGAGTGATTGAGAAATGAGCGACACCTGCTCGACCCACCGGTCTCGAGTCCCACAGAGGAGATGGAAGGATATAAAACAGGAGCGACGACAGTGAAGGACGAGAGAGGACCAGGCCTGGATTTTTGTTTGTGTTTTGGTTTTGTATGTGCATGGCAGTCAGTCGTGAGGGCCTGCCACGCTGTTTTATATTTATTTTGATTATTAAAGTTTGACTTGATTGTCCGCAGGTTCCCACCTCCTTCTTCCTATAATTAGGAAGGTTAATGCGTTACATGGTGTTATCAAGATGGTGCTCTTTTCCAGGAGGGGCTTAACAACTGCAGTTTTTAAGGAGTTTGGAAATGTCCCAGGAAGAAGTGAGGCGTTCACCACTTCTACAAGATCAGCTTCTAAGCAGTTAAGCACACTTTTGAAAAAAGATCTGGGAGGTGTGTCAAGATAGCAGGTTGACAATTTTAGGTGTTGCACTATGTCTTCCAGAATTTTGCTATCAATTGCTTCAAAAATAGACATAGTATCTTTTTGATATTGTGGCCTTATCCGTCTGACCTCTGCATTACTTGAGGATGTGCTAATCGCCTTCTTGATATTGATGATCTTCTCAGAAAAGAAGGATGCAAACTCATTGCATTTGATGTCTGAGAGCATTTCACTGGGAATCTGACTTAGGGGTTTTGTCAGTCTCTCAGCAGTGGCAAAAAGAGCACGAGTGTTATTTAAGTTACTGTTTATAAGGTTTGAGACTAAATTTTGTCTAGTTGTGGCTACTTTCACATTAAAAGCATGAAGGCTGTCTTTATAGATGCTATAGTGAATTTCAAGTTTTGTCTTCCGCCACATTCACTCAGCTTTTCTGCATTGTCTTTTCATAGTCTGAACTGCTGTTGATCTTGTCCAAAATGATTTGGAGTCAAATTGTTTTCTTACTGACTATTATTGGAGCAATATCTTCAATAACATTCTTAACTTTTGAGTTAAAGGAATCAAGGATAATATCAACAGAGTCTGCAGAAATGTTTGGTATTAAAGATATAGCCTCCATAAATAGTACACTTGTGTTCTCGTTTATGTATCTCCTTCTGAAGCCCCTTTCACACTGCACGTCGGACCCGCAATATTCACGTAACATTGCCTGGTCGCCTTCTGTGTGAAAGCAACCACGTCCCTGAATTGAAAATTCGAATTAAACCCTGGTCGGGGACCTAGTAACATTGCGGTAATTGATCCGTAACGAGCGCTGTGTGAATAAAAGCCAGATCTAATTCCGTATCGAAGTGATGACGCGCGTTATCGCACGACTCTTTTACCGGCTGTTTTGAAGGAAGATCAACATTTGCGACGAAAACATATGTGCAAACTGTAATGAAGCAGAGATCAGTTAGTTCCTCACTTTCCGCGCTGACGCCGAGATCGTTTGCTTGCTTCAGTTAAAGTATAACGTGCCAAGCGTTGTCGACTCGTACATTACACGTCACGCGCTGATGTCACGTGTCGTTACGGGATCTTCAGGGGTTGTGTGTGAAAGCACGCACATATAACGGGTCATCACTGGCAGTGTGAAAGTGCCAAATCTAGCGACCAGGGAACAATTACAGGAACACTTTACCCCTGTATTTGCCGGAATGGCAGTGTGAAAGGGGCTTGACAGAGACAGATCTAGATTCAGTTGTAGCAGAGATCAAAATATCTAAGAAAATACAGAAGTGATCAGAGAGTGCTACATCCTTAATAACAATGGATGAAATGTTTAGACCCCTACTGATGATTAAGTCTACAGTGTGTCCACCTTTGTGTGTGGGTCCATGCACATGCTGAGTCAAGTTAAAAGTGTTTGGAACCGTTATCATTTCTTTTGTAGTTTTGTTTTCTGCATTATTTTCTGCAGCTGTCTTCTAGCCATGTTTAGTTTAGAAACATAAAATCCAGATTGTTTGTGGTTATAAAGTTGATTAGAAATTATTTATTTTTTAGTAAACAAATATTTAAAGATGCTAACTTGATGGCAGTGCTTTGTGTCTTTACATCAATCTTAGTTTGATGCAAAATAGGCTGCAGATTAGATGAGTTTGCCCTTCATCTTGAGTTGGCCTTAGACTTTCTATCACGTGATAAAACTGAAATAGAGAAAGTTACAGGCACACTGGGTTCCCGCTTGTTCTGAAGGCATTTGTAAATATTGCTGTTATTATAGCGGGGACCCGACACATATCACTGAGTGCTGCTATCAGTTGTTTTTGGTTCACCTTCAGCAGAAAGAGGGTTTGGGCCCTGGCGTTGTGGCAGCGGTCTGAGAGCTCTCACAGGAACAGGGCCCACAGGCTTTGGTGGTTGGGGGGCCAGCCATTGTTTTGTTGATTTCTGTGGGCTTGCAGCAAATGAGTGAAAGAGTTTAGTCCCAGCATACACCAATTCTTCCATTTTCTGTGAGAAGCACAGAAGTGGAGATGCTGGAGAGAGGGATAATGTGTCTGGTGAGACTGTCTGTGTCTTTGGTGTCTCCGGTGACTGTGATATGTTGTCCTGGCTTCCATGGCTGTTTTCCAGAAAGTCATCCTTGGGTGGTGAATCTTGTAGCTGTTATGATTCATCACAATCTGTCTGTGAGGAGCTCTGTGGGCAGTGCTCAGCCGGGATAGTGTCCATCAGCAGTGTTTGTTTTGGCTGCATAGAGTTATCGGTGTCCTTGTGAGATATGTCAACCACATGACGACTCGGACCCGGTGTGTGTGTGCTGAATGGATTGACACACTCTGCTGAAGGATGACGGAGGGAAAAGTAGATATTGTCCTTAAACTCTCTAGCACCAAGTTTGTTTGGGTGGAGGCCATCCTGTTTAAACAATTGTCTATGGCCCCAGAACAGATTGAAGTTGTCGATGAAATTCACTCCTTTTATATTACAAGATCTTTGTAGCCATGTGTTCAGCCCAAGCAACCATGATAACATATTTGTTCCCCTTGCTGGGAGTGGTCCACTGATGAACGACTGAACTTTGAGTCTTTGAAGTGTTTCAAAGAGTTCACTGAAGTCCTTGTTAAGGAGTTCTGACTGCTCTTTCCGAATATCATTCTTCCCCACATGGATGATTATTCGATTTGCAGTCTTGTGCTTCATCAGAATGTTCTGAAGTTCCTTGTTCACATCAGAGACCGTTGCTTGAGGAAGGCAGCATGTTGTTGCAGTCTTGCTACGGATGTTTCTGATAATAGAGTCACCCACTATCAGAGACCTGGGCTCAGCTGGGCTCTGAGCTGAATGCCGCTGTCTGCTCGACCTTGAGCACCTATTAATAGTGATGTTAGCTGCTGGCTGATCCGATCCATCTTTAATCACATTTGGGGATTCCTCACCCATATTCATTAATGCTTCAAATCTGTTCTCAAAATGTATAGGGGGTGGTAGAATACCGGTATTTACAAGCCTTGTCATAGTCGTATCTGGGGTAGAGGTAGCTACGGCAACAATACGAGAAACTCCTGACAATCTGATATCTCGTGTTCCTTTGGGTCTCGCTCCCTGTTTGTGCCATTGATTAGTGTGGCGATCAGTTTCGGCTTGTTCCTCTACACTTGGTATAAACTGTTGAGATTCAGAAGATTCATGGAACTCACCTGCTGTATTCTGAGGAGGTCCATGACAACGCTCTGCTAAATGTTCCCCATGTTTTGGAAGTCCAGCAATTAACTTTGTTTCAAGAATCCTTTGTAGAAGTTTACAGAAATTCATGCAACAAGTGGATCCAACAGGAGGCATTTTCTCTCTCTTCTGCTTGAATGTAGGCAGTTGTTTTCCCGTCTCCAGAATGTAAGCTGCTGGCAGTGGGAGGCAAAGTTTTCTTTTTTAGTATTATTCCAGTTCCAAATAGTTTTTAGTTTTAGCGTTTGTGTCTGTTGTTTGAGCACTGTGCTGATCTGCTGAAGTAAAAAGCTTAGAAAAATCTGAGAAAAGTATAGAAAAAAGAAGCAAAGCGCAGAGTAGTAAGCTAGAATGTCCGAATGGTAGCAAAGCCAGAAGCCCTATCCGTATGTATCTGAAAAGACATGATCTACCATAATCTGGGCTGTCTCTCTGGCAGAAGGAAGTTTAGTGAGTGGGATGAAACGAGCAGATTTAGAGAAGCAATCGACAACCATAAGCATTACCATATTGCCACCCAACGAAGGGAGCCTTGTAATAAAATCAAGAGCAATATGAAACCAGGGCCGCCGGAGGAGAGTTGCCGGTCTTAGTTTGAGTTCAGGTTACACAGGAGGCAGTCCCCACAACGCGACCGGGAGGAATAATAACTTCTGGGGTCTCGGCTGCAGAGGGGGGTTCATAGACACGAGAAAGGGCATCAGCCTTGACATTCTTAGAACCCGGACGATTGGAAATGGAGGAGTCAAAACGCATCAAAAATAGAGCCCAGCGGGCTTGGCGAGCGTTGAGTCTCTTAGCTGAACGTATGTATTTGAGATTACGATTGTCGGTCCATATGACGAAAGAAGCAGAGGAGCCCTCCGACCCTCCAACGACATCAAAGGCAAGGGACAACGATTCTTGACAGTGATCTCATTCAGCCCACTTAATCGATACCGGGATGCAACGAACCGTCCTTCTTTTTGACCAAAAAAACCCTGCTCCGGCGGGTGACGAGGAGGGCGCAATCGTACCAGCATTGAGGGAATCGGAGAGGTAATTTGCCAGTGCTTACCGTTCGGGAGCCGACAGGGAATATAACCTGCCGCACAGGGGCGTTGTCCCTGGGAGAAGGTCGATACTGCAATTGTACGGACGATGGGGGGGAGAGAGGTGTCCCGGGCTCGACTAAAGACCTCCTGCAGATCGTGATAGACCTCCGGGACTCAAGACAAATCACCGGGTTCCTCTTGAAAAACAGAAACAGCAGAGACAGGTGGAACAGCAGAGGTTAAACACTCAACATGACAGGACAATCTCCACGATAAAATGGTACCATCTGACCAGTTAATCTGGGGGTTGTGTTGTACTAGCCAAGGGTGACCAAGAACCACAGGGGGAATGAAAAAAATAATAATAAATTGTCTCTTTGTGATTTCCCGAGACGGTAAGCATCAGGGGCACAGTCCTTTGCTTAATCCTAGCAAAGGAGCTACCGTCTAGGGCAAAGAGAGGGGTGGAGTCTTTTAAGTCTAAGAGGGGAATACCTTGCTTCTGAGCCCACAACTCATCGATGAAATTACCCTCTGCCCCCGAGTCAACCAAAGCCATGCACGAGACAGACGAGACGGGCCACCGAAGAAGTACAAGACTTGGATGGAGAGGCCCTAGACACCATGCTCGCCAGTAACCCTCCACCTACTGAACAGCTCTGGCTTTTACCGGGCAGTTGGAGATGAAATGGTTTGCTGAAGCACAGTACATGCACAGGCGATTGAACAAGCGTCGCTCGCTCTCCTTGGCAGAAATTGGGAGCCCACCAAGCTGCATGGGTTCAGGGTCTGTGTCGGAGGCTTGAAGGACTGTACCAGTAGACAAAGTCGAGGAGAGGGCGGCTTCGGTACATGGCGCAGATTGAATATCTCTTTGGATTTGAGACTTCAGTCTTTGCAACTTTACAGATCTTCTACACCAAGAGCTTGTAACACTCCAAAGAGAAAGGAACATTTTAAAAAGCATCATATGACCCCTTTAACAAAAAAGCAAAACAGCAAGATTTATTTGAAATCATCACTCTTGCGATGCTTTTATGTCATACACAGAATGGTCTGGGCAGTGCGGCTTCAAGTCAAACACCTATTGTGCTTTGTTTGGAAATGCACAACAGTTGTTCTGTGGCTTTAAAGGCAATATTTTCATTAACAAAATTTAGCATAATTAGACAATATTGTTTCTAATACATACTACAATATTAACTTTTTATATCTATGAAAGTGAAAGTGAAAAATGAAGTGAAATGTGGAAAAGTATTGTGACCCATACCCAGAATGTGTTCTCGAATTTAACCCATCCAAGTGCACATACACAGTAGTGAACACTACTAGCCATCTGCCAGATATTTTCGATCCATGCATCAATAATCAGCCTGTATATGCTGTTGAACCTAATAATTGTCACTCTTTCATTAAACAGTATGAGGTGTTGTTCCCACCCACACAAGAGTGGCTTATGTCATCTCACTCTGAACTGGACAGTCTCGCGACTTGAGTGCCATAAAGTGAAAAATGAAGTGACATTCAGCCAAGTATGGTGACCCATACTCAGAATTTGTGCTCTGCATTTAACCCATCCGAAATGCACACACACAGAGCAGTGAACACACACACACACACTGTGAGCACACACCCGGAGCAGTGGGCAGCCATTTATGCTGCGGCGCCCGGGGAGCAGTTGGGGGTTCGATGCCTTGCTCAAGGGCACCTAAGTCGTGGTATTGAAGGTGGAGAGAGAGCTGTACATGCACTATCCCCACCCACAATTCCGTCCGGCCCGAAACTAGAACTCACAACCCTTCGATTGGGAGTCCTACCCTCTAACCATTAGGCCACGACTTCCCAAGCGCCATGCTGTGAGGATTTACATGAGCACTAAGATGATCAATGTCTTTGGTTAGTCAGTCTTAAGTAAGTAGACTTCATGACAACTGGCAGCGCTTCATCAAGGCAGAAGGTTGGGGACAGATCATGCCATTGGTTGCAGATGACGACTGAATAGATTTCAGCGGCACTGGCAGCTTGGTTCATCGAGATCATGGATGTATGCCCCAAACCCCCTGGACAACATCAAGCTTGCTATTCACACCCTTCCCCTGTCGCTTCCCAGGTGCCTGATCCACCTGGTGAGCCAGAACCCATGCAGGTGGGGAGGATGCACTTCTCAGCTAAAGAAAAGCAAAGTTGAGGAACAAAGGGTCTCTTACTTTACAGAAGCAGTCAAGGTCACATCCCTTCTATATGCTCAGTCAAAGTCATCGTCTGTCAATAATGTAGGGAATGCTGGTGGGAAGCACCTCAATCCCCCCCTTGGTGGGTTCTTGTTACTTGTTTTGCATCTGCACTGTCTCCAGTGAAGGAGTGGATGCTGAGTTGCCATATCCTTCATATTTATATTAATTATATTATTTCATTATTTCTTGTTTGAGTTTATTTCTGGCAAGAGTGAAATGTGCTATACTTCTACTCTCTAGGATGATGACGTCATAGTGTGTGTGTAATGAACCATACTAGGGCTAGGTGGCCTTGAAGTTCTGATAAGTTTTCTGTGTATGTGTGTTAGTATCTGTATGAACAGGGAGAAGCTCAGACAGTCCCAGAACAAATGTTCAACTGCCAATGTTCAGCATATCAGATATACGTCTTTTATCTAGGTTTTGGAACCAATCAGAATTTTGTTGACTTATGCATTGACGCAATTAGTATCCACTGTCAGCGAATAATTGTTGTTGATTTTAAATAGAGTGGCCTACGAACTACATCGAGATTACTGAAGATGACTTCTGCTGATGAAACCGCAAACTATTTATTTAAGTAAAAGGATTATTAATTGAACACATCTCTGACTCCTGGTCTTCAGTCATCTGGTTATCTGGTCCTTGGATTTTAACTGTAATTCCCCTACACCAGTCTCTCATCTCAAATTTTGTTGTTTACAACTCTACTCTTTTGTTTACGCCGACAGTTTGATTTTGATCATAAATTACCATTTGTTGCGGGAAAGGACACATCACAAATGGGTGTCAGAGTGGTTCTTTCCTGGGAATACCCTTATGATTATAAGGGTAGCACTTTATTTTACAGTCCTGTTCCTCATGTACATACTATGTACATATTATAGTAATTACAATAACTATGTAATAACTAGGTACTAACCCTAACCCTACCCCTTAACCTAACCCTACCCCATGTAGTTACCTTGTATTACCAGAACTTTCTTAGATAAATACACTGTAAGTACACTATAAGTACATGTCAGTACACATACTGTAAAATAAAGTGCAACCATTATAAGTTACATCAGTGGCTTTTGGAGAGTGGTGTCCAATCACAGAAATCATAAATATATTTAGTCTACCAAATGGCTGAATTCCAGGTAGGCTTGTTGGGCTTTGTTCTTTTAGGTGTTCCTCCAGATGCCATTTTGCCCTCAGGGCATGTGATTGGGGCTGTCACCTGACCCTAGCCAGGTTCCTGGGGAATTCCTGGTGGCTCTGCTATTCATACATGCTGTTGTCCACACTGCCATTCTTTAGTGGGGTCATGCCTCCAAACTAATGTATTGTCCTGGGGTAAGGAGGTTGCTGGATTATGATGCTTTTGGTGTCAGGCCATGGCATCTGTTAGTTTGTTGGGGTGTGCAATGTGTGCATTCAAAAGGAGTAGTCTAATCAACCACCCGTTGATCGGTTACATCCCCTTCTGTGGTCACTTATTGCCCTGGATTTTGTTAATGGTCTACCTTCATCCACTGACAATGCTGTAACCCTCGCCGTGGTGGCTCAGTTTTCTATGGTGCACCACTTCATTCCCATATCTAATCTTGGCTAGGGAGATGGCCCAGGTGGTCAATGACCATGTCTTCCAGATTGACGGTCTTACGAAGGATGTGGTCTCTGACAGATGACCCAGAGAGGTGAAACGCTCCACAGTTGACACCAAGTGCTTGGCCATTAATTGGGCCCTGGACACGTTCAGGTACTATCTTCTTGACATATAGTACAGTTATGCTTTGGGCATCACAAATTCGAGTCCAGCACAGAAATCTTCATTATTTCAACATAAAAATGTGATTGGCTATAAAGTATCAGACTATTATAGTGCCTGTAACACAACTGAATACAATTAATTTTTACTAAATTGTCATTTACATATTTGTGAATTAGATCAAGTAATGCTGTGATGTGTGAATCAAAACAAATGAGTGAAAATAACAATTTGTGTATTATTCCCCACTGCCAGGTATTTTAATAAAGGGGCTCACTATAGCTTTATTGCTCAGTCAGCTTGTTTCTGGTTCTCAAAACCCCCAAAAGCTTGTTCTACAACATTGCATACTCATTGATGAGACATTCAGAACTTTATAATATATACATATAAACAAAAAAATGTACACCTTATTTTTTTTTTTTATCAAAGTTAAAGTATGCGTTTGAAAGGTTTCCCAATGGAAAGTTGCCAAGTGGAGTGGAATGACCAAGCTTAGGTCACCACACCCTGGCTCCGCTCCTGGTCCCAGCTCGCAGACCTTTGCCTACCCCCCCCCCCCAATTCGCTTCCTGTATACACACTATGGAACCTTATCAGTTTAGTATACAAACAGGTTCCAATCAAGAGTAATGCCATTGCAGACTTTCTTTCTCGCCTGCTGGCTGAAAAAAATAAATAAATAAAATAACTTAAGACTTGATGTGGTCCTTGTGCAGTGTTGTCTGTTCCTTAGCCTATAAACCCAGTGGGGAGATATAGTGGGAATGTTTGTTCTGCTAAGTTTGGGAATGTACCAATAATAATTAATATAGAATGGGTGTTTCAGGGACAATGTGGCTGAGTTGCTCCGGTTATATTTTCCTGTTCAATTAACTGTAAATTATTTGATTGTGAAAGAGGGTAGAAATGTATTTTTAGTGTTAGGATCAAAGGTTTCTCTAAGACTTTGTTTGTTGGAAAATGTTAAATGTTGTAAATTTGTCCCTCCCCTTAGGGTAATAGTGCTAGCCGCCAGTATAAATGTGCATAAAATAAAAGATTAGATTTTTACTGTCATTGTTTAGGAACAACAAAATTGTATTTGTTTAATGGAGTCAGTCTGTGTTTCATTACTGCAGTGAAGTGGAGTGAGGAGGAATTTTGTTAAATTTTGAAATCGCCGTCATTTGAAATTGACAGACATGTATGGAAATGTATGTATTATTATTATTATTATTTTTTGTCAAACAGTAAGTGGGAGTGATTCCCTTTGGAAGTCAGTGGCCACTTTTGACATGAGTATGTTGCTGTAACAACTTTCTCATCAGCCTGAACAATAATTGAAAAGCCAAGATGGACATTGTTGGAAAAACGCATTATAATTGAAAAGATACACTTCAGTTGAATCACCTGATCATCCATCCACTTAAACCATTGGTGTTTGGAACTCAATAATTGCCAATTATTTATTATATTTTTTTCCGATTTTAAATTAATTCCAGTGCTACTTCTACAAAAAATAAATAAATAAATAATAATAATAAATAAATAAAAAATCCAGATTTAAAATTGAATACTCATGTGAAAATCACACATTTTATTTAGTTTTTTTTATATATGCATAAAGTAAGCAACACTTGTCTCCTCACAAAAACAATTAAAAGTTACTGATGTACCTGAAAAAAAAAAAAAAAAAAAAAAGTTTCTCTTTTGATACAAGTTTTGAATTCCTGAAGTTAAGGAATTCAGTGAAGTTGTTAAATCAAATGTCTGTAATATCACACGAGAAGAAGAAGACAAAAAAGTGATGCTTTGTTTACTTCTGATGATCTCTTTCCAGTCCAAAAAATGCCTAAAATAATTTAAAGTTATAACTTCCATTGCTTTCTTTTTATCTGAGTATGCAAACTGTTATATTGTTCCCAACAATTTGGAGATGCTTTGACTAGTAACTACAGACTAATTATGTGTGTGTATATGCAATATTCAACTATATATGTATATAGATGATCATTTCACACATTCCTCTCCAGTGTTTTAAAATTATATTAGCATAAAAATACATAGTTTGTTACTATAGAACTAAAAGTTTTAACCAATCAGTTACAGAATATGACAAAGTAACATTACAAAGAAAAAAATTCAGTCATTACATGGAAATGCATCAATCTTTTGTCAATAAACAGCAGACATCCCTCTAAAGATATACTCTCTTTGTATTTGCCAGATACTATCACCAGAAAGCATTCAGATGCAAGGAAATGCCCAATTCGATCCCTAGTTGTCCAACAGCTCTTAAAAAATACAGACGAAACTCTCCTCAAACAGTAGATATCATGTTAACAACAGAATGAGAAGTTAATAAACTGACAGATACAATATAATTTGGTGCAACAATAACATCAGATCTCTGCCCTTGTCATCTGTTAGTGGCCCATGTGAAGGCATTGTATATGCAGATTCACATTAGAGTAAACCAATGCATAAGACAACACTGCTATATCACACTCGAAACCTTGATTTTAAAACTTCCATTTCCGATATTACAACAAAACAACAAATCTATATCAATAGATATTTCAACACAGCTATGTTTGAACACAAGGCAATATAATGTCAAACAGGCAGACTATCTGTCCTCATGTCAACATTTGAGTAAAATAATATGTAAATAATTGTGTGTAAAAAAAACAAAACAAAACAAAAAAACAGTACAAAAAAAAAAAAAAATTCACAAACACATCCGAAGGCCACAAGATCTTATTATACGTTGCGCACATAAATCTGTACATGAAATCGTGGGGCTTTTGAATGTTTTCACTGTGTCATTTACCATGTATATGTTTTAATGGTGTAGTCAATACTCTATTATGAATCTCACAAGAACATATCTCAGACATATATCACTAAAAAATCAGGAAGGAGGTGGGGCATATAGAAAATGAAGCCTATTTTTTAGGCACTGATATTTCGTAAGATTGTGCTCCTTCAATTCTCAATACGTAATGTAACCAACCATTCTACTTTTGAGTTGTTCTGTAGTTCTCAATAATGATAGCTCCTATTACTCAAATAAAGCCACTAGGACAAAATTAAATACATCGTTTTAATGTATATTCAAAAACACTATTTTTTCATTATGGTATTAAGAATATCAGTGAAATGTGCTAAATGTTCATAAAAAATACTGTAACAATGAAAAATGTAAAACAGACCCCATTTTCTTGATGCAAAATTTCTGTTCTGGTGAGATTTGCCAGTCATTAAGTGAGTTAAGTCAGAAAAGGGACACTTCTGAGCAGAACTCAACTGGTGGTGACATTTCCACCAGCTCATGGCAATGACAGAAAACAAACCAGCTGTTACACATAGTAATATACACATCTTTTAAAGTCATACATAGTAACAATATCAGATCAAACATTTATCATTGAGAAAAAGCCTGTGAACGCTTAATGAATTAATACATGGAAGCACGCTGTGCATTTCCATATGGTTACACATGGGTACAGTGTTACAAACAGATCTCGCGATGGTAGTAGGACATTACTAACCCTTAGCACGTTACAGCAGGCTTATACATCACACATGATGCTGATCTGAATGAAGTGTGTCTCAAAAGACGTCAGTCTATAAATGATGGGTTGTACCTTTTGTTTTTGGTTAGTAACATGAAATTCCCATGTTAGGTGTTTTTTGTTCTTCACCTCTTAAAAGTACCAT